>NW_022103920.1:53044390-53126692 GCF_000313985.2 Echinops telfairi
GGGTAACAATTGCTGATGAAATATAAAGGAAATAGATTACCGTATATACTCATGTATAAGTCGAGTTTTTCAGCACATTTTTTATGCAGTTTTTGTGGTAAAATTAGGTGCCTCGGCTGATATTCGGGTTGGCATATACTCAAGTATAACTTAATTCCAAGTTACATCATTGTGATGAAATGAAAAAAAGTACAAGTATTATACTATCCTTACATGATTCTAGACTTGTTGGAGATGGTTGTGGATTTATAGGAACTTAATTTGCAAAAATGTCAGAAGATGGAGGAGAAGGATTTAGAGCATATTTCTGAAATATAGCTACCTTTAAAAATATGTTTGGACTGCATTCTTGATATTCTTTGGTCACCACAACCAACTTTTCTAAAGGCTTCTAAAGATACTAGTGATCCATTAGTTAAATTACTAATTAGTAATACTTCAGAACCTTGAAAGATATAATTATATCAGAGAACCATAAATAGTTTTACTAACAGAAAGTTAACCATCTGATACATTTGTAAAATAATATCAAAATTACAAAACATGTTCATACAAACAATAATTGGCTGTAAAAAGTATGATTACATGTTTGAAGACGGATCATTAACCTTACCCTGCTACTACCTGTCCATTCACTGAGTCCCTCCGGGTAGATATGTAGTAGATTTACCTGAAATTTTTGTAATTATCTTAGGCTGGTCTCTTTAGGGAAGCAGAACTTAATGAAATAGAGAGAGAGAGAGAATTAAGGAAATGGCTCGTGCAGTATGGAAGTTGTCTAGTCCCAAATCAGAGGCCAGGTTAGAGATTTCTCCTGACTTAGATGCTGACCGGGATGGAGAAACCCAAATCAGCAGATTAGATGTTGGACTCGGGGGACTATGGGAGCTGGCAGGTCCCCAAATCTGCACGTTAGGTGGTGGCTATTGACTGATGACTAGTGAAGACAAGTTAGATGTAGTATCAAAAGCAGGTGGGTCAGCAAGGACACCTATATATATTCCTTTGGAATGAAGACCCCTAGACCTGTGGAACATAGAGTCTGGGGCACAAAGGAAAAAAATGTTCAAGTGAGACATTAAGGGTAAGAGTGAGTGATGCCATCCCATTTCTGCTCCTTGATTTCCTGGGCCCACAAATCCTGGGCATGGGAGAAAACCCACCATATATCTGATGCTGGTTTACAGCATATGTAACTTACTAGGGAGCACTGCACCCACATTGCAAAGTATTGCCATCTAATTGGCTGTGTCTTTCAAAGGCTATTTCATTGTTCTATCAAGCCAGTTGCTTCTGGATGATGGGGAACATGGTAAGACAATTTAATGCCTGCATCATGGGCCCATTGCTACACTCATTTGCTGTGAAGTGAGTCTCTTGAGTTGAAGCAATGATGTATGGGATATAATAATGGTGAATAAACCATTCTGTTGGACCATGTGTGGTAGTTTGGGCATCAGCATTTGTGCAGAGAAGGCAAATCCACATTCAGAGTAACTCGCTTTCAAGGGAGAACAAAATGTGGGCATCGACACCCTTGTATTCTTCACGTTCTTGATGGTGGGGCTGATCTCTCCATTGCCTTTAGGAATATAGTATTGCTTTGGGTTTACTTTTTCCTAGCTGGGAGTGGGGGGGGTTGATGTATTACATTTGGCTTTTCCTACCATGATAGCCCATATTTTTTCTTTCAAGGCTTCAATGTGGGGGCTCTGCCACTAGTTAAGTCTGTCTGTTCCAATTATACAATCTGGAGTCAAGCAAATCACTGCAGGATAGGTTTGGGGACCCACTGTGTCTACTATAAGTCAGGCCTAAGTTAAGACTTCAGATATAATCGGGCCACTATACACTCTCACTATGATTGGTGGGCCACAATCACATTTTGGGCCCCTTAGAATGAATGTCAATTCAGAGATGGTGCACAGTAATCCCAGAAATATCTGGGTATTTCTGTTTCCCTAATGAACACTCACACTCATAAAAGGCTATAGACCCCTCTGACTGGCAAAGGCTATGAAATTGATAAAATAAATAATTGACAGAGGGGTGAGGTTCTTCCTGAAATGGACCTTCCTCAAGAGTTATCCAGCCACCCTTAATGCAAAGGATTATGGGTCTGCTTGCTGACTCAAATTTTGGAATTGAATGAGGATTTGTGAATCTCAATTTTGGTGATATGAATTGTCACTTATTTGACCTAGAATTATTTCAGCTTGTACGGATCAAGTAAATAGTAGATGCCCCATCTATTTCTCTTAAAAGAGTACTGTAACTAAATAGTCCATGCCATAATTACTAGTTAAACTATTCTGATTAATACTTTGATTTTGCTGTCCCTTGTAGATTTCGATGATTAAGTGTTACCAATTGGAAGCTACCATTACAGGATTCAGTCAGCCCCATGGTACGTAACTCAAAATCCACTACCATTGAATTGGATTTCAGAATCATAGTGACCCTATAGGACAGCATCGAACTGCCCTTTGGGGACTTCAAGGCTGTAAATCTTAACAAGAGCAGAAAGCCTCGCCTTTCTTCCACAGAGCAGCTGGTGGTTCAAGCTGCCAGCTTTCTGGCTAGCAGTGAAACTCACAGCCCCTGAGGCCACCTGGACTTCCTTGGGGGCAGTTCTTGCTGTCAAATCTGACTTACAGAAAATGACATTTGCAACTGTCTTCCAGGACTTCAGCTCCCTTCACAAATTTGTTCCAGATCCTTGTGATAAAAGGTGTGTCCTCTGGGCACTCTATGTGTGGTCTGTATATCCAGCCTGATAAATCGACTGCAACATGTCAATTTTCTTAGGCCCTCCGTTGCCTTTGTCTACAGTATATGGTTCCAGCATTTCGTCTTGATTTAGTGACTGCCACCACACAATCCATGCTCCCATGAACCAACCAAATAAACTATTAGATCTTCTCTGACCCTCTTGAGCTAAAACACTGAATGGAAGATTTAGGCCCATATTAATAAACTCAGATGGATTCAAGTAAATGTTCCTCACACAGGTATGCCCCACCCCTAAAAGCCATCCCTGTATATATTCCACAGCTTTCTGTAGAAGTTAGGGGAAAAAAAGTCTAGCATCAATGAAGTTATTTGGGAGTGTAGTCTACCTCTTGTGGTTCACACTGTACTTCACCTTTTGGGGATCTCTGTGACTTGACTCGGGTGCTGTGGTTTGTATATATTGAGCTGCGAGCCCAAGATTGGCAGTTCAAAACCATGAACAGCTCTGCAGGAGACAGTGCTCTCTACTCCCATCCAGAGTTACTGTTTTAGAACCCCACAGGGCCAGTTCTGCCCTGTCTGTGGGGTCACTATGAGTCAGAATCCACCCGATGACAATGAGAAGAAGATGACTTGACTCTAGTTATAGATCTAAAAGCAAAAGTGAGCTGTGGAGATGGGTCCAAGACAGTCAGCACTGTCTTGTAAAGCATCTGCCTCAGACATGGTCCCAGGTGATGTCTCAGACCACGGCTCTTCAGGAGCAGCCGGGTTAATCTCATCAAGTGGAGTTCAAAGGGATGAAAGCTTTATGGAGGGCAGCGGTTTACAAAGGTTGAGCAACTCCTGCTGATGAAGGAAGAGAACTAATTGGGTGCCTTGGCAGGAGGGATCCGATCGAATTTAGAGGCTCATTGTCCCCATCTTCTTGGTTATCTGCCTGTATGTCCCCATGCCAAGTTTCTGGGTCCCTTTCTGCCCAATCAATACCCTAACTTTAATTTTAAACACTATTCAAGGCTGGGAATTCAATTGATGTAATTCATCCACTTTCACAATCAGATTCCAGGTTTGATTTTTGACCAACCTTAACTCTGCTTTGACAAAACTAAGGCTTTTTCTCAGGGCATAAATGACAACTTTCCGGTCTTTTATGTACACCATGACTCTGAAGCCCTCAGTTTATCGTTCTCACACACAAAATGTTAGAAATGTACACAACACACAGTCACCCAGAGCCTTGTGCTCCATTGGTGGTGTTTTCTTGCGTACTTTTTGCCACAACCTGACATAAATTAGCCGTGCCCTCTCGAGTGAGGGAGAATCCGCAGTGCCTTGAAGACTAGCCAGACTTGAAAACAAATTTTAAAAATTCACGCTTGCATTTTCTTTTCTTCTAGAACCACTCTCAGTATCAAATGCCTTAGGCTAGGCGCTCTACATAAGCAAAGTTAGTGAACTGAGAGAGAGAGAGAGAGAGATCTTTAGGAAAGGCCTCACACAATTGCGGTGTCTGTCAAGGACTAAGTTTTGGGTCGGCCATCGGGCTGGAGGCTTCTCTTGACTCATGTTGCAGGTACAGATGAACCCAAAACCGACAGGTCAAATGACTGAGTTTTAGCTCATAGCAATCGCACCATTCTGTGATACAGAGATGTTAGAATCATGCTGGTGACACTCATGAGTATGAGGGCATGACGCCAAAATGACTGTCTATAAATATTTTTATAAAAATGGCCCTGTAGTTAAGGTATAACAACAAAACATTTATCATAGCCCAGCTTACATGTATCAATATATCTACAAGGCTAAAATGCCATGCTAATTGACTCTGAACATTTTAATGTGCTCCAATCAAAGCTATCATTATTACTCAATTAAAATGATGCTTCAAATCATGGTGGTTTCATTTGCCCATACTTTTTTTCACTAATGCTGCTATTTTTATAGGCACTGCTTTTGTCAAATGTTCTGGTATTTTAGCTACAATGTGTGGTACTTTATAAACCCTTATTAATAACATTTCTGAAAGTATAGTAATTAACTGAAAAGGAAAATTCAAAGAAGCTTCTGCTTAGTTACATATGTTATAATTCAGTGTAAAATAGTTTACAAAAGTTTTGTTGCTAATATTCATATAATCTAAGAAATGTTGCATTTAAATAACTTTGAACCACATTTATCACATATTATCCTATGATTAAGATTGATAATAAACATTTCAACATTACTAATGATCCTATATGGTTTGTAGAGGAGGTTCCTGGGGAGGGAGGTGACATGAGCTATCACACTGGATGAGACCAGTCCTCCTGGTAAGTCCTCAAATGCTCAGGGAAGGCAGAGGATTCTGTCTCGCAGTCCAAGAATTGGAGGTTAGAGGATACCAAGTCCGATGCAGCATCAAGAGTAAGCAAGTGAGTTTCATCCACGTCTCCATACAGATTGGATTCAGGCTAACCCCCCCAACCCCCCAAGGAAACTCTCCTTACAGCTGATAGGCTGACACATCAGAACACATCTTGGGTGTAATCACATGATTATATTTTGGAAGAACAATTAGTCCCATGTCTTCCACACCACGGAGAATCATAACCTAATAAAGCTGACCTGTAACATTAACCATCACAACAATACTACTGCAATTCAATGTATTGCTTCAATTAGCCAACCCACTAGAAATTATGCCAATTATTCTGGTTCAGCTCCAGAGAATTTATCACTGAGAACCCAGGCCTAAGAGATTAGCTTTTGAGCCATTGGCCTAGGTTATTTAGATTCCTTTTGGAGATAAAATTGCACATTTTCTCTCTGTAATAACCTAGCAGGCTGGCTACAGAGCTCATGGTTTACCAAAACAAAGCATCTTATAGAATTGGTTCTTCATGAAAAAGTGAAGAGGAGATGGTGAATTGATTGTTATGCACATGGAGCTGGTAGAGAAAAAATTTTCAACAACATTCAGGGGACTTGGGGACAATAGTGACATATGCACACTGTGAAGACAAAATATCATGTTATATTTATGAAATTTCTCAGAGAGTCTTTATTATTCATTTTGATTCAGTGCCTGGTACTAAAATGTATGCAAAAAAATATGAGTTTTTTCAAAAGAATAGTTTCCACCCTTATATAGCTTAGCAACTAGTAAGAACAACAAGATAATTATAACCAAACTCTATCATAGATTATCCTTAGCAGAGTGAGAAGTATAGATAACATAGTATGTGAGGACAAAGGAGATCTCACAGTGAGCAGACACAGAGATTTTCTAAGTGATGTAATACTGGATATGACGAAGACTTCAATATAAATAGGGGAGGAGAAAAGATTTTCCAGAGAAGAAATTAATCCAACCCAAGCATGTTCATAATTGTTTTCTTGTTAGTTTAAACTGAGTGCAAATTCAGAGTTTTCTTTGAAATTAAAATGAAATTGAAGCAGTAAAGTATTGATCTGATTTTATAGCTTAAATCTGAAATATATATATTTTTAGCCCCCTGTATGAAAATTTTTTTTTCAAAATTGCATTATTTGTGATCACTAATCTATTATTTTCCCCCTGAACTTCAGCTAAAACCAAAACAGTTCAGATTTGAACATGGAAAAGAAGAAAAAAAAACTAGCATTTATTGTTTGCTATCTGTTTGACAATAGCCTTTTTATATATTTTAGCTCAACTCTCCAAAACTTGTCAGATCAGTAAATTTTATTTCTCCCTATTTTACAAATTTAAATGATGCTGAAGAAGCTAAATCCATTCTCAAAGTTACAAAACAAGTAAGTGTATCCAAAGCCAATTTAAATCTGTAAGTTTCTTAATCACACATCTTTCCCACTAATGCTTCCTAGAAAAAAATTATTCTAGACCTAGAATAAGAACAATCCCACTGTCCCTTGGCTCAGCTTACCACGTCGATGGTGACGGACAAGTCAACTATGAAGAATTCATACAGATGATGACTGCAAAATGAAGACCTTCTTTCAGCAACTTGTACCCCCCACTAGAAGAATCACATTGAATCTTTCACTTACCTCTTGCAAAAAAAAAGTTCATTTAATCATTGTTTCTGTATAGCAGAACTGAATGTCAAAAGTACCTTCTGTACACACACACACACACACACACACACAATCTGCATGTATTAGTTGGTGATCCTGTCCCTTAAAGATCAAGCTACACATCAGCTTTACAATATCAATACTTGTACGAACCTTACTGATAAGGAAGCACTCAGTGGGCTCCTCCAGGAACCGTTGGCTAATGACGCGCACACTGTCTGGGCTGGCCAGTTTCCCGTGCATGCGGCTTGACAATTGAGCACAGTCAGGCATTTGTATTAAAACTGAAAACTGGAGAAATAATAATAATAATAACAACAAAAAAAGAAGAAAAATCTAAAATCTGTTCAAATGAGTTCTAGTTCAATTTGTTTAGCCTAAATTGTCATAGCTGGTTTACTGAAAACAAACACATTTTAAATGGGTGTACCTCAGGATGATGTGCAGAGGGAGGGGGTTAAGGGAGGGGGGGAGCCTGTTGAAATGTGGCCCCACTGCTTTGGAGGGTCCTCTTAGACACCCCTGGGCTCCAACCCATGGTGGCGGTGACGCCCCCTGGCGGCCTGCCTGCCTGCCTGCGCTGGCCTAATACCTGGGTTGTGCTCAAGGGCCCGGCGGGCAATGTCCCCACCAGTTTTTAAAAAGAAACCTTTACCAAGGGAGCATCTTTGGACTCTTTGTTTTAAAACAAAACAAAAATTCAAACAAAACCCCTCTGAACCGTGACTTGGAGCCGGCAGAGTCGGCCGTGGCCGTGACCGGGTCCAGGGCCGTGGCTGTGGCCGTGGCCGTGGCCGTGGCCCTCAGCACAACCACCAATGTTGCTGTTCACGAAAGTACCATTGACGTCCATTCCAAGTTGTAAATGCCAGCCTCTCTCTCTCTCTCTTTTTTTTCCCAATAAAAGACCATTAACTTTAAAAAAATGATAAATGATTGCCTCAAAAGTTCATTATCCAAAAAAGTATTTGTTAACTTTTTCATTAATTGCCATGATGTTGTCTTCAATAAGAAATGACTCATTGCAAACCCCTCCAATTATATACTCCACACCTTCCTTTAAGAGCATCAAGCTACACAAGTAGTTGAGTACCATACTGTTATTTCCAAGAATCAATAGTGCATTGCAAAGAAAACAAAACTAGGCTACAAGTCACTATGACTCAAATGCTGTTTAAGAATGCATTTTTCTTCCCTATCACCCCAGTCCTCCCCTTCTCGTTACAAGCCTACATAGTTCATTGAAAGTAAATTGGTCAAAGAAAGAGGAAAATAGAGTCTGAAGCGCTTACAGAATTTCCATCTAAGCAGTCACTGTTTTGTGGGTTTGTTTGGTGTGGGTGAAAATTTTCATTGTTACGTTCATGCTGGTAGGTGACGGTGGCAGTTGCTTGGTTTATAGCACACGTCACAATTCCATTCTGTTTCTCAAAATGTGAAAAATACCATTGGACTTTCGTAGATTGGAATTTCAGAGTTTTCCATCATAAATGTTTACTAGTAGGCTATTAAGTCCCCAACAGTCCATGGTAGCACCACATAAACTTCTTGGGACACTTAAAAATAAAAGACATCATTCTGATTCCTAAATTGCTTATTGTCTAATAAAATTTTAAACCTTGATTGTCTCAATTTTAATCAAATTTGAAACGAAGAGAATTTACCATTCCCCAGTCATCAAAAAGCAAGCCTTTGAATAATGCAGCTATTTATTGCCTCTTCATTTGTATTCATTAAGAACTCTGTGTCCTCTTAACCAATATTTTTAAACGCTAAACTGTAAATATTTTTTAAGGAAACCAAGAGTGTCACCCAACTTCCACAACCGGATTTCTTAGAAAATTTATAAAAATTTCCCCAAGACCTTATCCTATAGATAATTGTTCCTAATATAATATGACTTCCTTTTCAGTAGAGAAAGTAGTCAAGTTCCTCTTTGCCTTTTGTCTCGAAAGATTCTTCCCTTGTTGAATTAATCCAGTGATCAAATATTATACAAAATGAATGTTTTTTTTCTGAGAACATAATATCATAATTTGGCATTTTAAATATTATAGTGATATTTTGTATGAATCAACAACAAAATTGAGAACAAAATAGGTTATTTCCAGTCTTCGACTTCTTTTTGACAATGCTGTACCATGTACATTTAGTCATCTAAGCTTCTAAACAAGGCACTGAATTAGTTACCATTATTTCCCCAGTGTGCGTCCCTTCTCCCTGCATTACAAGCTGCAGCGTAGCACCGGGTTCACGTTCCTCTGCCTTGCATTTCATGACCCATCAGAAACGAAATGGCCAAAAATACAGAACCCTAAAATCCTAGTAATCATTGTGATCATTTTTAAATCACTTTCCAACATGCTTTCTATTTTTATCCTGACCATAAACATGTAAGCTGGGATAGGGGTGCTATTGTTGATCATTATATAGACAACATAATGGAAGATGAGAGAGGATGAAATCACTCATGCAATGTCACGGAGAAATAGAAAATATCATGGATTAGAACCCAGGTCCTGAATTCTATAATTGATCCTCTCAGTTTAAAGACAATACAAAAAACAAAACCAAACTCACACCGACCCTGTAAGATAGGTTGGAACTGCCCCTGTGAGTTTCCGAAATGTAACTCTTTATGGGAAGAGAAAGCCTGATCTTTCTACCGAAGAGCTGCTGGTGGTGAAAGTGTACACCCTGATGCAAATGTTTCCGGTCCTAAACCATGCATTATGTCCTGTTCTGTTCCCACGCTGCCTCTGGATCCATGGATAGGTTCTGCGTGAGCACAATGAAGTGTTTTGAAATTCCCATTCTTCTCAAGGTGATCCATAGTTCCTAATGGACACAGTTGAATGACTCAGCATAGTCAATAACCAAACTAAATATCATTCTGATATTCTGTTTTCAGCCAAGATTCAAATGACACAACAATGATATCTCTTGTTCCATGTCCTCTTCTGAATCCTGCCATGCCTCCAGCAGCTCCCTATCAATATGCTGCCACAACCACTGTAGGATGATCTTAGGCAAAATTTTACTTGCATGTGATATCAGTGATATTTTTCTATAGTTTGAGCATTCTGTTGAGTCACCTTTCTTTGGAATGAATACAAATATGGATCTCTTCCAGTCAGTTGGCCAAGTAGCTGTCTTCCAAATTTCCTGGCAAAAATGAGTAAGTGCTTCTAGTGCAGCAGTTCTCAACCTGTGGGTCGTGACCCCTTTGGGGGTCAAACAACCCTTTCACAGAGGTCCCCCAATTCATAACAGTAGCAAAATTACAGTTATGAAGTACCAACGAAAATAATTTTATGGTTGGGGGGTCACCACAACATGAGGAATTGTATTAAAGGGTGGCGGCATTAGGGGAAGTTAAGAACCGTTGTTCTAGTGCTTCATCCAGCTTGTTGAAACTTTCTAGTGGTTTTCCCTCAATTCCTTGAGCCTTGATTTGGCTCATGCTTTCAGTGCAGCTTGAATTTCTTCCTTCTGTGCCATTGGGTCTTACTAATAAGCTACATCTTAAAATGGAGGAATGCTGATTAGTTCTTTTTGGTTCAGTGACTGTATTCTTTCCATTTTCTTTTGATTTCCTATATCATTCAGTATTTACTTTGTCTTCATGAACTGCCCTTTGAAATGCTCTGCATTTCTTACTTCACAGTTTCTTCCATTGGCCTGAGCTGCTGTACAATGAAGAGCAGGCTTCAGAGTCTCTTCTGATGTCCACTTTGATCTTTTCTTTCTTTCCAGTCTTTTTAAAGACTGTTTGCTTTCTTTGTGAATGATAATCTTTATATCAACCCACCGCTCATCGGGTCTTCTGATTGTAGTGTTCAATGTGTCAAATCTATTCTTGATATCTTCTCAAAATTCTGAAAATTCAGGGTTACGGGATATACTCAAGGCTTATTTTAACTCTCAAAGACTTGTTTTAATCCTCTTCAGCTTCCACCTGGACTTACTTATGAGCAATTGACGGTCTGTTCCATAGTCAGCCCCTGGCCTGGTTTTAGCTGTTGACATTAAGCTTCTCTCTAGTGTCTTCCCAAGGAAGTAGTCAGTGTGGTTTCTGTGTATACCATTTGGACAAGTGCACAGTTGCTGTTTGTGTTGATGAAAGAAGATACTTGCTAAGAACAAGTTGCTGTTCTTATAAAATTCTATCATGCTATCTCCAGCTTCGTTTCTATCACCAAGACCGTATTTTCCTACCACGATTTCTTCCTGTTTGTTTCCAACTTTTGCTTTCCAATTGGCAATAATTAGCTATGTACCTTGTTTGCATATTTGATCAATTTCAGACTGAAGATGTTGGTAGAATTCTTCAGTGTCTATTTCACTAGCTTTAGTGGTTGGTGCATACATCTGAATAATAATTTGATTGAATGGATTTCCCTGTGTGCAGACAGACATTGTCTACCACAGACAGTATTGTATTTCCAGACAGGTCTTGAAATGAATGCCACACTGTTCCTCTTTGTCATCCCCAGCATAATAAGCCATATGATTTTCTGATTCAGAATGGCCAATATCAGTCCCTTTCAGCTCATTGAAACCTAGAAGGTCAATCTTATGTTCCATTTTATTTTTTGACAACTTCCAAATTTCCTATATTCATACTGCATACATTCCAAGTACTAATAATTAATTGATGTTTTCAGCTGTTCCTTTCCGTGTTGAATTGTGTCTCAATAGCAAATGAGGGTCCTGATGGCTTCGTTCCCGCAGGCTGTGTGGCATCTGCATCGTACAGCCAACTCTACTTTGAGAAGGTAGCTCCTCCAAGTGCCTTCTGACCTGAGACATTCAGACTCATCTTCTGACACTATCTCTAACAATGTTCTGATTCTGTTCATGATGTTATTGGTGTCTGACAATATTTCAATATTATCCAACCAGGTTTTCAATGGCAAATTCTTCCTAAGTGGACAGCCTAGTCCTTCTTCACAGTTTGTTCTTGGTCTGGAAGCCCTGCTGAAACCTGTTTACTTTAAGTGAACCTGCTGCTATTTGAAATACCAGGAACATAGCCTCTAGCTTCACAGCAACACATAAGCCAGCACACAAACTGACAGACAAGTGGCTACAAATATGCTGAGTACCAGACTGAACTATCAGGCAGGTGTGGTGTCCTGTCCTTACCTGTTACATAATCATGTTACAGTTTCTAAGACGACAAGAATTGTTGGCTGTATTTAAATAGGATGAGAATCCACTTTCCACTCCTTCGGTGAAGGCTTTCCAGTGAAAATGGGATTACAGATGGATTGTGAATATCTGGGGAACTTCATCTCTACTCTCAGACATCAAAGACCTGAGACTCCAGCATTGAAACCCACTCTCATAGAACCTATGTTCCTTAAGAAAGTTAGCAAATGCATTATATGTCACATGGTGATTCGTGCCATAGAAGAAAGTCAGCAGAGAAGTAGATGAGAGGATGAAGGCTATTTTCATATAAAGTGGCCAGAGGAGGTGTCACTGATAATTGGGCTTCTGATCAAAACCCTGAGGTAAGTGAGAGAGCAATCAAGCCATATGATCTCCCCAATTTCTGATAGTGTACCAATATTGTCATTCCAGCAGCAAGGCCTGAGATAAGAGTGAGCTTGCTGGATACATTCCAGGAGAATATGAGAGGCCAGTGTGGTTGGGTGGGATTCGTAGAGAAGAAGTAGAGGAGATGAAATCAGACAGGTAGTGGAGTCTAGATATTTTAGGACCCCTTGTAAGAATTTTGACTTTTACTGTGAGTGAGATTTGATACCATTGAGAGTCTCAGAGAAAAGAAGTGATAGAAACAATGAAAGATTTAGAATAGAACATATTTAAAAACCGTGATCACAGATCAAACAATTGAATAAAGAAAATTAAAGAGACTTGGCAGTGTTGATATATTAATAAATTTGTTGTTCTTATTTAACTCTCAACTCACTGTCATTGAGTCATTGTCAACTCGTAGTGATTATATAAGACAGAGTAGAATTACCCCTGTGAGATTCTGAGACTGCAACTCTTTACAGGAGTAGAAAGCCCTATCTATCTCCTGGTGGTTTCCAACTGCTGACCTTGCAGCTAGCAGCCCAACTTGTAACCAATAGGCTACCAGGCCTCCTCTTGTCTTGTTAGGTGTTGTCAAGTAAGATCCAACTCACAACGCCCTGAGCACCACAGAATGAAATACTGCCTGGTCCTCACCATCCTCACAATTGCAGCCATCGTGCCCCTCCTGTTCCGGTTCTTTCTCTTTTCCCCTGCTCTTCTAGTTTACCAAGCATGATGTCCTTTTCTAGGGACTGGTCTCTCCTGAGAGCATGTCCAAAGAACATGAGATAAAGTCGGTCCCTCCTTGCTTCTAAGGACAATTCTGTCTGTAATTCTTCCAAGATAGATTTGTTGGTTTTTTTGGCAGCCCATGGTACTTTCCATATTCCATGCAGCCCCAAAATCAAATGCATTAATTCTTCTTCAACTGTCCTGATTTAATACCTAACTTTCCCATGCATATGAGGTGATTGAAAATACCATGACTTGAGTCAGAAGCACCTTAATGCTCATTCAAGTGTTGCTGTTAGCACTTTAAAGAGGCCTTGTGCAGCATATGAGGGAATTTCTCCCCACCCCCCCAAAAATGGAATTTTTTTTCAAGGCTATGTGTTTAAATGTTTTTTTCACAAAACAACCTTATCACCTTCAAAGTACTCTCCATTATACATAATACATTCGTCTAATCTGCGATTCCATTCTTGGGAACATTTTTCAAGCTCATCTGTTTGGATGGCTGACAGCACCCCCCTGGTTTTTTACTTCACCTCTTCCAAGATGAAATCACTGTTCTTTCCTGTCCCTCTGCAGTCACTGAAACAAAAAGAAGTCACACAGCATGAGTTCAGGTGAGTAATGTGTGTGGGGTAAAAGAGGCATGCTGTTTTTTGCCAAAAACTGGCGCACTGAGGTGGCTACATTATCAGGTGCATTATTGGGGTGGCATCCCCTTCTGCCACAAAGCAGGCCTTTTTTGTGGCACAGTGTGATGCAATCTTTTCAGAACCTCTAAATAGAAAGATTGATTAACAGCCTGACCTGGTGGGACACACTCCAAATGCACTACAAGTCGATATTTTCATCCTTTTGGGAAGTTGATGAAGTCCAGAATGAGATTTTTCATCAATCAACATTGGACCTCTTTTGAAATGAGAAAACCACTCATACCCTTGAGTTTTTCCCATAGCACTGTCCTCGTAAGCTGCGTTCAACATCACAACCGTTTCTGTGGCATTTTTCCCTAGCAGGAAACAAAATTCCACAGCCACATGCTGTTCTCTTAAATCAGCCCTCACAAAATACAAGGTTCAAGCAAAACTGCTTTCACAAAAAAAATCACTGTGACCAGAAAGATCCTTCCCAGGTGGCGCCACTGGGTGCACTAACTCAGAGCGAGTTGCTTGATGCTCTCCAGCAGGAATAATGCATACTACAAAAGTTCCATCCCACCCACCCCAATTCCAGTTTGAGGGTGTGCCCCCATTTACCTAATGCAGCACATCATTTGATCTCGACTGTTGCTTCATTACATTGATTGTGGATCCAAGCAAGATGAAACCCTTGACAATTCAATCTTTTCTCCATTTATCATGATGTTATCTATTAGTCCACTTTTGAGTATTTTGGTTTTCTTTCCCTTTAATCGGAATCCACATTGAATACTGCCATCCTTGATCTGCATCCACAAGTGCTTCAGGTCCTCAGTTTCAGCAAGCAAGGCTGTGTCATCTGTAGATCACAAGTTGTTAAGCCTTCCTCCAATCCTGATTCTTCTTCATACAGTCAAGCTTCTCTGATTATTTGCTCAACATACGGAATAAATAAATATGGTGAGAGGATACAACTCTGATGTATCCCTTACTTGTTTTGTTTGCACAACTGGCTCTTAATCAATGGACAGGTAATGCATGAGCAAATGAGGTGTTCTGGAATTTTCATTCTTTTCCTTGCTACCCATAATTTGTTACGATCTCCTGTGAGGGTCCAGCCCCACAGTCAAACGGTCCTATGGAGTGATGTGCACCATCAAAGAAAAAAAAAGAAAGCCGAAAATAGGGTACAGGGGGACTCAACTCCATTCTCGGTAGATGCAAGAAGAGGGAGAAGAGCCCAGAATTTATTCAACAATGGGTTTTTATAGCACTTGAAGCATGCAAGCCTCTCGTTATTCACACAATATCAAACAATTGGGCAATGCACTAACCTTGATATTCCAAGCCTTCAAAGGGAATAATACCAGAGACAAGAGGAGCAAATGGTCCTGAAAGTAATCCACAAAGGGTGTAAACGTTATTAGAGATACGCATGCTTTCACTATGTTTGCGAGGAGTTAGGAGTCTGTAGGAGACAGCATTATTTAAACATTTATAGAGGGGGGGGAATGTGCTGTGGAGAAAAGTCCTTCCTGGAATACACTGAGGTGCTTTTCCCATATTTCCGACTGCACAGTAGGTGTGCCAAGCCTGTGGTCATGAGCACTAGGAGCAGGCCACATACACTTCTTCCGGGTCCTCAGTGTCCCACAATCCACACAGTTAATACCAGCTCCCACGGTCCCATGACTTAACAGTCCAACAGTCCAATGCTGATTTGGGACTTGTCAGTTCCTGCAGCCATGTGAGTCAGAAGAAGTCTCTAGCTCAGCATTTCCCAAAGTCAGTGATATCACCCCGAGTGGGCAATGGTGCCATTAGAACAATTGAGCAAGGCTGCAAATGCAGATGCCTACACTTTATCTTACATTAAAGAGGAAGGCACCAAAAAATTACTGCTAGAGGAGTGCAGAGTTTTTTGTTTGTTTGTTTGTTTTCAGTAAAAGGGGTGGTAGGCAAATAAATTTGGGAAACTATGCTTAATATTCAAGGCTAGACACAAGTATTACAATGATAATGTGTTCCTATGAAAATCTGAATATTCTCAACCCAAAATTTCTTTTTGGTCATGTCTACAAAAGAATAAATCAGTGAGTGTTATTTGCCTTACATGGTCTGGTTACAATAGCATATCCCAATCATCCCCACAAAAGAATGCCCCTCATCTAATTGTGTGACTTCAGTCAACTTTCAAATTGCCCTGCACCCTTGTACTTCCTATGCTTAACAGAGATACAAGGTGACCCACTTCTTTGCCCACAAGAATTTATTATTAACGATATGACCATTGTAACATATCATAGGGCTCCATTGATCAAAGGTGGTAAGCCTTTTATGCAACAATTATTTTAAGACCTTTCTTAACGCCTAACACAGAAGGGAGGATGGATGTAATTGCCACCCTCAGAAACCACTATCCCCCAACAACCACTAGTTTTCCGGGAGAGAAAAGCACATACCTTGAAATATAACAGGAGGCAGAACACATTAAGGGCTCTAACAGAAGTAACAGGACAAAACAATCATTTGGTCATTTACATTTAAAAAATGAAATAAAATAATTTTCACACACCGTACCTCATTTGATTTTTCAATCCATCCCCAAATAAGGCTTCGTACACATAACTGTTGGGAACACAAATTCCAAATCGTGATTGAGAACGGGCAGGAGTATTTCAAAGTCTCTTGAGAGAAACTCCTAGGATAACCTGTTTTAAAACCAGGTCCTTTGCATAGGTGTAACTTGTAAAGTGCTTTAGTGACCCTCCAACATAGGATCATTGTCTTGTAAATCAGATGTGAGATTTCCTGTTCTGGAGTTTTCCATTCCATTCATCTCTGCCCTGTGGTGGTTCACTCAGATTTATCACTTGCACAGATGGTCAAAGAGCTAGAAGGGTTTGAACATTTCTTAAGAAAGGACATCCGAAAACCCGTATGCGGTTGTGGTCATCATTATCACTTGGAAATCTTGAAAGCACAAATTTCATTTCGAGAGTAACATGTGTATGAACTGCAATGAAAAGGTGGCAATCTGCTAGAAAGCCATGAACAACCACTACTTTTGTTCTCTAGGGGGAAAATTGCTGACATAGTCCAAGTCATCAGAACGTCCATATCCTCTCATTCCACCTTACCAAGAATGGCAGTGTAATTCTGCTTGGTTCCTCCAAATTGAACACTTCACATATTGTATTGACCGTATTCACTCTGTATTTTTGAAATTAACTTATGAAGCTATCCTTTGCTTAATGTCTGCTATAAAAAGATACTCATTCAAGGCATCTTGGATATCACTAAGCACACTGCACAAAGTCTCAGGTGCAAAATCTGCCCCAAGTTGTGACATTAAGTTTCCAGTCTTGAGCAGGACACTCGAGCTCTCTGGGCCTCGGTTATGTCACAGCATCTTTTATTAATCTTTTCTTTATATTAAGGGATCTTTCTTGCAAAGAGCTTTCCTCTCTCTTGGAAACTTTGAATTGAAGGACTCATCTGCAATAGACACATTTGGTGTGCGTGTGGTGTAACACACCAGATCCAAATGCCCACATTACAAGCAGGCCCCATCTCTCTCTATAAAATCACCAGCAATAATTTCTTCACTTTATTTTTCAATAACACCAAAAGAAGGGCTCCCCCATGTCACCCAGTCAATACTTTCTCTTGTCCTGTGAGCGTATTTTCCATTGACATGGTGTCAATGGATGTCATTTTTCCTGTTGTTTGGAGGTCATAATAAACGTGTCCAGAGCATCTATTTTGGTATGAATATCCCCATAAGGGAAACATAAGGGGGAAAGTAGGGAAGAGAGATAAAGATTTTACAGTAACTCATCTCAACCATAACTTTTGGCTTTATGAGATGCCATCCATTGCTCATAGGCCATCCTTAGAAGAAATGTTCATGATGAGAGACAATAAAGGTTTGCTGAGGGCCAGGGGGAAGAAAGTTAATTTTATGTCTTTCCAAAATTTTTCCTATTGTTAATATAAAAAAATAAACTTCTAACCTTCAGCTATTTTTTCAGCCTAGTCCTATAAGAAATGGTAGAACAATTCATCGTTTCACAGTGATTTTGTGCTTCTCTGTCTTCAGCAAAAGCTAAACTCGCTGCCATTGAGTCTACTCCGGCTCTCAGCACCCCTGAACCACAGGTTAGAACTGTCCCTGGGGCTTCCTGAGACTGTCACTCTTGACAGAAGTAGAAAGCCTCATCTTTCTCCCACAGAGTGGCTGATGCTTCCTACCTCCCATGGCCACCCCCAAGCCCTCCCATCTCTAAGAAGTATCATTTATGGGGAGAATTTAGGGAGAAGGAGCCCTGTGGTGTCATGGGGTATGCCCTCATTGCTTACCACAAGGTCACCTGCTGCTCTACGGGTGAAAGACAAGGCTTTCTACACTTGTAAAGATTCACCATTTCGGAAACCACAGGAGCAGTTATTCTCTGTCCAATATGCTCACTATGAATCGGAATCAACTCAATGGCAGTGAGATTGCTTGTGTTTTTGTTTTTCAAGGTAGATGAATAGAGATTTGCATGGTACTCTGTTACTTCCATGGGTAATATCTTCCCCAAACCTGAACTCGGTCCTTCATGCTATTGTATAACTACTGACTTCATATGCTAAGAAGCTTTCCAAGAATGAGTCCCGCTTAACAAAATGGCAGAAAACTTAGAGATCAAAGTTTCCAAATATGTTTATCATCTCATGGAGTTATATCTTAAACAGCATTGGCGCTATACTAAGAATTGCAGTATGTAGAGCAGAAGACAGTTAAGTCACTCTGATTGCGGTCAGGAGGCGTGGGGACCCCCACATCATGGACCCCCTCCTCTTTCCTTCCCCCAACATAGTCCACTGTGCTCATTTGCTGGATAAGGAAACTGGAGGCACATGTTTCTTTATGGTAGAAGTTTCTCAATGGTAGACTTTAAATTTACTAATATTCATTCAGATTAACAAAGATATGATCCAAAACACCATTGCGATCAAAAGAGGGTTTTTCGTAAATCCCATGCCATCATCATGTACAGTTATTGCAGTTCGTTAGCTTGAAATGTTTATTATACTACCCACCCCATTTTTTAAAAAAAGAGCGCAAGGATGTTAAAAGTGCTAGCAAGAAGATATGTGTGGTTGTAAGAGAAAAGGGACGTGTGGGTTTTGTGAAAGTGTTGAGAAATGTGACCAATTTTGAAAGGAAGGTATGACAGTAAGTATTGGAGAGGTCAGGGGTGTGTAGGGGGCTGCGTTTTCTAGAGAGGCAAAACCAGGGACACTCATAGATGTAATATAGAAGGAGGAACTTTATATCCAGAAGTAATATTATATCCAGAAAGCGTTCCAGCCCAGTGCAGCTCACCTCCAGGGATCTGATGCTAGTCAGGACAGTCATCGGACTAGCTGCAGGCAGGAAGCGTAGAGGCCATCCAAGGCCAGGGGAAGCACACGCTCAGGGTTGGACAGCGACGAGGAGCCCCCCAGAGGCAGACCCTGAGTCCCAGTGAGGACTCCAGGAAGAGGAAGGTGAAACGCCAGAGGAAGGACACGCTCCCAGACCCAAGGAGGTGTCATTAGGCTACCATTTGATTGACAGGTGAAACCCTGCCCCTGTACCCATTCATACAAATTCAAGTCGACATAAGATCTAACTGCCAAAAGTGGGTTTACAATAGCAGTGACTCACAACATAGGGAAGCCTGTGCTGTGGTGCTGACTGGGAAAATAACTGAGGAAATGGGAAAGGTTTGGGGTGTGGCCAGGGAATCAGTATTTTCCATTAGTGGCTCTTCCACCATCACAAGTTTCTGTCAAGTTGATCCCATTTGTGTCAGACTAAACCTTTGCCTTCTGGCTGATCCTCTGGAAGTAGATCACCAGGTCTGTCTTCCCCCATCACAGAGAGTTTACCATTCGCACTGTCAGGAACTTCCTGATACCTGCTGGCTGGGTGTTAACTCAAGAACATGTTTGGTATGCATTCAAGACAGTGAACGCTCCTCTCAGTCATAGAATCACAGCTCAAACTGTGTTCCAGGTCACACAGATGGTCCCATGGTTTTAAAGTCCATTAAAATCTAAAAAGTATCAAAGTGAGCAACAAGGTTGAGGCGCTGAGAAATTCTTCAGGAGGATTGTCAAGGGCAACCCTACCTCAACAGATTTAACGTGGGAGGAAAATGCTCTATTTAGGAACAGAAGCGTATGTCCATTTTACCACTTCATGTGTTTGCTGGAAAGAAGGCACCCATGACTCCTCTCAGTCACGTTGGATGTAGGAGCAGAGGGTTATCAGAATCCCCCTGGAGCCTTGTTCCTAAGGTGCATGCTTTATAATAAACAACTCCACTCCTTGGGAACACCAAAAAAGCCCGTGTCTTGAAGGAATGGGTCTCGTTGGAGGGGAGTTTGCTTGAAGTTGTAGTTTCCCTTGGAGGCGTATTGGTTGAGAAAATGATGTCTCATGATGGTGCTTTCTTTATTCTCAGAACTTCTAAAGTTATTTCAGATGATTATTTTCTCCTAATTTAATATTGCAATATAAAAATAAATTGTATTGTTTTTCAAGTAATAAAATCTATACTCATCAGCTAAATGTGCAAAATTCTCCCTATACAGCTAATTAACTAGATAAAAGGTCCATATCAAGCTGTAAGCAGTTCCTGTCTCTGAGGGCTTTACTTGGTAATTAATTATGTTTCTAAGAATCTCTGAAAACACTGTTATAGCTTTATGGGTCTTTAGAAAAGAAACATCTTGGGCATCATTCAAACTATCTTAATCTCTCAATCTGTTTATAGTCAAGTTTCTACAAAGAAGGAAGAGTTAAGTGTATCAAATGAGGCCTGTAGTCATCATTTAATCTGTTCCTCGGGGTTCAAATAACCTCAGTTGAATTTTTAATCAACCTCATTTTTAAAGCATTGTTAATATTCAAGGGACCATTCATTTGGGGTCAGCTCATGTTATTTACTTTACTTAAATCAAAGATATTAATAAAGATTTAGTTAAGCACTGAAGGAAGTTGAACAGGGAAAGTATACTCAGTTAATAAATGCTACCCAGCTCTGTTGTCATTGAAGCAGCCTACACTTCGGTCCCTGTTAAGTTAGGATGTGTCTGTACACCCATACCCAAGACTCCTGGATAGGTTACAGGCAGCATTATGTCATGTTATCTTGATTTTTCTATTGAATAAAAATTACTTGGCAATTCAAAATCTCCCAAGAGGCCTGATATATTATCAAACAGCAAGGAGCCCTGGTGGCATAGTGGTTACTACCTGGGCTGGGATCTGTTAGTCGGCCGTTCAAAACCACCAAAAGCTTTTGTGGGGAAAAGACTGGGCTTTCTACTCCTATAAACACTTACGGTCCTGGAAACCCACAGGGCATCACAAAGAGCCAACAGCGATTTGATGGCAGTGAGTTTTGAGAAAACCCCAGTTGAGCCAGAGTGGCTAAGAGTAAGATCCTGAAGGAATGCCCATGGAGCAGAGGTCAAGAGGAACTGACAGCCAGTGTGTAAAAAGAAAGGATCAAAACTCTTCCCCGATAAATTATCGCGCTTAGGTTTCTATGCTGGACTCCCCGCAAAAAAAATTAGAATAGATGTTTGTTTGTTTGTTTCTAAATCCTTAATGGAAAATACACTGTAAACTGTCTAAACCCCAAATACCTAAACCCACCTCCATTGAGTAAGTCTGACTCCTGGTGACCTGTGCATCACAGAGTAGAATTGCTCCGCAGGGCTTCAGAAGCAGCAAGGCTTCAGCCAAAGATGTCTGCGTCTAACATTGATTCTCTTCACTGGAGTCTTAAACTAGAATGCCACGTTTTACGATTGCATCACGGTCCCAGTCTGCGTGTTCTCATCTCCTCGATACTCAGTCTCTACTGACTGATTTAAAACACTTAGTGTTATTCTGGAAAACCAAGAGTAACATCTATTTCGTAAACATCCAGTAGAGAATAGAGCAAACAATAGCAGAAGAATTACGCTCTTGAAGACTGAGAGCTACTCCACCAAGAGGACTTGAAATGAAGCTTTATTCCTTCTCTCCTGGATTGCAGCCTGTCATCCTAACAAAACTGAAGAGGGTCAAAAATTTTAATTATAGATGTTCTTAATTACAGACTCCCTTGTTAGGTTTACCAAACAGCTAGTAGCCCTAAGGGTGGAGTTAGGCTGCTTAAGTCATGTTTTCATCTCCTTTGTAATTGCAGTTTGATTGCTAGTGTAAATCACCTCGTGGGCTTGCCCCCTGCAGCTCCACCATTTCCCAAAGTTGAATGAAAGGCTGATATCCTTCCAAACGTTTCCCAGAATATTTCCCGGGCTCCGTGAATTATGCATTAAACAGGATTCTTTTAAAAGGAGGCAAGAGGTTCCTTCGATGTCAGCTGGGATGCTTTCATCGGGTGAACTATTCGTTTCTAGGCTCTTTAAGAGATCGTTTCTTGAAATCTATGTCCAATTTAGGACTAATTGCAAATTTATCTTTAGTCTTTATGGTGTATTTTAACAGAATCCTATATCATAGTGAATATGGTAAGCACTGGCAGAAATCTAGTAACTAATTTCTTCAAAGGAAGAGAAAAGTGCAGTGTGCTAAATACACCATCTCCTCGGAGGTTGCGGTCAGGTTCAGAACATGCGTCCTAAGTCTCGCGGTGCTGGCTGTCATGGAGGCGGCTTTCAACTCCCAGCCGCACGCAGAACTGCCCCAGAGTTCTGAGCTTTAGCCTTTACCGAGCAGGTCAGCCGGTTTTTCCCGCAGAGCAGCTGGGTGGTTTCAAACTGACAGCCTTTCTGTTAGCAGCTGAATTCTAGATTGATTGTGCCACCAGGGTTCTTTAGAAGTCGCCTGAGAACTAAGTCTTTTGTTTGACACGATCAATTAGGGAAATGAGCTCATCTTGGGAAATCCAAAGACCGCATCTAAATGTCAATAGCTTCCTTTGATAATTTGTTCATCACCCCAAAAGGGCTGACATTTGCCTGACCATTTGATTTTGTGCTATGTTCCTTTCTAAATATAAGTCTACAGTTTGTCACTAAAATGGATCCTAATAAAATAAAACAGACTCCCTTACCTACCCAGCTACCCACCACCAGCACCTGACAAAAAGAACCCTTGCTACCATCATATGCAAATATATATTAAGGGAAAGGTATTTACATAATAACTGATTCCTTTTAACTCTTCTCCATATTACTATTCTTTCTGTATATAACCCACTACCATCGGGTCAATTCTAATCCATAGCAACCCTATTGGACAGAACACAATGGCCCCTTTGACTTCCTGAGGCTGTAAATATTTGTGCAAGCAGAGAGCCTCACGTGTCTCCTGCATAGCAACTGGTAGATTTGAACTGTTGATCTTGAGGTTTGAAGCCCATTGAATAATCCCCTAGGGCACCATATACAAAGCACTTAGAAAATTGTCAAAGGCTAAGCATAATCTTCAATGTGTAAAACAATTGCTATCCACCCAGAACATTTCTGAAAGGCAAGGGAATCACTATTATGAACAGGTGCAGTAGAACAGCATCCATAAACTGGGACTGTGCTGTGTTAACAAGGTATGCTGTGCTGCTATTCTGTGCCATCAAGTTGATTCCAACTCATAATGGTTCCATAGAGAAGCTATAAGGTCTCTCTCTCCACGGTTGTCACAAACAGAAACCATCTCTCAGTGTATGTCTACTGTCATCATAGTTCAGAGAAAAAGAGACATCAAAGATGTAATGATGGAGGATAGGGAAGCAATTCTGGGTTGGCGCAGTGGGAAGACTTGGGTTTTCATCACAACTCTTCTCACACTGAGTTCATTTGAGCCTCTTATTTGTATATTTCTTCTATAGTTAAATGTCATAAGAAAGGTCAGATATAGTTTCACAAGTGCCTGAAAAAGGAGTAAATCACTTCTGGTTGGAAGAAGACTTTCAAGTTAAAACAAACAAACCTCAGCATAGGAATTTAGCACGCGAGGTAGGATTTAGGTAGTAAGCATTTTAACAAAAGATGAAACTTTCAGTCATTAATAGACAAACAAAAATAAGCATAATATTCCCCATCCACATGGTTAATAATACTTTTCAACAAATGTTTCTTGAGGCACATTAAGAGCCAAGAACTTTTTAATGCACAGATAAATAAAAAGACACCGATTATACCTTCAAATACTTTGTTTGGTAAGCAGTAGGATTTGCGAATCTGGACTTCAGCATCCATTTCTGGGTTGGATAAACTTGGGAATCGACACCATATTTAAACTGACAGGGATAGAAAAGATCACTTAGAGCAAGCTGTTGAGAGGAAAGAAAAAAGTCACAGAATATAAGCATGAATTACTCCAATAGTTGATAGATGAATGAAGACATTTCAGACAAGGACATTGGAAAAAAAATCAGCAAGTGTAATAAGAGAAGAGTAAAACAAAAAGGAAAATAAATCATATTATTTTTTCCCATTGGGGAATATAAGTAGAGCTCAGAGAATATGTAGCTTGTCAAGGCGCAGATTAGATGTAACTTTAAACTTTCTCATTATCCAATCACTAATGCAATAAATTTTAAATTATGGCTACCTTTCTCCAGGGAATTCTAAATATTGTCTATGTCCCCTCAAATATATCTCTCTAGGACTGTTAGTAAATTATAAAAGTATACATCATTGAAAGTTAAGCAAAAATACTATTACCATCAGTTCTATACTCAGTTTTAGATTTCCTGTGGGGAAATACTCACATCTCCCTTTTCACTTTCAATAAAGTAAATCACAGCACAGCTACAATTCCAATTTTATTTATGAATATATAATTAACTCAAAATATTCCTCAGTCATTCATTGCATTCCCCCCTGCATAGTGTACTCTAGCTTGCTGCCCAATACTTTTTAATGAATATTATTCAATGAGCTCTTTGAGGCATTCGTTTGATCAGTTTTTAGGTTAATGATTACAAAAATGTTAAATGATCCCTTAGGCTAGAGTTCAGGGTCAGGGAACAGGTCCCAGATTTTCTGAGATCTGTCAGAGATCAACTGTCATCTTCTTATATGATTGGATCTATTTATTCATCCTTTCAATAAATACTTACAGCGCCTCCTGAAGATGGCACAGGGCCAGGCAACATTTCCTGGCACGATGCACGGGGTCACCATGAGGCGGCCAGGGCCAGAGAACAGAGAACCACAATATCTCAGCTCTCTCCCTTCATCCTAATTTAGAAGATGCAATATGTTTACATTTCAATGGCATCTGTTCTCATTTATGTCACCTTGGTTTATTACAGGTGAGAGCTCTTTTGTAAAGTTTTCAATGTCCTGCTCATCCTCAGAATGCCAAATAAGAACTCAAATATTATCACCAATAAATGATGTGAATGGTATTGTTCACAGCAATAACATTAAATTTATTCAGAAAACCTTTGTGCCATAGAAGAAACTATCTAGTAGACACCCTAAAGCCAGAAAGGGAATTTGGAGCTACTTAAATAATCCAGGTATGAAACAGGCACACACACACACACACACACACACACACACACACACACACGCAGGCATGAAACAGGTGCACACACACACACACACCCTGGGACTGCCTCCTTAGACAGTGTCTCATATTTGGAGATCAATATATTCCTTGCAGTCTAGATCACTGCTTTCCATAATGACAACAGAAAATCAAAATCTTTCTAAAAGACCCATCAAATGTTTCAAATCACACTGTGAAGGTGTTTCTGTTTTGCCTGAAGGACTAGCCCGACTTGTTATTGCTTGCCTAGCGATTGACCAAGCAATTATGGAAATGTTTACTAAGCTTAATGTTAGCAATGAGCAAAACATGACAACTAAACACTAAGTGATAAGGATTATGGTAATTGAACCCATTCATTGCTTATGGAAGCCCAGTGAAGAACTATTTAAATTAGACTAGAAACCCCAGGAATCTAAGGCTAGTGAATTGGTGGTGGTGGCCGTGATTGTCAAGTTCATTTTTGTGACCTTGTGTGTGCCGATTGGTTTTCAAAGCTGTGACCTTCCAGAAGTAAAGTGCCAGGCTTGTCTTGCAAGAAACCCGAGGGAGGCTCAAACCACCAAACTCTCACCTACTTTCCAGTGCTTGACTGTTTGTGGCACTTGTAGTTAGAAACAAGGACTAAAATCATACAGACCTGGAGCTTTCACCGACTGGTTGCACGCTCAATCTCTTTCATACTCACTTCTCTCATCTGAAATGTACCTGGGACTTCCTTTATTGGGGCCTAATTAGAGGAATAATGAATGTAAAGCACAATGCCTGATCCAATGCATGTATAGATAGCTATAGTCATAAATATAAACTCTCCAAAAAGAACTGCTGATAGAGCACTAAAGCAAAGGTGTCGCTGAAAGAAGAGGCCTAGATACCAAATGTCTTAATGGCCAGTAGATGATGCCTACAGCACTTAAAATGTTAGAAATGAAACCCAACAGTGAGCAATGAAAGAGGAAGCTCATGATGTTGGCTGCCTTCTGAGGCATGAAGATGTACACTACTGACCTGAGATTTCTCTTCACTGATGTCTCTCCTCAGTCCTCTGATCAGAAGTGGATAAAGAAGTCGTTCCACCCCCATCCCCCATACACACACACAAAACCCCAGCCCTCAGTCACTGGTCTCTAATCAACTGCCTCCTATAAATGTATCCCCATGGAGCCTGCTGGCACAGCACTGGACCCAGGGCTTCGCTTTCTTTACAAGGCAATCATCACAGCCAGAGAAGCTTGGCACTACTTTGTGAATTCATAGATTGAAAATTTTTAAAAGAAATAGCTTTCATGATTTTGATGCCTTTAGGATGTGGGGAGTAGTAAATGTAAGGGGGGGATTGTGTATCCCCTGTCCCCTTTATGCTTGCAACAAAAGTTTGCTTTTTTTCAGCTTTTTAAAGGAAATATCTTCTTTGATTCATGCATTATCAAAAAAATTTTGAAAATAGATTTGATATTTATTCCGATGAGTACTTTGAAACTGTCATTATCTCTGCTTCCAGTGAGCTGTCACACCGTGCACTGGAGCAGGACAATCAGACACTCTAAAGCAGACAAAAGAAAGGCTTCAAAGGCAATTTGGAAACTGTTTGAGGAAGGGTATTGAAAACTGACTGTCTTCGCTGCAACAATCAGAGCTGGAGAGGCGGAGGTGAAGCTGGTGCCATGCTGCCCAGCGGGCCTCGGGGCACAGATCCATCACAAAGGCTGTGGCCAGCAACCCAAGGATGGACTTGCCTCAAAACTGCACTTTCTGCTGTGCAATTACTCCGGGCCCTTTGATCCCAGATGCATCGTGTCCTGACGCTGTGAATGCCCGACTCACGGGCCATCTCCGCCTCTTCCCACTGGTGGTCTGTCCTTACCTCTGAAGCGGAGAGCACTTGCCACCACGAAAATAGCAAACTCCCCTCCCACTCCACAGAAGATAGTCTGACATCCAAAGGAAATGGGAAGAGAAGGTACGAATGATAGCAACCGAAGTCTCTATGAGCCTGGAGATGGGAAGAGTCCTTGCTGTCCTGAACAAATGCTGAGGACCACATTAACCTCCACTAACTAGTTCCAGGCGCTGAACCCACTTTTACAGACTGACATTCCTTCGCAGGGCTTCATGGGCAATTGTCATGCCCTTTTCCGTGGGCAAGCCTTGATGGGGAGAAGGCGGTTACCTCATGGCCTATGGGAATGGTGTAAATGTCTTGGAGAAGGAGGCTAGGTAGTCAAGCCTCGAGCATTTAAGGCTTTTTCCTAGAAATAATCGCGGAGGGCCTGCCGGGCCTGGAAAAGAGCAGGCATGCATTTATTTAGAAGAGGGAGGGCTCGCTCAGACTTGCACTAGGACTTTAACCCCAGGGTTTGACGGGGGAAATACGAAGTTCCTATCCTTAAAATCACTCTCTCCATAGGGACAGCAGAAATGAGTACAGTCAATTGAATTTTTTAAGTAATTCGGCAGGTAGCACGCACGCGTTCAATGTGTAAGCAGACAATGGCCTTCCCTTTCAAACCTTCTCAGTGTTCAGGTGAAAGGATCATTATTAATCCCAGATCCATCTTGTTCCCTGAGAGTCTTGGGACTCGATTCTTGTTGTGTCAACTGATGTCCGGGTCAGACTTCGCTCGCTGTGCCTCTTCCACCGTTTGTTCTTTCTTCCCACGATCCCATCACTCGTTCCTACGGCACACTTTCGCCTCCTTCAAAACATGGAAATGTTTCCTGAGAGAAAAGACCCGGTAAGAGAGCAGAGCCATCCTTTTACTGACCCAGGATAAAAGTGTCCAGGGACAATGCTGAAAGCCTTCCTGATTCTTTCCCCCTTCAACTCGCCCAATGCCCATAGCAACGATATCCTTGCAGGACCGATTTGCACACCAGTAAACTACAGGGATCGGAACCCTGGTGAGCTGGTGGTTACGTGATCCGCTGCTAACCAAAAGGCCAGCAGTTCCCCCCAACCACCAATTGTTCCTGAGAGAAAGAGGGGACAGTGTTTCTGAGAAGATGAAGGAAACCACACGGAGTTAGTCTCTCCTCTCCTCTGGGGTCACTAGTAGAATGGATCCAACAGCAATGTGTTTGTGGTTTGTGGTTTCTTTGTTTTTTAACCTGCATGGTAATGTAAACAGGACCTTGAGAGTACTTAGGACAATGCTCAGCTTACAGAAAGGGCTTTTGAATAAACATTCTTTAATGAAGAAATGCAGAAATATCATATATACACTGTACTGTCCGTCAGCTGATTTTTTTTTGAGCCTTGGTTATTTGACTTCATTCTCCTCAAAGAATTATTAACAACTCCTGTAGTTCTTCAGATTGCAGCCTTCATTTATCTAAATGGGCTAAAACTACCTGCATGTTTAGTAGATCATTTATTTATCATTAGAAGAGTTTTGCTCTTTACTTAGCCTGAATTCGTGGACTGTATTATCTCCAATACTGTACTCTTCTCCAGCTTTTACAACTCCCTGATGAATGAGCTGAGCCCCAACACACCCTACCCCCTGGCCTGGCTCCCTCTGTGAGAGGTTGACGATGATAAAGCAACCAGAAGAAGCCAGATGTCGTGAAGACACGCTGGATTTTGTCAGACCCCAGGGCGAAAGTAACGCATGATCCCATCCAGCTCGGAAGGAGAGCCTCCGTGCAGAGGACAACAGTCTGGACGGCGATCACGTCCAGGTAGAGGTGTGCGCCAGGACTCTGAGACACTCCGCAAAGAGATCATCTGTGCTCGAGCGCAGCTTGTTGACTTGCTGTTCCAGAACTTGACTCTCATAACTCCTTCCCTTTCTCCTCATTTTGAAAAGAAAGTCAAATTTTAAAATCTTTCCCTCCATACTTTTCTTTCTAAGTATTGCGATATGTTTTATTCTTTCATCATACCTATGAAGAAATTACCCCTACCTTAAAACAAGTGTCTTTCAAGAAGGTCGTCTGCAAAGGACATGGATGAGAGCCAGGGGAAATTCGAATGAATCTTCAAGTGTGCTGGCCTGCTCCCAGTGACAGACTAAGGAGACTCCTACCAAGTGTGGCTGCGTTCAGTAAAGGCCCAGTGAAGAGGAAATCTAAAAATGCCTCTCAATATGTTAATAAGTATCAGTGCAGGCCAATTAAAACCTTTCTGCAACCAGAAGCTAGCCGATCCATCCCAGTTTCTAATTTCTGTTGGAAAGACAACAAAGCTGAGTGTCTGCCACTGGGAAGCTGACAACCGAGTGATGATCAAAGCGCAATGACAACAGAAACAGAGAGGAGAGCTGCGCTGTAAAAACAGTTGTGCTAGCCGCTGGAGAAACAACATTTCACGTGGGATCACCAAGAAAAATGAGCACTTTAGGTTGAAATACAGCAAGGGCAGCAGAAGCAACATTTGGGCTGGCCTTGAATGCTGTAAATAATTTTAAAGATGTTAAGGGGAAGAAAGGGCACATGGAATAATATAAATAAAGCTTCACGGGCAGAAAAGGGCAAGTTGCACGTGAGCAAAAAGGGAGGTGAACCTAGAGACCGTGAAAAGAGAAGCAGAAGTGGAGGGGGTGGGGCCAGAGAGCCAGAACTGCTAGGAGTCATTTCTTCAACACTGTGAAGAATGCAGGGGGGAGAGGGATGCAGGGAATCCCAATACTTAAAAAGAAAGATCTGGAGGAAGAGATTTTTAAATCTTTTGATACAGCACAGATGAGACAGTAATGTACGAGAGATGAGACAAAGGAAGCTCACTTTCAAGACAATTCTGACTCAGAGTGTGACCCTAAAGGGTAGAGTGAAACTGCCCTTAGGATTTGCGAGGCTGTAATCTTGCTGGAAGCAGAACTGCTATCTTCCACTACCAAGGAGCAGAGGGTGGGTTCAGATGCGTGACCTTTTGGTTAGCAGCTAAGCACGTAATCACTGCACAACTGGGGCTCCCAATGAGAATTTAAATTACCTTAAATAAATAAAATGTGATAGTCCAAATATTGAGGAAAGGCTTTATACCACAGCGCTCTCTGAATGGTTTATAAAGGCACATTCACAGAACAGGTGCTCCAAGAACAACCCCCATATCCCATAGAGAAACCTCGTTAGCTTTGGCAGTCCCATTTGTTTGATCACAGCGCATTTGCTTATCATGTGACATTGACCTTTACACTGAAAACAACAGTAAACAGATGCAACAGGAAAGTCTGTTGGGTCTTTGTGTAGTGTGTGCTGGGTGCCGGAGGTTTGCATAAAGGCATTTAAGCGGAATGTGAACCAGAGAAGGAGAGAGAACAGGTACTAAATAATCAGCCATGTGGCTACTATAAACATCCCTATCAATAATAATGGATACTATCATATAGTGAGCTCTAGTGGCATAGTGGGTTACAAGTTGAATTGCTAGCTACAAAATCAGCAGTTCAAAACCACCAGCTGCTCCTCAGAAGAGAGATGAGACTTTCGACTCCTGTAAAGAGTGACAATCTCAGAAACCCATAGGGGCAGTTCTAGCCTGCCCTGTATAGTCACTATGACTCAGTGGCAAGGAATTTGGTTTTCTTTCTTTTCTTTTTAAAATTATATAGCACTTCCCATATTCAGACACCTTTAAGACACTTTTCCTATTGAACAAGTCATAATAAGGACCAGCATTTGCAATAAAAGTAGCAATCCACATCAAGTTGAGACACACAGATAAACAATCAGCATTCACCATTTCCCTCCTCACTTCCCAATTATTTGTCCTATTCTCCTTTTCCTACTGCCATACTTAAAAGATAAAATAAAAGGTTTCCCCTAGCACTGGTACATAATGCCATGCAACTTCAATTTAATAGGAAATAAACTTGAAGTTTGAATGCTCCCATTAAATTACTTTTCGAATAACTGAATTTCATTTCTATCTGCCCTTTTCTTTAAGACACACTGTTAACTAACGAAAAGGAAAGCGAGGGGTTAGTTGTGTGGGGCTTAGGAAACTGTAAAATGGGGTTTAGTGCTCAAATTGTTTTCTCTTTATTTCTGGGGTTCTAAGCAAACCGAAATCAACAGTCAAAAGAAGCAAATTTCAACTTCCATTGGTAACTGAGGCAATGCCTGATACTCTATACCACTCTAACGCCCAGCTCCCCTTCCCCACTATTAAGAGAATTGGGCCTAGACAGAAACCAAGAAGTCTTTGGCTTCCCACAACCCTGGTTTAAATGACTGGTTAGTTAGAGCAGATTCCCAGTCTACTTACCTAAATGCTTGTATGTAAGGTTTGTACGTCCTGCAGTGAAATAAAGAGCTGCCAGGGACAAGAGGACAGGGGTGTCATAGCTGCTCAGGCCCTGTAAAACCTGGAAACTAGAAATGCAAAGATGGGCACAAAGATAGCTGAGCCTGGGCCTGAGAAATTGGTCCCTCTGTTAGTCAACCTCTAGAGACAGAATACCTGCTCACAGATATGGGTGTCTTCCTTACTCCATCCTACCCACTAAGGATTCCCTGAAGGTGGATAAAAATAGTCCTGTCACAGATAACATACTTAACATGATGGAGTTTGCAATGTCCTTCGTAACCATGTATGCCATTGCTGTGGGAAGACATAAAGACCTCATTCAAGAAGAAGGCATAAGGTCATTAAAAACACAGGGAAGAAGGAAAAGATCAAAGTGGGTGTCAGAAGAGACTCTGGAACTTGTTCTTAATCCCAAAGTAGCTAAAGCAAATGGAAGAAATGATGACGTCAACAAGCTGAATAAAATGTCAAAGGGCAGCTTGAGAAGATGGAACCAAACAGTAGAATGAAATGTGCAAAGACCTAGAAGGAGAAAACTAGAGGAAAACAAGCTCAGCACATCTGAAAGAACCCAAGAAAAAACTGAAGCGTTGAGTTGCAATTTTGAAAGCGTCTCTGAGCAAAATATTGTGTGACGCAAGAAGCATCAAAAGAAGATGGAAAGAATACACAGAATCACTGCTCCAAAAGGAGCTAGTCGAGAGTCCTCCATTTCAGGAGGTGGAATGAGAGCAAGAGCCAAGGGTGCTGAAGGACGAAGTTCAAACTGCAATGAAGCCATTAGGCAAAAACACGGCTCCAGGAATTGATGGAATACCCATTGAAATGTTTCAGAAAGTCGATGAAGCGCTGGAAGCACTCACTCCTTTAGGCCAGGAAATGTGGAAGACAGCTACTTGGCCAGCTGACTGGAGGAGATCCATATCTGTACCCATTCCAAAGAAAGGTGACCCAACAGAATGCTCAAACTACAGGGCAATATCATTGATACCACACACAAGCAAAATTTTGCTGAAGATCATTCAACAATGATTGCAGCAGTATATTGACAGGGAACTGCCTGAAATTCAGGTCAGATTCAGAAGAGGATGTGGAACAAGGGCTATTCTTGCTAATGTCAGATGGACCGTGGCACAAAACAGAGAATACCAGAAAGATATTTACTTGTGTTTCATTGTCTATGCAAAGGCATTCAACCGTGTGGAACATAATAAACTGTGGATAACCTTACAAAGAAGAGAAATTCCACAACACTTGATTATACTCATGAGATATTTGTATCTGGAATAGAAAAACGGAAATACCGCATGATTTAAAATTTAAAAATATGTACGTATAAGTTTTGTATCCTTTCACCATACTTGTTCAATCTCTATGCTGAGGAAATAATCAGAGAAGCTGGCTTATTTGCAAAAGAATGTGGCATCAAGATTGGAGAGAGGCTTATTAACAACTTGCGTTATGTAGCTGACACAACCTTGCTTGTTGAAAGTGAGGGGGATGTGAAGCACTTGCTGGTGAGGATCAAGAGTTGCAGCCTTCAGTATGGACTACAGCTCCATGTAAAGACCCCAATCCTCACAACTGGACCAATAGGTCACATGATGATAAACGGAGGTTGAGGTTGTCGAGGGTTTTGTCTGACTTGGATCCACAATCAATGCTCATGAGCACAGCAGTCAAGTGATCAAAGGACTGGTTGCATCAGTAAATGTGCTCCACAAGACCTCTATAGTGTGCTGAAGATCACCGATGGAAGAGCAAGCACCAAGGTGCTCCTGACCTAAGCCCTTGTATTTTCCATTGCCCCATATGCATGCGAAAGTTGAACACTAAATCCAAAAACCTGAAGAAGAATCAATGTATTTGAATTATGGTGCTGGAGAAGAATATTGAAAGTACCAGGGACTGCTCAAAGGACAAAGTGATCTGACTTGGATGAAGTCCGGCCAGAGTGCTCCTTAGAGGCAAGGATGGCAAGGCTTCATCTGACGTACTTTAGACATATCCTCAGGAGAGACCCATCCCTGGAGAAGGACATAATACTCAGTAAACTGGAGGGGCAGTGAAAAGAGGAAGTTGCTCAAGAAGATGGATTCACACCACGGCTGCGGGCAGAGGTATAACTGCAAGGATGGTGCAAGATCATGCCATGTCTCATTCTGCTGTGCCTGGTTCACCATGGGTTGGAACTAACTCGATGGCACTTAACAACGGCAAACACAAAGGAATGATGACCCAGGGGATGCAAGAGCTCACCCATCAGATCTTTTACCTCTCCTGCCTGGGAAATAAGATGGTGGGAAAGGATGGAAGCTAGGGAAAAAGTTCCCTATTCTGAGGAGGAAGTCTAAAATATGTTCTGAGAATAAGAGCATTCTTTCTTTCCCAAACACTATCATTTTAGAAAATTTGGGTAGACTCTACCTAGACTTATTTCTCCATTGAGTTATCACAGTCCTTTATGGATAAATTGTCTGTAATGATCTTAGTCGTTGTTCTTTGACTGTGACGTGTGATGGTGAGGATTCCCAAGGATAACAGGGGGAGTCAGTCATGGCTGAGCTGCTGACCGCAGGGTCAGCAAACACTAGGCACTCCAAGAGAGAAGGGCTTTCTAGTCCTCTAAAGAGTTATAAGCTCGGAAACCCACGGGGCAGTTCAACCCTGCCCTTTAGGTTTGCTATGAGTTAGAATCCATTCAATGGCAGTAAGGCAGCTATACACCTAATTTTATGCTGAAATGCAAATGCCATCATTTTCACATGTACCTCTACTGTCTTCATTAAATTCCATGATAATGTGGTGAAGTCCTGGGTTTTGATACTGTACGATGCTATGGCAGTCAATAAAAATGCCTCATAGAACATGTGGAGGTTTATGCAAGAAAGAAATGAAAACACGTGACAGTGGTATGCCTAATGATATACTAGCATTCTCTTACTGAGTGACCTTATACATTTAATTAATTTAAAACAATTGGTCAAGAGTGGAAGTAAAGCTCACATGTGTCAAGATGATGCCTGTGATTGATATATTTTCAGAAATACTTTAAAAGGAGACCAAAATAGGTATAAGTTACCCTTAACACTATTATTTTTAGAAAAATCCAAAAGGGAAACTTTTTCACAATGAAGAAAACATTTAAGCCATTACTTTCTACATTTTCACCTTAATTATTTCCAGGGAGACAAATCCTTTCAGAGCAATATAGGTTTGGAAATACTTACTCAAGTACGGATGTGCTTGATGACCTCACACCGTCACTTGAAATCATGCTGCTCAATTTTGTAACCCCTCTCCGTGCAGACAGAAGACCAGACTGTGCCACCGTGGTTTAGGAAATGCATGGCGGTGGAACAATAGACCAGCATGCTGCAGCAGAAGTCATTTATTTTCCCTTGTAGTCTCTCCACCTGGCACAACACTGAGAGTCGAGTCCATATTTATGCATCTAGAGGGCAAGAGAAATTAATTTATTTCACCCGTAGAAAATTTAACTGCTGCATGTGAAGCTGATGTGCCTGTCTTTGGAAAGTTTATCCTAAAAGGCTGAATAAAATTGCTGCTCTTGTCCCTTTTATAGAAATAAGAATTTTGTTTACTGAAATAGGAAAATACATTTTATTATTTTGGTACTGTGATTATATTGTTCAAAACATTGGCTCTGGTGGCATGTTTCAAATATGGTGGTCCTGGGGTGTGTTTATTTGTGTAAGCCTTTGCACTGTTGACTTAGAGTAGCTCTCCGAATGGGATCTTCTCAGCCACCTTCACCTTCCGTCCATGTCAAGTTTCACTCTTCTGCAGCACTTAGACCTGGAGCACAGCTGGTGGGGAAGGGATTTTAGGACAAAAGAATGGGAAGTGTCTGCTTCTTTTTAAGAAAATACCCTGAATTTGGACTTTTACCCAGTGTCGTTTGGAGGAGCGCCTTTATTTTTCTCCTTTCGTATCCATACTCTATTACTTAGTGTCGATGCATTTCAAAACTTGGGGCTAGATTACACTCACCTTCAGACTTCACAACTTCTTTTCACAAAACTGAAAACCTTTGGTGAATGTTGCAAAGTCGCACAGTAGTCCATGCTTAGGCTAGGACATTCCCAAAATGAGTGCAAATTCCCATAAAGACCACACAGAACCGCTCTCCATGAAAGTTATTCTTGCCGTCAGCTCCAGAAAGACTCTGTATCACCCAAGGCAGATAAAGAAGGAGTTGGCTTCTTTCCCAGGAGGTAATGGGCAACAATGGGTGTTTGTCCCCTGATACTATCAGAGGGGGTGACACTAACAGGATCCCAGAGTCCTGGGAGGCAGCAGATGTACTAATGTCGTGGGGGAAGGGCTGTTAAGGCAGTGACCTCTCTTGGGTTGATGTCACCTCTTCTCTAATATGGTTACTCATTACCCACTTACCCAGCCAGGGTGCAGGGTGCAGGACATGGTGCCACCATGGACGCTCTGCTTTGGCCACTGGGTGAAGGGAGGGGCTGGAAGAGTACAATAGGTGGGGCTTGGAGGGACTTGGAGCCACCAAGCTTGGTGCTTGTCCTTGCACAGGGGACATGGGGGCCAGAGGGTGGGCCACGCCAATCTACCCATGGGAATGGGGGGATGGATTGGCAGTGTGTTTATCACATTGTCTGACATCTACATTAGTGATGCCACCCGATGACATCCTAATGGGCTGTTGTGCGGGAGAAGGGGTTTAAGGGGAAGGGAAAGGGAAACTATGATGATCTCAGTGCAATGGGGTTTGTGACAAAGGTGGTGACAAGGTGAGAATGAGCTAAGGAAAACAGTTGACATAGGTGAAAAAGAGAGAATTGGGAAGGAGAAGAGTGCAGGGGATGTCTAAGCTGGGAATTACTGCAGAGAGAGCTGAAGACCAGGTGCTTGAATCTCAGCTACAATAGCTGCATGCACACTATGCACAAAGTCAATTGCAGGTGGATACAAAAGACAGTAATACTAGCAAGAGAATATATATATATATATATATATATATATATATATATATATATTCATAATCTTGGAATGAGCAAAAATTTCTTAAGGAGAATTCTAAAAATATTAATGATAAAGGAAGAATTGATAAATTGGAAATTAAAGTTAAGCACTTCAATGCATTGGACAGCACCGTTAAAGGATGTAAAAACAAGCCCCGAATGGAAGAAGATCTACATCCATACACATAGCAATACACACAGGTAGATCTAAAAAGAACTTATACGCAGAGTATATAACCAATTCCTGCAAGTCAAGTTTCTAATGACCTAAAAATTCAATATAAACATAGGTGAGAATGAAAAGGTTGTTTAAGAAAGAGTGTATACAAATATGTAATTAACTTATTAAAAGGTACTCAGGAAACTGAAAGTTAACCACCAAACACAGGGAGATACAGCTGCATTTTCACCAGAATGGTCTAAATTATAAGAGAACAACATTAGATATGTAAAGTCGATCCAAAATCAGCTACTTACACTCAGTTCACCATACAGGATTTACTTCTGGGATATCCCAGGTATAAATACAGAATTATTTTTAAATTTAAATAATTAAAAGGAAATGAAGAATGTCTATTAGTTTAAGAACAGCTAAATATTAGCCCATTATAAATAGCAGAGTTCCACAAACAGAACCAAGAAATGCTGGCGAGCATATGGAGAGACTGGCACTACCAGACACTGCTGTGGGATTGCAAAACTGGGTACCCGGTGGCGAAAGCAGAATGACGCTTCCCCAAAGGTTGGAAATGGAAATACCATGTGACTCAGGAATCCCTCTACTTGGAGATTCCCACCGAATTAACAGCCGAGACACAGAAAGATACATGCACGCCCACATTCATCAGAACACTATTTACAATAGCAAAAATATGAAAACACCCTAAATGCCCATCAGTGGAAGAATGGATATTGGTACGTGCACAGTGGAACAACATGCAATGCTAAGAACAATGAAGTGTCTGTTAAATACGTCATAGCATGAATGAGCCGGGAGGACACTAGGCTGAGTGAAAGCAGTCAATCACATAAGGACAAATATATTGTATGAGACCACTATTCTTACAAATCAAGAAAAGGTTTCCACACTAAAAGAAACAGTCTGGTGGTTACCAGGGTGGGAGGAGAGGGAAAGTCACTGGCTAGCGGGTAGACAAATGTTAACTTGGGTGAAGGAAGCCCAAGGTACAAGAAGAGAGAGGTTGGTAAAAAATGGTAAAGCCAAGAGCAGGCAATAAATGGGAGGTTTGAGAGAGAGGCAGCAGGGACAAATACTATTAAACACGCAACTCTGCAATGGTGGTTACCTATGAATTGAGAAGCTACTTGGATAGACACGCAGGCTAAACAGGTGTTGTGATGGGAGTGAGAACATAGCCATGGATATTTTAGCAGGATATATATACATGTTATTTATCTTTGCTGCATATATGAATGTGGTCGAGTATGCAGGGGGTGAAGTTACAAAAACTTCTTAGATCTAAACAAACACCTTGTGGGAATGAGTCCCTACACCCAGTGATCAAAATCATAAGTTTAGGAGACCCAAGGTCAACTGGTATAACAGTCCACAAGGACAATATTCTACATCCTATTTCCACGAGTAGTGACTGGAATCCTCATGAGCTGCCATCTAAGGCACAAATAATGACCTCACTCCATTGAGAAAAAAAGAAGAATGATGACAATTGAAAGACACATGGAAACCATTAGTCCAATGCACTAATGGGTCATACAACCATCAGTTTCCACAACCCTGAGACCAGAAGAACTAGATAGTGCCCACCAGTACCAACTGCTCTGTAAATGATCACATTAGAAGGTCCTGGATAGAGCGGGAGCAAAATGTGGAACAAAACTCAAAATCATAATGGATACCAGGCTTCGTGGTCAACCACAGGCTTGGGAGAACCTTCCAGAACTCTGGCCCACAGTCACCCTTCAGGTCTTAAACTGAACTCACTCCCCATGTCAGAACAATCAACCATTGAAGATCAATCAGGCAGTATTTACCCCAAGACAAAAGTCTGATGACTAGGAAGGAATGGAAATACAAAACACTGGGAAGCAGTAAGGTGAGTGATGGTGCATAAGTAAGGTAAGTAAGGGGCTTGCATTGGATGAGTTAAAGCAATACACACATGGATTGTTGACTGTAAAACTGATGATCTGCTCGGTAAGCCTTCACATAATTCAAAATAGAAAGTTTTTTTTAATGGACAAGTTGTGACAATGTCATATAATTAAATTACTATGCATCCATGAAAGTGAGCCAACTTTTAGCTCATCATTACTCATGAAAGAATCACAAAATTTAGTTTTGAGAAAAATTTGTTAGATGCAAAATGATACAGACTTTATCATTGTATAAGTTCAATATAACAGGTAAAACAGGCTATGGTAATGAAAGGTGATGGTGGATGATAAGGAGGAGGGAGATTACCATGATAAGTATAGAAACAAGGGTCTTGAAGATGTTCCATTTCTTAATGTCCAAATGCTATGTCTATATTTACCTTGTAATTGAACAGAAAGGGGCTGTTCTCTTTTATCTAAGCATTCATTGTAGGGAACGAGAGAGCAGTGAAGTATGTTAATTAGGAGTGCCGGAGTTGGAGAAGAGAGAATGAGAAGGTTTTAACATTAGCTCACATTAAAACCCAAACCTTTTGCCAGCAAGTCTATTGTAACTCTTACCAACCCACTAAGACAGAGTAGAACCAGTCCCTAGGGTTTCTGAGGCCGCTGTTATTACAGAAATAGATGGCCACTTTTTTTTTTTTACTGCAGAGTTCTGGTAGGTTCAAGCTACCACCCTTTTTTTAGCAGCCAAGGGCTTTAACCACTGCAACACAGGGATCCTACCTCACTTTAAACGGATCTCCAACCTTCAATAACCTCCGCAGATATCCAGCTAACATAAAATAAATAAGTTTGGATGAGCCACGATCCCCCATTGACAGTGGAGTTAGGGAAGCTGGCATCATACTAATTCCCATTCGCTTATCTTTTCCCTGCTTGCACTTCATTCTCAGTCTAAGAATATGTTGGCCTTTCTGAGTTCTCAAGTACTGTTAAATTCCATAATAGTACATCTGATCAACAGAAGGGAAATAAAGAATATGATGACCCATTAGCCATGTTAACATTTTAGAAATGAAAAGGGACCTTTTACAAAAACTATAAACACCCTTAAAAATGTTCTTTCAATACCTTTTCTCGAACATTCACATTCGCTAGGTCCTTAACTGAACAGCTGTCATACGTGAGACGGAGCCTCAGGATGTCCGTGTCGTGTTTTACCCCGTCCTTAGGCTCAGTTAATAAAGAAGTGTTGAGAACTGTTTCAATTATATTGTTTTATATCCGTGTGGGAGTCACTTTCTAACAGGTATGTATCTGGGCTATTCTTCCCTATCTTGTGACTGCATAACATTTGTTTTTTAAAATTGTGTGCTCTAGCCAAAGAATGTTGGATTCTTGCTCTCTGGATCCTGTTCCCCTGATCCTGTCAATATCATGTCCTCCTCAGCTTCCACGGTCATCCTTTTTAATGCCATAGGCTAGTTTAACTGAATCTGAACTTCCTAAGAATATAACCCTTCTTACCTCTGTCTTTATTGTAATTCATCAAGCTAGTTCATAGAAACTTTCGTGACACCCCAGTTGTAAAATTGGAGCCAGCTTGCTTCTAGTAGCTTTTGGGATCTTCATAGGTACTTATGAATCTGGACCCAGACAGTAGCTGTAACATTTCCATTACTGAAGGCCTGTTAAGAGCTACATTATGTTCTTACCTTAATTGGACTCCTGTCTAAATATAAAATAAAGACCAATTTAATTCTCTCTTGTCATTGACCTCTGATGTTTGTGAGACATAGACTTGCTTCATCTCTACCAAATGGGCCCTAAAAGGGCTGGCCACGTTGGTCCTCAACCTTTCAAATAAATCCATTTGAAACTGAGGTCAGAACTAATTGGATAATGAGCTAAACCTGAGAAGCCATTCTTCTGGCTGGAGGCCAGATCAGGCTGCTTCTGAAAGGGAGGACCTAGTTTTGAAATACTAGAATGATGAAGGACTTGAAAATTAGATTTTGGAGAAGGTTGTACATCTTTTTTAAAATTCTATTATATCTTTTATTTAAACTTCCTCTTTAGTTTGGGTTGTACATGCTGTTGGCAACACCAGCCAAGGGCAGAAATGATATTTTTCTACTGTGAAGGATGCTTGCTCCCTTAGAGTGCCTCAGCCTGAGAAATCGGAAACTTTCCAGAGTTTATCCACTGTTGTTCTAGTTCCTTGGGCTTTCAATGAATTCCCAAATTTTCATCCAAACCACAACTCTTTCAAAACCTGCTGTGAAAGCAAACATGAATTCAGAATCAGTAGTCAAGCTGTGAGAACAGGGACCAGGCGTTAAATTTTGTGTTTTCCTCTGGCTGAAGAAACTAAGTTTCTGGTTAAAGAAGTGCTGAGTTGTAAGTGATGGAGATATTTGTGAAGATAGTAAAGTTAGTTTTCTCCTCCACTTTCTTCCAGGATCTTTCACTCCATTCTGAGTGTGCAGGTGTACTGTAGGTACAATAGGACAAAATAACTCCTAGTGGACATAAAGTAAACTGTGAGCTTTAGGGAGACAAGATTTCCCTCTGGGGAAATTGAGAACTTTGTCTTAGTAAGGTCAAGGAGGAAGGACTCTTTCTCTGATGCCAATCAATCTGGTACACTCTGACCAGACGCAGTAAGTGATGTCCATCACTGTCCGGAGACCTTCTACTTTTACTAACACCTTTCATCATCCCCTTTCATTGCTCTTTCCTACTCATTTTCTGTGCATGCCATTTGGTACAAGAGATGGTTGTCTGACTGGTAGGGAATCCTGGGTGTTCTCCTCCTAAGATGTGAATCGGGGTGTGTTTGGATGTGATCTAACATTACTCCGTGGATGACAACCAAACTGCACAGAATCTATGTGCTATGATGGTGTCGCGGTTCCATGTTGGGCTGCTAACTGCAAGATCAGCAGTTTGAAATCACCAGCCACTCCTCGAGATGAAGATGAGGCTTTCTACTCCTTTAAAGACTTGAACTCTTGGAAGCCCACAGGGGCAGTTCAGCTCTGTCCTATGTGGGCATTATGAGTTGGAATCAACTTGATGGCAATGAGTTTGGTTTGGTTGGTTGCCAATAAAATAGAATGCCATAAAATAAAAAAGCAACTATTTTCCAAGTGAGTCATTTGACTTAAAAGCAACTGAAAAACCACCAGGCAACACCAGATATTATTGATCTCAAACGCGAGGGCTGTTTGAGCCGCTCTGTCACTTACAAGTCATTCCTGCAGCACCTGGAGAACAGGGTGTGGCTCTCTTACCTGCCCTCTCCCTACTCTGGGAAGAGTTGTGCTTGGAATAACCAATTAATAAAACAATTTTTCTCCCAGGTGGACTATTGGACAGAAATGGTTCCAATTTTTCTTCTAAGATTTTGTTTTGTTATTTCACATGCTAATTCCAAAACTGAAAATTAGGACATTCAGGCTGACAATAAATTTATCTTCATATTTGAAACGTGTGCTTTATGTATTTTTAAGGATTTAGACACCAAACCTGATGTTGTTACCTAACAAAGCAAATTTAGAGTAGGCAAACTTGTAGTGAAATACAAGATTCTGCCAAAAGTATTATTTATAGCACCTGTATATTACCTGGAGTATATATTCCCCAAATTGAAGTTACTAAATCAAAAGTTGCATGCATTTAAATTTTAAGAAATTTTGCTAAATTACCCTCTGATGGAGATGTGTCCATTTATACCCTACAAACAAGGAGTGGGAGGTCTTGCTTCTTCCCTACAGCCTCACTAATAGCATAAGGAGCGCTGTTGGCTTCGTGCATTGGTAGTTGGTGCTGCTAACACCAAGGTCAGCAGTTTGAACCCACCAGCCACTCTGGGAGAAAGTGAGACTTTCTGATCTCATAAAGACTTTCACCCTCTGAAACTCCCAAGTGTCACTATGAGCCAACTTGATGGCCTTCACTTTGGAGAGTTTAACATAAAATACTGCAACTGTTAAAAATCACCAGAGACATACTAGCCTTAAGCCACACATATTGATTATTGTATGATTCTGTAGGTTAAAAATCCAAAATGTCACTGGGCTAACTACAAAAGAATCAGCAGAATTGCTTTCCTTTCTGGAGACTTGGGGAGAGAATCCATTTACTTGTCTTTTCCATTTTCTAGAGACTGCCCACATTCCTTAGCTCACGGCCCCTTCCACCTTCAAAGTTGGCTGTAGTCCATAGAGCCTTTCCCGTGCTGTATCACTCAGCCACCGATCCTTCTGCCTCCCACTTTCACATTACGGATCCTTGTTATTACCGTGTATGTTTTTGAGTGATACGAGCTAATCTCATGTCTTGACATTATAGATTATTGATGTCAGGTGCTGTGGGCCTTTATCTCACAGGGCCTTTATCTACAACAGAAAGAAGCAGTTCCCGTTTCTGTCCCATCTTCAAAATTGTTGTTAGGTTTGAACACATTGTTGTAGCCACTGTGGCAATCCATTTCGTTAAAGGTCCTTTTCTTTTTTACTAACTTTCTACTTTACAAGCATGATGTCCTTTTTCAGAGCAGGTCCCTCCTGATAGCATGCTTGAAATAGAAGACGTCTTGCCAACTTGCTTCTAAGGAGCGCTCTAGCTGTACTTCTTCCCAACCAGATGCGTTTGTCCTTCTGGCTGCCTTTGGCACTTCCAATACTCTTCAACAATATCATAATTTAAATACACCAGTCCATTTGTGTCTTCCTTATCCGTTTTCCAGCTTCCTCATACATACGAGATTATTAAAAATACCTTGCTGAGATCAAGCAAAATGATTAGTAAACTTGGTCTGACAGTAAATTTATTCTTGTATTTAGAATTTGTGTTTTCTGTATTTTAAGGATTAGACTAAATGACATCGTGCTCTTCAACATTTTGAAGAAGTCTTGTGTGACATATTTGCCCAGTGCAATATGTTGTTCAATTTCTTGGCTGCTGCTTCCTTAACTACTGCTTCTTGATTGAAGTAAAATAAAATTTGTAGCAATTTCCATCTTTCTCCATTTATCATGAGGTTGTCTCTGGGTCCCGTTGTGAGGCTCTGGTTGCTGTAGGTTGAGTTGCACTGCAGACTGAAGGCTGCAGGGGGCTCCTCGACAGTGACTGTTTCAAGCCCTCTTCACTTTCAGTAAGCAAAGTGGTGACATCTGCATATTGCAGGCTGTTAATGAAACTTCCTCCAATCCTAATGCCAGGTTCTTCCTCCTATAGTTTGGTTTCTCATATTGTGCATGCAGAATAGAGAGTGAATAAATATGAAAGTATACAATCCTGATGAACACCTTTCCTGATTTTAAATTATGCAGTATCCTCTTGTTCTGTTTGAACAACTACCCCTTGATCTAGGAAGTGGTTCTACACAAGCACAATTAAGTGTTCTGGAATCCCCATTCTTCACAATGTTACACATATTTTGTATGATCCACACAGTTGAATACCTTTGTGTAGTCAATAAAAAGGCAAGTATATATCTCTCTGGTCTTCTCTGATTTCAGGTAAGATTCATGTCATATCATTGACATCCCTCTTCCATAACCTCTTGTGAACCCACCTTGTATTTCTGGCAGCTTCCTATCAATGTATTGTTTCAACAGTTTTAACTATTTAAATATCACAAAAATTAAAAATGTTTGTGATAATATTTTGTGATATCGATATTATTTGATAATTTCTGCATTCTGTTGGGTCACCTTTCTGTGACTGGGCACAAATATGAATCTCTTCTAGTCAGTTAGCCAAGGAGCTGTCTTCCAAGTTTCTTGGCATAGAATAGTGAGTTTTTCTACTTCTGCATCCATTTGTCAAAGCCTTTCTATTTATATCCCTACAATTCTTGGAACCTTTTTCTTTGCCGTGATGCACCTGGGCCTTTTTCCTTCAATACCAACAATTCTTCATCCTATGCTACTCTTGAACTGGTGACCCAGCAAACAAATGTTTAAAATTATTTTTAATACAATAACTCTATATGTTCCTTCCATCTACTTTTAATGCTTCCTGTATCATTCAACATTTTGCCCATAGAATTAATTCTTCAATACTGGAATTCAAAGCTTGAACTTTTTTTCAGTTCTTTCAACTGGAGAAATACTGGGCATATCCCTCCCTTCTGGGTCTCTAGCTCTGGGACTTTGCACGATAATTATAATGCTTTGGCTCCTCAAGCTGCCTTTTGAAAATTCTCTTCAGCTCTTTTACGTCATCATTTCTTCCATCCACTTTAGCTCAGTGTCTGAGTTTTAGCTTCGATCTTTTTTCTTTCTCTCCTCTCTCTTCAACATTTTGCTTCTTATATGACATCCTTGATGTGAACCCACAGCTCAGCTGGCCTTCAGGTAATAGTGTTTAATGCATCAAATCTGTTCCGGAGATAATCTCTAAATTCAAGTAAGATACGTTTTCACCTGCTTCATATGCGTGTGAAAGTTGGACACTGCATAAGAAGACAGAAGGGAAATGATGCATTTGAACTGTGGTGTGGGTGAGGAATATTAAACACACCATGGACTGTCAAACAAACAGAGATCTGTCTTGTAAGAAGTACATCCAGAAGGCTCCTTAGAGGCAGGGATGATGAGCCTGGGTCTCGTGTACATTGGGCATGTTGTGAGGAGAGACCCGTCCCTGGAGAAGGACAGTGTGCTTGGTAAAGTGGAGAGATGGTGAAAAAGAGGAAGGCCCTTCAGGAGACGGACGGACAAAGTGGCTGCAACAATGCACTCAAACATCGGAGCAATGGTGAGCACGGTGAGGGCCGGGTAGTGTTTTGTACTGTTGTACATAGGGTCGCCATGAGTCCGAACCGATTCTATGGTACCTACCAACAACACATACTCGAGGTTGTATTTCTGCCTAGTGGGCTTGTTTAAATTATCTGCAACTTGGATTTGCATATCAGAAATTGATTACTCATTCCACTGTCTGCCCCAGCCTTGTTTCGTCTGATAATACTGAGTTTCTATATCATCTCTCCCAACAAATATAGTCAGCTTAAAGCCTGTAGCCTCTATCTGGTGAGGTTGCCTTGTATAATTGCCATTTGTTTATTCTTTAAAGGTATTTGTCATAAAGTCTGACAAATCATGTAATCTTCAGCTTCATTTCTATCAACAATATTTTCCAACTATTGATGCTTCCTCAACTTTTGCATTCCAATCACCAGTCATTTTAATGCATATTAATTGCATGTTTGATCAAATTAAGACTGAAGAAGTTGGTAGGATTCTTCATTGGCTTAAATTGATGGTGGATAAGTTTGAACAATAGTCCTATTAACAGATTGTCCTATCACAAACAGCATTGTACTTCAAGGTAAATCTTGAAATGTTCTTTTTGATAATGAATGAAAAGCCATTGCTCTTGAGTTTATCATTCCAGGAATAGTAAACCATATGCTTTTCAGATTCAAAATGACCAAGACCATTTCACTGCAACTTATTATTGGCTAGGATATAAATCACTATGCATTCCATATCATGTTTTAATGATTTCCAATTTTCCTAAATTCCTGACTTGTATACTCCACCTTCTAATTATTAATGACTCTTTCTAGATTGCTCTTCTCATTTTTAGTTAAGTCTCATCAGCATATGAAGGTCCTGAAAGTGTTACCCCATCCTGTCATCAATATTGCCTCTACCTCTTTCTCAGTGGTGTTTTGAGTGACTTTCAACTATAAAAGTTAGTGACTAGCAATCGTAACTGTTCCCCACCATATGAAAGGACTTCAAAAAGTTCAAGTTCAATATAAAATTCCATTCTCTTTAAATTCCATTTTCCCAAGAACTTTCTTGACGCCCCTGCCATATACTGTAACATAGTCACAGGTTCTGGCAATTAGGATGTGGACATTTTTCAGAAGCTATTATTCTGCCTACCATAATGTGGTTTTTTTCCAGTGACACTGAGGATATATTTATCTAAGCTCCACCTAGTTTGGGTTTTCTTTGATACTATTTGGAATTTACTAAGAGCTGTAAGAAAGAAAAAGATTGAAGTCAGCCGATCTGCATGGGGGCTATTCATCCTGTGCACTTAGGAACTTACACTAAAGCATAGATTCTGCACCTCACTGGGAACTTCAGAATATCGGTGTTTATGTAGCTAGCAGAACACTCTACCTATAGACACGTGCATGTATGTAGTCAATATAAATTTACTATGAAATATTAATGGAGCTTTATTAAGGTTGAGGGATGAGGAATAGAGTTCAATATTTTTCCTATTCATTCCAACTGTTTAGAACAAGCATATCATAAACATATAGTTAAAATTTTATTTTTATAAAGAAGAAAATCTGTTAATTTAATATTTTTACCAAAAAACATACTTCAGATGGAAAATATTTATGATGGCTGTATACAAATACCTTATAATGATGAGACACAAAGATTTGCCTGGTTCCTGTTGTGAAATCTTTAAAAGAAAGTGCCTGCATATATCCCATAAAACAATGGCTGTGTGTTTGCCAGCTCCTCATTACCTGCTGAGCTCTGCGGAGGTCAGCACGACATTGTACTCGTGGTTATTGTTGACACTACACATTCAGTAATGTTGAATGAATGAATGAACTGATGAATGTATCCGTGTTTACTCTAGTCATTTTTGCGGCATGACTCTCAATGGTACGTGGTAAACGATGTCAACCTAGCAATCCTCATACCCTGTGATTTAAATTTTGCTGAGTTATGATATCAAGTAATTGAATGATCACATCTAAGACTCCTAAACGGTGTTCTTGTTTTGTTTTTGTCTTTCACTTTACATGCCACAGCTCCATTCAACCCAGATAAAGGTGCGGACAGCATCGTCAAGTTTGACAGTTTTGGAGATGGAATGGGTCGATACAACGTGTTCAATTTTCAGTATGTGAGCGGCAAGTATTCCTACTTGAAGGTCGGTCACTGGGCAGAAAGCCTTTCACTAGATGCCGACGCCATCCACTGGTCCCGGAACTCAGTCCCCACCTCGCAGTGCAGCGACCCCTGTGCCCCCAATGAAATGAAGAACATGCAACCAGGGGACGTCTGCTGCTGGATCTGCATCCCCTGCGAGCCCTACGAATACCTGGCTGACGAATTTACCTGTATGGATTGTGGTCCTGGCCAGTGGCCCACCACTGACCTCTCTGGCTGCTTTGACCTCCCCGAGGACTACATCAAGTGGGAAGATGCCTGGGCCATTGGTCCAGTCTCCATCGCTTGCCTGGGTTTTGTGTGCACATGCATGGTTGTGACTGTTTTTATCAAGCACAACAACACACCTTTGGTCAAAGCATCGGGCCGGGAGCTCTGCTACATCTTGTTGTTTGGAGTTGGGCTGTCATATTGCATGACATTCTTCTTCATTGCGAAGCCATCCCCAGTCATCTGCGCACTGCGCCGACTAGGGCTCGGGACCTCCTTCGCTGTCTGCTACTCAGCCCTGCTCACCAAGACCAACTGCATTGCCCGCATCTTTGATGGGGTCAAGAATGGCGCTCAGAGGCCAAAATTCATCAGCCCCAGTTCGCAGGTTTTCATCTGTCTGGGTCTGATCCTGGTGCAAATTGTGGGCGTGTCTGTGTGGCTCCTTCTGGAGGCTCCGGGTACCAGAAGACACACCCTTGCGGAGAAACGGGAAAGAGTCATCTTAAAGTGCAATGTCAAAGATTCCAGCATGTTGATCTCCCTTAGTTACGACGTGCTCCTGGTGATCCTATGCACTGTGTATGCCTTCAAAACGCGGAAGTGCCCCGAAAATTTCAACGAAGCCAAGTTCATTGGTTTTACCATGTATACCACATGCATCATCTGGTTGGCCTTCCTCCCTATATTTTATGTGACATCAAGTGACTACAGAGTAAGTCTTCGAATGTTGTTGTTTTGTTTTGTTTTCCTTTGCCTGGTTCTTTCATATTGCCAGTGTGTCATTGCCCAGAATTTAAAACCGACGCCTTTTATTTGATCTCAGCAATTAGTTGGGTAATTACAAATGCTATCATGAACCTCTATATTAATGTAGAAGTTGATTTATTCTGAAAGCATTTCATCAGTGCATACAATATCTGAAGCACTGTCTTCAGCACAGGGAGAAAGATATATAAAAATGGCACAGTCATTAAAGCAACTTTTCATCTAATTGGAGAAAATCAATACACATGCATATTTATGATTGATACACACATAAATATACATATAGCAAGAACTTTAATTAAATTTTAAAAGTGATCAACAGGAGAACAAAACTTATACAGCTAAGAACCTAATGAGCATACTTCAAATTAGGTACCAGAGGATCTGGCCACCACAGATCAATCTATAAATTTTAAAAACCTGCAACAGTAAGCCAGGATTGCTTCCAAGATTTTAAAACTTTCATCCAAGGTTTGAAAGCATTAGAATGTACTTTGTGAAACCCTTCTCAATGTTAGTTTCTCAAGACCAGAGGTCAGCAAACTTTTGAGGCGGAAGAGCTAATCCTGTCTCTCACAATTTGAAAATTATCCAAAAGCCATAAATATATTGTTACAAACAAATGAAATCACCATTATCTGAATAATATCCTTTAAAATGTTATAAATCAAACTAGGATAGTTTTATTTTAATTTTCAAGTTTCCTTCAGAGGCACATGTACATCCCAAAAGAGCCACAGTTTGCTGACCCTCCTCTAGACACATATGTAGGATTCCTAGTCCTTGTTATCCCTGCTGTCGTCATTTATGACACACAGAGAGAGCCCGTGTGTAGCAGAGCAAACCACTTCCCTGTCCTGGATCGTCTCGCCATTCCCTCCTGGAGCCCATCATTACAGCCACTGTGGCATTTCATTCCATTGAGGGGCTTCCTCTTTTCTGCCCAACTTCTACTTTACCAAGTATGAAGTCCTTTCCAGGGACTGGTCTCTCCTAGTAACATGTCCAAAGTACATGAGATGAAATCTTGCCATCATTGCTTCTAAGGAACATACCATATGAGTGCATATATATTACATGGACACACATATATATAGTACATGTGTATTATACATACACCTATTATTTATGTGTATTATATATACAAGTATAGTATGTGTGGGTTGTATATAATATGTATTGCATATATGTAAAATATCTGTTAAATGGGTTAAGGGTTTTAGATATATACATATATATACATTTTAAAAAATCATTTTATTGGGACTCTTACAGTTCCTATCACAATCCATACATCCATCCATTTATATACATTATTTGAACTAGCTAAAAGTTTTACCGTACGTATCCAAGTAACCTAATTAAGGCCTTCATCAAATAGTCTTAGCAATATATAGTTCAAATGACTGGCCTTCAATGTAATTATCATCTCTTCTGAAAGAATCAGTTCATCAGCTCATCATAATCTCTAAAATCGCTGAGTCCACTGGTCAGCTGTTGTGGCGTTTCAATTCTGATTTTAGTGGGTTTCAATGAATGACTATTAGAGCACTTCTGTGCTTGAGGCAATTAATTCTGATCCTCTACATTTCTGAAATAATGAAAGTTTAAAGTTTGCCAGAGACAGAATGGTTTCCTTTTGTTTACCAGTTATGCAAAATGAAGTACTTCCATAGGTTGGAATTACCCACATTATTGGCAATGCCCACATTGCCAAAAAATCTGGAAAATTGTGCTGCAACAAGAAGATAAAATTATTTAAAGCATGGAATCAAGAGACTGGCAAAGTTTAATGTATCAAGTCTATAAAATGATGCACAACCATATGACTGAACTCAACACTACCTTAACAAATGCATTATGAAAATGAAAAACATAAGTTTAATGTTAAGGTAGTGGTGAAACTTTCTAAAATGACATAAATTTTTTTTTAAATCTTCACGGAAGAATAACATCTGAACTAGGATGGCATATTCCAAGGTTAAATTAAAGCAGCCTTTCGAGGCTGGGAAAATTGACAGGGAGGAGGCGAGCCATTGTAAGGGGTCTGTGGCACAACAGTTTAGTGCTTAGCTGCTAACTGAGAGGTTGGTGGTTCGAATTTGCTCAACAGCCTTGTGGGAGAAAGGCCTGGCTTCTGCAGAGGTCACACCCAAGACAAGTCGAAGCGGCAGTTCTACTCTGTCGCGCGAGATGGCCTCACCACGAAGTGCAATTAACTGACCACAACATAGGCAATGTATGAGGGCAAGTAAAAAGAGTACTGCTATAAAACAAAGAAAGCTTTATGAAGCAAAATATCAAAATGTGAAGCTATTGTTGGTCAGTATTTCCCCATCTAGATATAGACACTTCAGAAGGCAGGGCAGACACGTGTTGCTTGATGGATTCGGCACACTTTGACTTATGCCACATCAACATGGCAGTTCGGCCATCCTCGAAGGGCTCAAATTGTGTTCCTTTGCAATATTCTTTGAATTTGGGGAACCAGAGGAAGCCTGAAGGGGTACGATCAGGCCTGTAGGGTAGGAAGGGTCAAGTTTTCCAACCGAAGTTTTCTGGGATAGCCTTCACTGCCCTTAAAGAAGACACAGGGGCTTTGTTGTGATGGAGAACACCTGATGGACATGAGTCTCCTGATCTTTCTCTTCCTAATGCAGTCTTCCGTCGACTTCAAACGTACTCACAGTACAACAAGTGTTCATCCTCTGTCCTTTTAGAAGAACCTATCGAGATTTCCGCTTGGAAATTCCAAAACACGGCCACCATAACGTTCTGAGCGGACCTCTCTGCCTTGGAACTAACTGGCTTGGCAGATCTCCCAAGAACTCACTGTTTTGGGTGGACCCTTTTTATTCTTAAGCTATCCCAACAAGACTAAAAGGCCCTAGTGGCATGGTGGACTATGCACTGCGCCAGCTGACCCCAAGGTGGGCAGCTCAAACCCACCAGTCAATCAATCTGTGGAAGAAAGACAAGGCTGTGTGCTCCTGTAAAGATTTCAAAGACTAGGAAACCCAAAGAAGCAGCCCTGGGCTGTCCCATAGGGCTGCTGTGAGGTGGAATCTGCTCAAGAGCAGAGTTTGGTTTTGAGCTTAACAAAGCCAAGACACGTATATTACGGAGAGAAATTTTCTGAAACCATCCACTAATCACAGAGACATGTTTAAGCACATTTTATTTGTATGAACTCATGTGTGTATGAACTAGAACCCTCGTGACAATCTATGTTGACTTACAACCCCGTGTGTGTGTGTGTGTGTGTGTGTGTGTGTGTGTTAACCAGAACCCTAGTGGCAATACATGTTGACTTACCCTTGTCCTCTACTCCCCCTCTCTAGCTTTTGTCTGTAGACATCCTCTCCAAATGAACTGCAAGGATTGTTTGTTAAAGAAGTTCTTAGGGAGACACATTCAGTGGACGTGGTTTGGGTTGTTGAGACTGCAATATGATTTAAATAGTCATTATTTCACCATGGGCCTCTGATGAGAGCAGCCATGATGGCATAGTGATTACTTATTGGACTGCCACTCTCAAGGTCAGCAATTAGAAACCACCAGCTGCTCAGCAGGAAAAAGATGGGGGTTTCTACTCCTGTAAACAGTTACAGTCTTGGAAGCTCACAGGGCACTGCTACCCTGTCCTTCAGGCTTACTGTGGGCCAGAATCCACTCAACCGCAATGGGTTTGCTTGTTGTTCTATCTTGGTTTCAAGACGGTGGCTTGAAACTATTCAAGGTACAAAAGATTAAAAATAGAACAGAAAATACTGCTGAGAATAAACACAACATTATAGTAAATTAAATTTCATTGGAAGAATTATCTTATTTTTTAAACTATATATATATATATATATAAACAAAATAATGACATAGTAGAACAACTGATTGGATGCAGTTGTCTGGACACATCAGAAATTGCACCACATGGTGTAAGTTGCAAGGCAGATGGGGCAGACATGATGGAGTTGAGTTTCATAAGGTATATATACTTAGATATTCAATCACATGAAGATTGTCTGAGGCCTCATTAACCCCTACTAATGCCATGCCCAAATTTGACAAAGGTTGAAAAAGAAAGAAACAAGGTCAACGGAAACCTCCAACACAGTGGTTTTCAAATTTGGCTGGAAAAAAAAATGACTCCAGACGGGAACCTTAAAAATGTATATTCATACTTGGGCCACCCCCACCACCCCGGCTCCTGAGACATCATTGGTCTGGGCTGTGGCCTGGGCATCAGGGTTTCTCAAAGCTCCTCTGGTGGCTCTACTTTGCAGCTAAGGTCAAATAGCATGGCTCTAATGTGTTACATTTTTCTTGTTCACAGATAATATTTGTTTCACAACCTGCCTTGCGCTGTTGAAATTTGTCAGATTTAGGAAACTGAGCAATCACTCACAAATATCCAAATGTTTGGTTTCTCTTTAAAAAGTAAGAGTCGTGAATTCAAATGCCTACGCACAACAACTAACTGGACCCGCTTCACTTTTGAAGGAGCCCTGGGGTTGCAGTGAGTTCTGAGTTGGGCTGCTACCTGCAGTCAGAAACCCCCAACCACTCCAAGGGCCACAGAGGAGGCTTTCTACCCCTGGAAAGAGTTGCAAGCTCAGAAACCCCTATGGGCAATTCTACTCTGCCCTATAGAGTCACTATGCGTGGTGATCCACTCCATGCCAGTGGCCTTGGTTCGGATTTCTAGTTAGCCTGCCCCTCTAGATGTGGCCTGCTCTCCTGTTTCTCATAGCCTCCCCCAACCGCTGAATTCTTATACCTGACTCCTTTCATTTGTGAACTTCGCTAGAAGCATTTGAACTTAGGACCCTTGTTTTGAAAGACTTATATAGATACAGAGCAAGCCTGGGATTGAAAATTTCCCAGAGGGAAACCATGTAGTGCAAATAGAATTAGCACTACCAGAAAAGTATCCCATAATTCACGGGTTGCTGGAAGCAGTTTGGGCATCAAACAGTCAAGAAGGTTTATGGCTCAGTACTTTAGCACCCATTGTGAGTTATAAATAAATATAAAGCACTATTCTAGTCTTCAAGAAGCTTATATCCCAGCAGGGGGAGAAAAAACTCAAGCATGAAAGAATTCAAGATTAACACAGGAGAATTTATAATTAAATTGGTTATACAGACTCTGAAGACCCAATTTTGCAACTACAACACACACACACACACACCATGTTCAATTGCTAAAAGCTTGCTCTTTCCAGGAATGATTCCTATTATGTGGAATTTTCCCCTGATCACTGATGGCCAGGTGCAATTAAAATAGCTAGAGACTAGAGGTCAGTGACTAAAGCAAGGCTGAAGAAGAATTAATGCACTTAAATTATGATGTTGCTGGAAAATATTGGCAGTCCTATGGACTGCCAGAAGAAAAAGCAAATCCATCTTGGAAGAATTACTGACAAAATGCTCCCTGGAAGCAAATTTGGAGAGACTTCATCCCATAAACTTGGTACAAGTTGTCAGTCCCTTGAGAAAAACATCAGGTTTGGTAGCCCGTGGGTGGAAAAGAGATAGATTGGCACGATGGTCACAGCAATGGGCTCAAATCGAGGGACAAGTGCAAACACGGCCATGGCCAGTGTCAGTGTTGTGTTCTGTGTACAGGGGTCACCATGAGTCACCACCAACCCATCAACACCTAAGAATGATAGGGAATGAAGTGAAGGGCTGGTGAAAGGAATGCTCCTGAGGCAAGACAGAAAGGAAACAATCAGAAGGCAATGATGGACCTTACTTAGTGATAGATGATTTGAAGATAGGAAGGATCTAATGAGTACCTGATCTCCACTATCCTTCTTGACACCCTGGAAAGTTGAAAATACAATAGGAGAAATGAGTAAACAAATATAGAGGATAATTAAATACCCAGGTGTCACCATTAAGAATAGGACAAGGTTTTTTTTCTGATCCAAATCTATATTCTCAGTACAACACCACAAACTTTCTATCCTTGTTCTGAAGAATGGGTTTGCAAAAGAGCCTACAACTGAAGCTATTACAGGTCTCCAAGACCCATCGTGGGGCCCAGCTGTTGCCTTTCTTCCTGAATAAGCATGGTGCACCCTACCTCCTGAACTCTCCAGGGAACTCGCCAAATCTCAGTGGTTCGCTGGTGTCATTCTGTGTTTCTAGTTTCACATTCCATGTGGGCACAGGACCCTGCACTGCTTTGTGAAAAGAAGACCCTGTAGCCTGCTCAACCCACACCCTTGTGCGAATTGTTCCAATCAAAGGAGCGACCAGCAGGCCAGCCCACCTCTCCACGCACAGTTGCCATAAGCAGGGTACCGTTCAAGCAGCATTCTTTGAACTTACTTCCTGTTGCTCAGTGGGCACCCATCTCCCCGATCCCGCCTCATTAGCAGGCAATAAAGTGGAGCACCACATATCTGCTTGGGTGTCTGTGCAATTTACTAATAAATGTCTGCCCCTTGCAATGGACTTCCCCTCCAATCCTGATAATCAAACAAAGAAGGCTCATATTTCCTACTTGAAAAAGTGGTGTGTGTGTGTGTGTGTGTGTGTGTGTGTGTGTGTGTGTGTGTGCAACATTTCATCCTCATTGTCAAAACTGTCAAGAACTGCACAGTCTGATTCCTTACCGTACTGGGAAGCTCACACGTTAGCATGCCACTGTTTTATGGAAGCTAACAAAAAGGACTTTCGGATTCGCAGCAGCAGTAGCCAGTGTCAGCCTCTGTGCTGGCTCCCCGAATTCCTATTCTACCTTCCACCCCCGTTCTACCCTCCACCCCCGCCCCCCATCCTCAAAAAAACCCCCAAAGCAAACTCAGGACCATCGAGTAGATTGAGACTCATAGCCACCCCCGGAGGACACGATAAACCTTCCCCTTTGAGCTTCTGAGTGTCCTTACAGGAGCAGAAAGGCCCCTCTTTCAAACTGGTAACTCATGGTTAGCAGCCCAACACCGTAACCATTAGGCCGTGGGAGCTTCTCATTCTCTCAGGTTGTGCAAAATGTGTCTAATATAAGGTGACCAGATTTAAAGTGGGACACCATTGAACGAGGGGGGGGGAGGGGTGTTCTTGATTTAAAAATTGGTCTATATGGACCAAATAGACCATTCCCTAGCTTGTCGTGCATTCTTTCCAAAAATTGGGACTTTTTTAAAACGCAAAAAACCGGGACGATCCTGCTAAAAGCGGGACGTCTGGTCACCTCAGTCTAGTAACCCCTGCACAAACAACGGGGCTGTGTTTCTGGAGTGGAAGTTTGTGCAAGAGAATCTGAATCTTTCACACGGACTAGTCTGCTGGCTCTTTGACACGGTGGGGAAATTACTCCCCAAGGCTGTAGGCAAAGAGTGCTTCGCTGCAGGACACATTATATCTTATCCGGCTCTTTGCTATGCAAACATCCGTGTAAAGCAAGGCTGGACCCAAATGACGCCGTGTCTCTGCTTGCAGAGATGTACAAATACGGAAGACCCGCAGAGAGCCGACAGGGTCAGAACACATGTTCTTGAGTTCAATGAGTGATTATGAGAGAAGGGTCGTGATCACAGAGGACCCTCAGACGTCTGTCTTACCCAACTGGGTGACAAAGCTACCTCACCGCTTCGAGTAGATTCCAGCTCATCGCCAGAGGACAGTGTTTGATTTGGGTTTCTGCGAGTGTTTCCACTTCCTCTCCCAGGTGACTCGTTACCAGCTCCATGAGTGGCCCACAGCTCCGCGCAGCTTTGCCATTGACTCCCATTTACACACATGGGGGGAAGGGATGAGGTTTTATTTACGTACTAATTCTGAAATTCCCATTATACACCCAAAAGAATCTGTCACAGCAATGATTGAATATGTAAGTCTGGAAGCCCATAAAATAAAGTCAGAGTTCATAATTAATATCTAGACGTTATCAATACAAACCAAAATATTATGCTGCTTGAGTCAATTCCAACTCGTAGCAACCCTGTGGGACAGAATAGAACTGCTCCCTAGGGATCCCAGAGCAGAGAGCCTCCTTTTTCTCCCATGTAGCAGGTGGCAGGTTCCAACAACTGACCTTGAGAGTGGCAGTCCAATGTGTAATCCCCTGTGCCACCAGAGCTCCTTTGACATTATCACCTTAAACTGAAAAACCCAATGTACTGCCATTGAGTCGATACCCGACATGTGACCACTACCCCAAAGCCATGGAATGCAATGACATAGTGGATTGAGAGGATCTAAAGTTGAAGTCTGAGATACCTCAGCACGAGTGGTTTACTCCAGGTAAAAGATTACAAGCATTAGAAACGTCCATTCCATTTTGTTTTGTTGCTGTTTTTTTAATGGAAAGCCTATTTAAGCTAAAATTCAGCCCATGGGTTTACTCTAATGTTGAAAGCATAATCCAGCTCTCCCATTCTAAAGCTAGTGTCTCCCCTTCACTACTCCAAAGTGCCCTCCTCACCTGGAGCTGATGAATGAGATGCTCTGTTCCTTTCAGTCAGCCAGAGCCCCTCTGCTATTGGTTCCTGTTGGTTGATTTATCAGAGAAAAGGCTATTATCTAGGATATAAAACCTTGGTACACGATAACAAACTCACCACCATTGAGTCAATTCTGGCTCATGGCAATTCTAAAGGACAGAGTAGATATACCCTCTCTCCCCACCACCCAGGTCAGTTTTCCAAGATTGTAAAAGCATGTTGGTGTACCAAACCTTTTTCCTGTGGAGTGGCTGACAATTGTTCAACCAGCAGTGGAGTACTGAACCACCACACATACACACACACACACACACACACACACACACACACACACACACACAAGACCCCCGAACTCACCGCTCTGAGTTCATTCAGTCCAGCTTTCCTTGATTCAAAAGGAAGGTCAGAGATTGGAGGGCACTATTTGTTAACAGCATTGTCTGGAAAGAAATTGAAAGGGAAATCTGCAATCACTCTAGAATTCCAAGGGGTCTCGAGGAAGACTATGGAACATTTTTACAAAACTGACAGAAGAAACAATTTCCATTTTCATTATCCAAAGTGATAAAATATGTCGTATCTAATCTGGGAACTGAAACCAGGACAATAACGATCTCAGAGAAGATGGCAAATTACGGCAAGTGACTTAGAAGAAGTTCCTAGTTCAAGGCCCAGTTTCCAGAAGAGTGAAAAGGGGGAGGGGAAACTTCCTAGTCGTGAATGGGTTTGTAGGCACCAGTTGTTGTTAGATGCCGAGGTGCCAACCCATAGCAACCCTATGCACAGCAGAAGGAAACGCAGCATGGGATGGTCCTGCGTCATCCTCCCAACGGTTCCTACGCTCGATCCCATTGTTACAGCCTCTGTGTCAGCCTATCTCCGTGAGGGCCTTACTCTTTTACACTGCCCCTCCATTGACCAAGTAGAACATCCTTCTCAGGGCACTGGTGTCTCATGACAATATGTCCAAAGATGAAGTTTTTCCATCCTTGCCTCTAAGGAGCCCTCGGGCCGTACCAATGCAAAGAGAGGTTGGCTGTCCTGTTAGCAGTGCACGGTACTTTCATGGGTACCTGCAGCACAAGAACATTGAGCAAAAGTATCTGATGACCCAAACTTCCAGAGATATGCCAATAAAAAAGGAAAAGAGAAGGTGCCTCTGAAGAAAGTTGGTAGGGTCCCCCCCAATTTAAGTAAATGGGTAACTGATAGGCAGAGCACCAGCAAGAAGAGGGGATGGGAACATATCAGAGGCCAAGTTCATTGACTGCAAACAGCAGCAAGCGTGCCATTCCATCACCGAGTTTTAAAGCATTGCTACTTAGTTTCTGACACTAGTGGTAATGCAGAAATGTCTCTATAAACATATAAATAAAAAAATAAAATAAGAAAAGCCGCATGACACCTTGGCAAGCACTCAGGAAAACCACACACAAATAGCGCTTGCTTTTAGTCCTAAGCAATGTTTCCACGAATGCCCCAAACCCAAAAAACTCCACTGTTTTTGCTGCATCAGCTTGGCTGTCATAAAGAGAGTGCTACGGATTATTCAGTTTTTCAGGGCTGGCATTGGTCCAATGTTCTTTTCAGTTCGACACCTTCTTGAATGTACACCTTCCTGAACATTAAGCAACCTTTTCTTGCAGGTGCAGACGACAACCATGTGCATATCCGTGAGCCTGAGTGGCTTCGTGGTTCTGGGCTGTTTGTTTGCACCCAAGGTGCATATCATCCTGTTCCAACCCCAGAAAAATGTGGTCACACACAGGCTGCACCTCAACAGGTTCAGTGTCAGTGGAACTGGGACTCCGTATTCTCAGTGTAAGTATGGGACTCATCGCTGGACCCTCGGGAAATAGGATTGTCATGGGGACCAGGCTGGGAGATGACACAAACAAACAGTGCATTTTGAAGCTTGATTGAAATTGAATCAATCGTGGTTCAACTGTGTGCCAGATACTGTGCTAGGGGCCGGGGACACAATGGTGAGCAGAAGAGTCCATTTCTGTTTTGGGGGTTCACATGGGAAAGAAAGACATTGAGTCCACACCTGCATGCAGTTGGGATTTTCAGCCATGCGAAATCAGAAAACCAGGTCGCTGCTCAGTTCAGTAGGTAACTGGAGCAAGTCGCTTTATTGCTCTCTGTTTCCATTACTCGTCACACCCGAGGACTGGACTAGATTGGTGTTCTGCAGTGTTTGTTCAACATTATGCAGGTGCTGAGAGTGTTTCTTGAACATTTAAAGGGGGAAGATAACTAAATGAGATGGAAAACACTATATCCTAAATATTCCCTTGGAGACCAGTAACGCCATTAGCATGCTAAAGGTTCTGAGAACCGCTGTAATTAAGAAAACAAAGAAACAAGTGTTTAACTTTGTTATTCATAGAATTTCTTAAACAGGCTTGACCCCAGTCCCACCAGGAACACCCGATAGAACACACCTCAGATTGCTTGGTTGTTCCAGCCAAGACCCAGTGGAGAGTCGCTGCCGTCAGCCCAGGGTGCCGGCATCATACCTCACACACGTCTGACACCGTTTCCTTAGAGATTCCTTGATTTAATTATTTAGAGTCCTCTAAAACACAAATCTTCCTAGAGGGAGCACCCTTTTGAGCCATTTTCAACTTGTCTCTTGTATGGAATAGGAGAAATTAACTGATCAAAGGATAGAGGGGAAGGTTGGTGCGAGGACTCACAAGATGGGGAAGGGTGCTTGGAACTGACAGACAAATGGCTTTTTATGTTTTTGCCTCCAGTCAGCTAGGAAGACCACTTCCCAATCACTCAGCATCCCCAGGTGAGCAATCACATGAGTACCCCAATTTCTCCAACAGCGTAAAAAATGTTCCTGGCAGCCCTCCCCTCCCCCAGAAAACTGTGAAGACTGGCAGGCTAGGAGTGAGGGCACCAAGATGCGCTGTATACACACAGAAGCACAGGCCACTCGAAAGGGTTTACTGTAACCGGGAGGGCTCCTTCCAAGGGCAGGGGACATTCAGACACCACGAAATCCTAAACTCACACTGGGCCCCACACACAAAAGCAAACAACCTTTGCATTTGGATGAGAAAGAAAGAGGTCATTTCTCTCTTTTGTTCAGCTTTAGAAACAAAGAGGCTTTCCCGAGCTGATTCCCAAGTCCAGGCAAGCAAGAACGTATGCTGGGAATGTAAGTGAAACTGTGTAATTTTGAAGCTCGATGTATACAGGAGGTTACTTAGCATAAAACGAGAAAGGATTCATGCAGGTCGGTATGTCGTTGCCACTAAGATGGTTTTATAACAGCATAGACTTGAAATGTGCCCGGTGGTATCCGGAGATGTTCTAAACTTGGTCTTGGGGAAAACGTGTGTTTCTCTTGCTCATGGGGATCATTCAGATTAGATGGATGCCATTATCATTAGGATCAGCCAGGAGGCTTCTATGAACTAATGATGCCAGGATTTGGGTCCCGGAGGAACTGTAGGCACAAGGAAATTGATTCGCTCTGCCAAAATCTTCTTCAGAAAGTCAATTGTCTAGGTAACTGCTCAGTTGACAGAATTAATCTTTATTACAACGTATTTTTATGATGTAAAAAAGAAGCTGTGGTGTAAACAATCAAGCAGTCCGTCTCCCAGCATCACAGAAAGCATGTTTTTGGTTTTTTCCCATGGAGCCAAAGCCACAGAGAGCAAGGACAGCTGACCAGGCTCTGCAGTGACCAGTGGCCGAGCCGTTAAAGAGGCCCAGTGAGCAGGAGCCAGCCCCTCCTGAAATCTGATGATGACTTTAGAAATGGATAAAATGAGGTCACGTGCCCATGTTTCTGCTCGACGCCACAAGTCCAGGAAAAAAGCATAAGATGCCTACACTGCACATTCAGGGAGTCCCATAATGACACTCTGTACTCGTCGGGCCAGGAAAATTAGCAAGTTATTTGGCACCACCGACTGAATTGACCGTCTTCCACTCCACAGGCATGAGTATATTATCAACATAAATCTGCCTTGGACAGTGTGGGAGGCGTCTGGAGTAATCAGCAAGTTAGGCCACTGCTCCAGGAAAAATACTTCCAGCATATCCAAATCAGATAGACGTCCATCCAGTTTCCCTTAGGTATGGAAGTCTACAGCACTCCTAAGAACCTCAGCCCCTTTTCTTTCATTTTCTCCCTCACCGAGGATTGGCGAAGACATCATCTCCAGCCGTTAAACGGAGAACCCAACATACCTGAGGAGCCCTGGTGGCGTCGTGGTTAGGAGTTGGGCTGCTCAGCTCAAGGCCAGCAGCTACCAACGACCAGTCTCTCCACAGGAGAAAGATGAGGCTTTCTAATGCCATAAAGCGTTACAGACCAGCAAGCCCACAGGGACAGCTCTCGCCGACCCGACAGGGTCACTATACATAAGAGCTGATTCCATGGCAGTGAGGTTAACATTGTATGAAAGAGCTGGTGTTCGTGATCTTTTTTCTTCTGGGTTAATAGTTCCAGCCTATTTGACCCCCAACTGAGCTTTTCCAACTCTTGCATCATTTCCCCTTGACCTGTCATTTTACCCTGTGGATCGTCCCCCAACCGAAAATAGCTTGCCTTCCCTCACAGCAATGACCACAAAGACGAGCTGGAGGGGCCAATTAGTATAATAACTTCATACGTAGGTGAATAAACTAGGTGCCTAGCTAACATACTTTAAAGACCTTGGTAACTGACATGATAAATACAACGCTAGGAAGCTGCTACAAGGTTCCTCTGGCCTTCCTGGGTTTGTCTTCCGCAGCTCCTGACAGCATTCAGCTCCATGTCCATTCTGACAATGAGAACCTCACGCTGGCTGCTCCTGAATCAATTCTGAGATGTAGAACTGCTGAGATAGTAAATATTTGTAGGAATAGACAGTTCCATCTTTCTCCTGGGGAGATGCTTGAACCACTGACTTTGCAATTAGCAGCCCAACACTTAACATGAGAAACTTAGCATATTACAAGTTCAATGACTTTTTTTGTTTGTCTTAGTTAAATGCTCTCCTTCAGCCGTGCATCTGATGATATCTTGTTTTCTCCGCATGCATACACATTTGTATTCCTCTTAAAGGCCTTATTCCAAGAAGCGCAAAACAAAACGTGTCTGTGGGATACCTCAGTGGTCCCCACCACCAAGCTGCACACTGAGCAATCGTGATCTTCCAGACACATCAATCTTAAGGGTTCTTGGATATGGTGTTTGATGGAGGCAAAGGAAGATTCTTAATGGTGGCTTGCTAACTACCGGTATTTATCTCAAAGGCACATAATTGCTCTACTCTAAACAGTGCTTTAAAAACAAGTATCATTTACTTGAATTAAATTACACTGTATAGCCCCTTATTTACCCAACACTTGAAAATAATGTAAACCCAATAGCCCAGAAAGCGTTTCTGAATGAAAAAGATTCTACGAGATAAACCTAAAGCCATACCCATTTCAATTTATTCAGCATATATATATGAGCGAGAGAGAGAGATGGGTATGATGTAATCCAATACCTAACCCACTGGTAGCAAGTCTTTTCCAGTTCATAACAATCCTATACCAGGTTTCTCCGACTATAATTCTTCACTGGAGCAAGCTTCTGTCAATACTTGAAAACAACACAAGCAAAGAGTCTAAGATCAATTTATTGCATGGTATTTCTCCGTCCCACTTTGTTTTCCTTTAAGTGAAAGTCTCCCCTACATGGGGAGACTGTGCTTTCTGCAGAGAGATCCCTACTCATGAGCAGCAAGTTAAGATGGCTGCCTTACTTGGCACAATTTCAGAGATGTTGGGAGAGAGCTCTTCAGCAAATAAATATGACGAATCCAATGGATACTTAGCTCATTCAGTCAAGAATAATTTAGGCTGACTTAGCTCTAGGCACTGGGGAAGCAATAACGAACAAAGCACACAAACCTTCCGTACATATTGTCAATATCCTAATGGGGAAGGAAAGCACAAAGAAAAGCCAATAATATGCAATACATCAAGTGGCAAAGAGTGACATGGATAAATGGGTCAAATAACAGGGCATAGGCAAATAGAATATTCTGAGGAGAGACTTCTTTCCTAAAAGGTGTTCGGGGAAGGCCTCTTTGATAAGGTGGCATTTGGGGAGCGAGCTGACACAAACGAAGGCAGCGAGTCATGCCAGGATCTCCAGGAAAACATTTGAAGGCGAAGAACAGCGAATGAGAAGGGCCACATTTGGGAGGCTAGCAGAGGCCAGTGTGGCCAGATTGGAAATGAACAAGGATGAAAGTTGGAGAAGACAGGGCCAGAGAGGAAGTAGACCATGGACTGCTTTAGAGGTCATTGTTAAAATCTCATACTCTCCTGATGAGAGAAATGGGACGTCACTAGAAGGGTGTCAGCAGAGGGGTGGCATGAGCTGCCCTTCAAAGCCTCTTTGTGCCTGTGTGGTCAGAAAACAAGAGAGGGGCCCGTGAAAGAGATCAGGTTGGAAACCTTTGTGTTGAGTGGTTGAAGCCGGAGTGACAGCAGAGGAAGTTCGTAGAGTATTAAACAATTTACAGGAAGGAAGCAGAATTCACTCATGAGAGAGGAGGACTGATGCCTGCCATTGTTCGATGACAGCTGAACACTTGGTTTCAGACTTGGATCGCTAGGTCTCGGAGCATGTGCTGCTGCTACTAGTTGTTTGGACTTCAGGGGGAACAAGTTTCTGATCCTGGTCTGGGGACGCATCAGCATAAAGAGAAGAAAAGCCAGAGGTGTCTGGCAATAAAGAGGAGAAGAGAGTATAGTATTCGTGGAATAGTACACAGAATGACTGAGCCCTTTCGTTGACAATTGCCATTATCCATCCACTTTTGTTCTTCCCGAAGGAGGAAAAGGAGAGGGAAAGAGCATCAGAAAGATGACATGAAGTGCTAAAACTGTAGTAAGGCATTTGGTTGGAATTTAACAAGATGCAGTCAAGGACAAAGAACTCTTTCTGCTAAGGTACTCAAGCTGTAAAATGGGCACGTGATGTATCTTTTCTTCTGTTTTCCCGACTCTTGCCTCATAAGAAGGAATCACGGCATGGAGAAATATTTGGCTTTTCCACAGTCCTCCTTCTGGGTGTGCTGTAGTCTGGGCGGCGGGCTGCTAACCACGACATTGATGGCGTGAGCCCACCAGCCACTTGTGTAAAGATTTAGTCTGGGAAACCCTAATTTAGGGTCACTATGAGCTGGAATCGACTCAATAACCATGGATCTAACTCCATATTGGGGAACAAACTCCTGGGCTTACCAACTTCAACCCACAGTAGGATGAATATCATTCCCTCGTAGATCTGCTATGAACAGTTTGAGATCATTACTTGGATCATAAAAGGGAAACATCCCCTGGAGAACTGGTCCATATTTCTGCCGAGCGTGGTTGGAGGTTCTAGCAGGGAAGGCCCGCACTACTCATACACCCTTGACTGACAGGATGGTCCTCTTCAATCACTCAGACAGCCTCCTTTTGAAGGGACGCACATAGAGCAGTGAGGGAGGAAGGGCACACCTGCCTAGCCAGCCAGATCAGGAGGGTGACTGATGTCCAATGCAGATTGCCCTCACCTCCCAGACCCTATTTTTTGATCATGGGCTCTCTCTCTATCGAGGCTACCAAGCCCGTGGGCAGTAAACTCATGATCTACCCTGCTGGCACGTGGTAGTCACTGGATGACCTTCTGAAGTGGAGCAAGAGGCTCTAGCACAAGTGAAATAAGGTAAAGGGTCGTAAAAGGGGTTCTGAAAGACAGGACAGCAACGAGCCAGCGGAAACTGGACTCAGGCATTGAAAGATTTAAGCAAGCAGACATCCTGGGAAAAATTAGTTTGGGTCACCAAGAGCAAGGAAATGGAACAGATGGGGTCAGAGTGGAATATCTGTTCTGTTTAAATGTTTATTTTTTTTCCCTGAGGCAGATGTATTACGCAGTTATAGTAACACACTGATTCTCAGGAACCATGTCTCAGCTCTAAACTGACTAACAGACTTGGCATCCATAAGAAGCTATTAAATGAACACGCTTGGCCGTGACTGAGAGCCCCGTTACCTGAAGAACAGGAGGGTCATTTCTCCAAAGCCTGGCCAGCCTGTGTAGTCCTGGGGAAGAGAAGCGGATCTCACAGAGCAATAAGACGAAGCTGCTACTTGACTGCACTGATCCCCAATGCTTCGCCAAGCTTGTGAAGCAGGAAAAAATGTCTTTTGAAGGATGTGAACTTTCCCTTTATGATCAGTGGTGGTGGAAAGATTAGGAATTTTTCAGCTCGCCAAAAGTGTTCACTTTGAATGGCAAAACATACCACCTTAGCCCAGAATAAGCTGTCATCCTGAGTCCTAGGAAACCCAAAAATAAACCTGCATGCCTCTTTTTTAAACCAAGATCTAATGTACATTTATTCTTAACACGCGAAACATATAAAGATTTCATACGTGATAAATGATATTCATTAAACCAAAACAGGAGGAAAAGGAGGAATTTATATCAAGTTTTAGGTACAGTGTTTTGAATACAAATAGGCAGATTTAATCACTGAAAAAAAATCTCAATTGTGTTTCTTCATCAGGAACTTTAACGGAACCTAGAACTTTTTCATGCCTCTTATTTCTGGCAAAATAAAATGGTTACAGAAATTTGTTTAACTGTACTTTAGAGAATGAATTAAATTTACACCATTACAAGTCTTCATGAGCATTTCATTAAAAGAATAGCAAAAGCTCATCACGTGCACAAACACACACAGCTGATAGCACCTTGCTCTTGCACATAATTGACTACCCTGGGGAATAACAGATGGGCTCACGTGGGAGGGGTATGTAAACTATTTATGAAAGACAAAGCAATTGATAGAGTTAACTCATAAAACAATTCCTTCTATCTGTGCAAAAATGAGAATATAGTTTACATACGAAAGTGTATTGGCAAAAGCTACAGAGGAAACCAAAAAAGAGAAGCATTAAAATGCAAGGTGCCGCTGACGCACTCACTCCAAGAGCTTCCTCGGGGGAGGGAGTTGCAGAGTCTCGTGTGTTCGGTGCTATTACACTTATAAGAAGACTCTAAAGTTACATTATTTTCCTCCAAAATCGTTTAGATATTCTGACATAGGGGATTCCCTTTACTGCTCTCATGAAGCAGGTAAATGACTCAAAGATATGCTGTGAACTTCCATCGTGATGTCCATGGAGTGGATAAGTGCAAGACCATGTTCAAGGAGAACCTGATGTTTCCTACATACAGGGTCAGTCGTTAAACAATCAGAATGCAAGCAGCAAGCCGGCTGTAGGTGCACACTTGACAGCGTTCCATCAAATTCCCCAATAGCCTGGGATGATCAGAGTGGGTTGTGATACAGTCTTAAGACGGCAGATAGAAAGGGTCTTAGCCTAGTGCAGGGTAGATAGAGAGAGGGCCTTAGCACACCAGTTCTCCCTGTCTTTCCCCCACGACACATCATTCTTCTCAATCTCTGAAAATGAAAAACCTCCGCAGAAGTAATAAAACTTGATCCTGGAGAAGATAAAGAGATTAGTCAAAATGTCAAAGGCAGCAGGCTTGCCACGGTGAGCTCACAACCTGAGCCAGTTCTCTCTGCAGGGATAGTTGATGGTCATTGCCACAACGTGCCATGAGTGGCGGAAAGCCCAGCTGACCCCAAACAAAGCTGCCCAAGAACCTCCCATTTGCAGAACAGTTTTTCAAGTTAAAAAAAACAAAAAACATTTCGTTTTCCTCTTGAAACTTCTACTTTCATAATGCAAACAGTTATATGGCTACGTATTTGCCTGTGCCTAGATTTTTCACAAAAACAAAGCCTTAACAAGTGAATAGCTAATAACTGCCTCTGGGAAGGCTAAGTGTCAGGAAAGAGGAAGACTGTCCCTTCCCAGCCTAGCTGGGCACCATGACACTACTGTCATTCAAAAGCATCAGCCTTTGGAATGTCTTCTTTTCTGAAGGTTGCCATGAAATTGAAATCTCAACCTCCAGCCCTCCCTAATGTTTTCAGAGTTCAAACCATTTCTTAGCGTGAAATTGAAAGATGATTTGTGGGATGATATCAAGGCTATCTCTAAACAGATGTCCCATCTTGTCGTGAAATGAGTATTTAATATAACTATCTTGAAGAAAATGGCGGTGAGCATTCAATTTTACACCTTGCATTTTAACCGGTTTATCAAAGTTAATATTAAAACCACACGTGACTTCTCTCAACAAGGATTGTGCTTCTAGTTGGGGTATGTTCTAGGAGGGAAACTAATATTAGGCAAAACGAATTTACAAAGTTTACCTGCCACCTTATTGAATCATGTATCATCTTCTAAAGCCAAGGTTCAAACAACTTTTTACAATGATGTTAACGTGTTTCTGAGATTGCCTGGGCTGTTGTCCATGTGGCCCACTCAGCTAACTGACTCTTTTGTCCTTGTGTGTTCCAGCCTCCGCCAGCACGTATGTCCCAACAGTATGCAACGGGCGGGAAGTCCTCGACTCCACCACCTCATCCCTGTGATTGTGAATGGCAGTTCAGTTATTGTGTGTTTAGACTGTTAGACAAACATCACGTGCAGCTCCAGAAAACGAAACAGAGCAAATGAACAACCCTGGTACCTTTTTTTAGAAACAGTAATAAATTATTTTTGAGGACTGTACAGTAGTGATATGCTAGGCATTTTTAGACTGATTTGAGTGCCCCTATTATTAACAATCCCCCAGTTACATGGAAATAACCATTGCTTACAGAGGTGAGCAGTGGTAACAGGGTCTGACAGGGTCAGGCTACTAAAAAATATGGTGGCAATATTAGGTAACTTTTTTCCTATAAAGTTTTTGTAGGTCCTTGTTGTAACTAATTTAGGATGCGTTTCTATATTGTATATTAAAGTTACTTTATGTGTAACAGATTGTTTTTCTCAGCCCAAAATTTAAAAAGCATCTGTATTAATATATTGACAATAAAACCTTCAAGGTTTTCTGGCATGGTGGATAATGGTTTGTTCTTTTTGAATCACTTAAGATAATTTTAATATGTTGACCTCAAATCATTTCTACTTTTCTACTTTTCATGTTGAAAGAAATGGTCTAACTTGGCTTCCCTTTGCAGCTACACATGTTTGAACACGATTTATTACCTTACCAGCAATCGACCCTTCCTTGCAGCTCACAATAGTCAAAGACTGGCTGGAACACCTGACAAGATTGAGCCATGTCAGATGACAACACAGGTCCTGGTTGTCCGACCTATGTCAAAGTAGCATGGCAGTCGGCATTTGCCAAAGTGGGGCTCTAAATGCAGAACCTACCCGGAAAGGTGGGATGGCTCTCAGTGCCCCAAAGAACCTGAATTAGTAGTTAGGACGCTGGAAATGTGTCTTTCCATCCCACTGGAAAATAAGACTCTCCATAGCTGATGAGGCAATAACAATGAAGAATCTTTGATTTTCCCATCCTTTCCAAAGTCCCAGGAGCGATGTGTGAGCACATGGGTTTGTCACTAAACTAGACTATTGTACTAACCGAAATAAAGGTGTGCACAAGAAAAGCATGTCTAATTATTTTCCTTGAAACTTTTGAGCCAAAAACCATTGATTCATGTAGTAAGCGTTTCTGAGACCCAACCTGCCAGGTCCTGTGCCAGGGCCCATGGAGAGAGGGGTTTCACTCCCCGTGGCCGCTGTAACAACTCACCACAAACTGGTTGGCTTGAAGGCACCATCCCTAAAGCTGCCTGTCCAAAATCAAACTATCAATGGGGCTGCACTCCCGACAGAAGCATGGATTCCCTACAGAATCTATTCCATCCCTCTTTGAGCTTCTCGATTGCCAGCTTCTTTGGCTTGGGACTAACTCACTCCAATCTCTGCCTCTATCTTCACGTCGGATTCTTCTCCACATCCGTTTTCTCCTCTGTGTGCCTCTTATTTGAACATAAAGTCCATCCTCACTGCCACTGAGTCAATGCTGACTCCTAGAGACCCCCTGTGGGCTGCAGAGACTGGAACTGTTCTAGGGAGTAGAAAGTCCAGTCTTTCGCTCGCAGAGCTGCTGGTGGTTTCGAACTGCCCACCAGGAGGACTGCAGCCCAATGTGTAACCACTACACCAACAGGGCTCCTTAGATCAATATAGACACCTTACTGAATTTAAGGTGCACCAAGATAATCCAAAGGCACCCTCGTGGCATATAGTGGGTTATGCATTGGGCTACTAACTGCAAGGTCTGTAGTTTGAAACCCAGCTGCTCCACAGGACAAAGATGAGGCTCCTCCAACCAAGAGTTACGGTCCTGGAAACCCCCATGAGCAGTTCTGTCCTATAGACTTGGTGCTACCGGCTTGCTCTGAGTGAGAATTCAGTCAAGGGCAGTGAGAGAAGGCAATCCCGGAGTTTGTCCTCATCTCTATAACCTTAACCCAATTACAGCTGCAAAGATCCTTTTCCCAAATAAAGTAACATTCAGAGATTCAAGGGAAAGGATTGGGCCTGTTCTGGAGGGGGCACTATTTAGCTCACTACCAAGAGAAAGATGAATATGATCTAGTCCTTCTGCTTTTGAGAATCAAAATTAGAAAAGAAGCCACAGGCTGCATTACCAAGGCCTAGATAATCAAGACATAGTGATAACCATTTTTAAAACATCCAAAAATAATGAACACGTCACTAAAAACCAACAGGACTGGCCTTGGAGGAAATAAAAGTGAGGAGTCAGGTGTTAGAAATTCTTCTCTTCATTCTCTAAGCACTTGCATCAGCAACCTAATCAATCACTCCCAAACCCACCAGATGCTCAAAGACAACGGTGCTCACCAGTCCTTGAAATCTCATATTCAAACAAGAACCTAGAATTTGCAGAGCAGGTGGGGTAGGTCGGGTAATAGATTCAACAGTGGTGGATGACAAAAAGGAATTCTGCTGTGACTGAAACTGGCAGGAATGCTAGCTAAGTGTGCTCCGAACGAGCATCTGCTCAGGATGAAGGCTGAGGCAAGGCTGGTATGAGAGAAAATAAACTCAGCCCACTGATGAAAAGTGACAGTCTGAGGAAGACAATATCAGATGGGTGGCTCAGAGACCCTGCTGATGCCTCCAACATTCAAACTGATCGTAGCTCTTGGAAAACAAGACACTTAAGCTTGTGTGTGACTCTTAAGAAAAGTGTCTTTGGAGAGCTGGATTTTGACCCGTGGCTATTATTTCATACCCTGCTAGTACTCTGAAAAATGCACAAACTGGCAGTTTTTGTCATCTTCTTCTTCCTGGCCATAAGCTTTGTTGTCGATTTGAAAGTGCATCATCTAGCATGTAACCCCTGGAGAAATCTTAAAAATAAAACAAACTATGTATGCAAAATAACAGCTATAACATCTTTTACATAAGCCAGTTCAAAACTGGTTTTTCTACAATAACATTTCATCCTTTCTCAGTGTAACTAGGTGAGCCTATCCATCTTTGCAAGAGAATTATAGAAACTAAGGGGCCCAATCCGAATGACATACAAAAAATACACCAGAACCTAATAATATGCCTATCATTGACGTTTGTTTGTATGTCTATGGCACCTGAAGTGCTTCTGCTCGTCTTTAGTTTAACTATTAATAGACTCTCTTACTCAAGTTTATTGTGGTAAAATAAAATGGTCCCATATTCCTGCTGTGAGACAAATTGGCTAGTGGGCCATGCAAAGCCAAAGTAGGGTAGTAATTCAGTCAGTGTATTTTCACAGTCTTCAGCTTCCGACTTCTCTCAGCCTTACGTGCCCAACCTGAGAGCTCTGGGCCCCAGAGTTCTCCAGCACAGGGCTGTAAACCTGGGCAAGCCAAGTAAAGTGCACAGATAGATGTGTAGATTGTAACCTCCTCTGCTCTGGCGACTAAGGTCCGACCAATAAATATCACAATCATCACGCCTACCTCGTAACAGGTTTGTTGTCCAGCTGTTTCTGACTCCCAGCGACCCTGTCTACGAGAGCAGGAAACGCAGCCCAGTCCTGCACCAGCTTCACAAGTGTTCCTCGGTCTGAGTCCTTTATTCAAGCCACCGTGTCAGTGCATCTTGTTGAGAGAGTTTCTCTGTTTTTGACCCTCTTTTACCAAGAGTGACACCTTTCTCCAGGAACTGGTCCCTCTTGGTAACATGTTCAAGACCCGTAGACATAATTATTATCGCCGCCCTTGCCTCCCAGTTTCTCTTCTGGGAGTCCATGGTAACTTCTATACTTTGCCAATATCACAATTCAAATGCATCCACTTTTCTGGTCTTCCTTATTCATTGTCCAGATTTTTCATGTATAAGAGACCATGGAAAAATGCCATCTTTGGGGTCAGGTGCATCTTAGTACCCCAAGTGGTAGCTTTGCTTTTTAAATTCTAAAGCTTTTTTACAGCAGAATTATCAATAAACCCTTTGATTTCATGACTATTGCTTCCATGGGTGTTGATTATGGATCCAAGTAAAATTAAATCCTTGGCGATCTTAATCTTTTCCTCATTCATGCTAATGTTGCTTATGGATGCAGTTATGAAGACGTGGTTTCGTGCCCTGGTGTAATACACACTGAAGGCTGTATTCTTTTATCCTCATCAGTAAAGGCGTCAAGTTCTCTTCATTCTCAGCAAGCAAGTTTGTGCCATCTGCATGGGGAAGGTTGTTACCGGGGCTTGCTGCTGCTCCATCCTGATGATGCCGCTTCGTGTAGACTGCTGCTATTTGTTCAGCAGGACTGAAGGACGATGGCGAAAAGATACAACCCTGATGAGCACCTTTCCTGGTTTTAAACCATGCAGTGACCCCTTGTTTTGTCCCAAGTACTGCTTCTTGGACTAGGGACTGGTTCCACAAGAGCACAATAAAGTGTTCTGGAACTCCATTCTTTGCAACGTTATCCATAATTTTTATGAGTCGAATGCCTTTGCATAGTCAACAAAACACAGGTGATATTTAGCGATATGCTTTGCTTTCAAACAAGATATATCTAATATCAGCAATGCTATTCCCTTGTTCCATTTCCTCTTCTCAATCTAGCTTGAATTCTTGGCAGTTCCCTGCCTATCTATTCCTGCAACCATTGAATCATCAGCAAAATTTTGTGAGATGAATGATATTATTCAATATTTCCATTCTTTTCAATCCCTTTCCTTTGGAATAATTGCCCATATAGGTTTCTCTCTTCTAGTCAGTGGGCCAATTTTCTTGGCATAGATGACTGAACACTTCCAGCATGGATACATTTGTTGAAAATGATTTTTGCCAAAACTTCCAGCGCACCTTGTACTTCTTTAGTACCATGGGCTAAAGCTCCTGGGATGGTTGAATGGCAACCAGTTCTGGTACCAAATCCAAAAACTACACACACTTCCAGCAAATTTACTCCTTTCAAATTTATTCCTCCCATTTTCTTTTTAGGCTTTCTGTCTCATTCAATATTCTGCCCATCGAATCCCTCAATAGTGCAACATCAAGCCTGATGTTTTTCTTCATTTGGTTCTAGAAATGCTGGATGGGCTCTTCTCGTTAGGCTTTTTAACTGTAGATATAATTCTGGATCTTCCTAATTCTACATTATAATACTTTGTCTTCTTGAGCTGCCTTTTGAAGCCTTCTGGTCAGTTCTTTTATGTGATTTCTTCTTTTCAGTTTAGTGGATTCAGAAGAAAAATCCAGAATCTCTTATGTTTTAGAAACTCTAATGATGCAGTATATTAAACTACTAATCAAAAGTCAGTGGTTCAGATCTACCAACTGCTTCACATGAAGAAACCTTTGGGAGCACATCTAGTCTGCTCTATAAGATCACTGTGAGTCAGGAGCAACTGAAAGGCAATAGTGAATGAGTGATATTTTGGTCTTTCCTTTTATTTAACTTATGATTTCATTTTTTTTCAAACCATTTTATTGGAGCTAATACAGATAGTATATCATTCCATAGTTCAATCAAATCAAGCAGTGTTGTGTAATTGCTACCACAATCAGTTTCAAAACAGTCTCTTCCTTCTTGAACTCCTTGATATCAGCTCTCTTTTACAACCCCTTCCCCCTTCCTACTCTTCCCTGCCCCCCAGGAAACCTTATTCTACTTGTCTATAGATTCATCACTCCTGGGTTTCATATACTGAAAAACAGAAAGACATATAAGCAAATTTCAAGAGAATTACCCCCAAAGACAAAATGACAAATTATATCTGAGATTTTATATACAGAACCCTTGGTTATAATGGAAATTAAGGACCACTTTGAACCAGTTTGAAGCTCTAGCCTATGGAGGGCTACAGTGACCCAAAACCAGGAGTCAGCAAGCCACAGCCAACAGTCAAATCTAGCCTGCCACCTGTTTTGCTAAACTGACAAGCACATTTCTATTTTTAATAGTTGGAAAAATAAAGAGTATTTAATGATACATAGAATTTATATGAAATTCAAATTTCAATGTTCATAAGCAAACTTTTATTGAAACTCAGTCATACACCTTAGTTTGCATAGTCTCTCTGGCTGCTTTCATGCTACAAATGGTAGATGTGAGTAGTTACAACAAAGACGATATGCCCTGAAAAGTCAAAAATCTACAGAAAGTTTACTGCCTTCTGACTTAAACCATTGCAATATTAATATTACTATCAATCCCACTACTCATATAAATTCATTTTCTTTTCAATTGGTCATCATCTTAAAAGTTGCACAAGTGCTTTTCATTTATGATCCTAACATGGATTCATTGGAAATGCTAAGCTAAAAGAAATAAAATCCAGTAAAATAGTAATCTTTTCTGATCGGTAACTATGAAGGTGAACTCCATGTTAGCTTCCAAAGAATAAGTCAGCTGTTGAGCTTTGTTTAAGTGTATTTTCCTTGAAAACTTTTCTTTAGCTCAACTTTAAGACTTAAGATTGTACATCTGGGATAATATTCATAGATACTATAAAGTAGATGTGACAGTATTCCAGGTTCTCTTATAGTCGATATTTTTTAGTGCCGAAAGATAAATGTGAGAAATAAACTGACAACTTAGCAAATGGAGTCATCTGGCCAACCCTACTCCCAGAAAATTGATTGTTAAGAGGAATGATTTGATATGAGCCTCCCACTAGGGATGATTGAAAACAGCAGAGAGTAGCTCTGTGGATAGAAGTCAAATGACACTTGGTTTGTCTTGTGGAAGTGTAGTCAATCATGACTCACCATCTGGGGACATGGAGGATTCTATTAGTAATGGCTGGACACAAGCAATTCTTCCATATAGCCCATTTAAATTACCCCATCTTCTTGGCAAGAAAATAATGACAAGTCTACGCAAAAATACTATGAAATATTTTTAATCCTAGAAATGATTACTAGTAATCAAAGGTGGGGAATAGTAATAATAAAATTCAGTCTTTTTAATCAAGTGAGCACATAAATTGTTCAACAGTGCTAAGTGGCATATCATTCACCCAGAGAAAGCATGTCTCATCCACTAGAAAATCAAAGTTAAATATGTCTTGAAAGATACTAAGAGACATTATAGGTAAGAGTTGACCTAATGAAGTATTTAAGGCAACAAACATGTGCCTTCTAGAGAAAAAAGTAATAATTTACCACTTGCGGGGGGAGGGCAAGATATGTCAATTTAAAGTCATAGGAACACGATTAAGTTGTTTATGTTTCTCAATGTTCCACTGAGATTTCTAAAGGCCTGATATTAAACCAGTGCTTCAAATTGGTTTGTTCCCATTCTACCCTACTGAGAATTTGCATTTCCACCCAGATAATCCGAATCAGAGTATGCATTTTTAACAAGAAAATGGGGATAAGAATTTCCTAGAGGTCGTGTTAAAATGTAGACTCTTATTCAGTATAGCTGGGGTAAAAATCTATGTTCCCAGCAGCGGGTAGAACCAGAATGTACTGATTTAAAGCTCTACATAAAATTGAAGTGAATCGTATAGCCAGGACTGGTATAAATATTCTCTTCACAAAATATTCTTCTCCGTGCTTCTTCCACACTTGGAATAAAATGGCAAAGCCATGGGATTCAAATGAAAAAAAAAAATTACAGTGTCTTTCCAAAGATAGAACTGAGCCTGATACCTAAAATCAGAAATGAAAAAAATAAGCTCTTCAAAATCAACTACATTTTCAGAGAGTTCATTAAAATTTAAGGCATTTTTGACATGTCAGATATTTTAGTCCAGTGACAGGAGAAGAAAGAAGCTACTGGGGTGCAAATCCCAATCATCTCCGGCTTGGAGCACACGGAGCATCGCTGAGGATGAAGAGAGAGGTGAGAGGCGGACAGGTGGAAACTTGCTGACTGTCCACTCTTGCACGACTTTGGCAGGGCTCCTCTGAAAGGGTGCGTTTCAAAGGGATTTGCCGTCTTCTGTTTAAATTTTTATCAAATGGGAAAATACTTATCAGCACTCTGCTGGCAAGACAGCCAGCAATGCCAAAATAGCTTTTTCTTTATAAAATGTTTCCAGAAACTAAAGTGGGACCTTCCAGAATCCCACTACAAACAGCAAACTAGTGGTCATCTCAACCTCTGTTCGAGTGCACCACAGTAGAGATGGATGCAAACGCAATATCCATTCGACAATAACCATAGAATACCCTAGGGTTTCACAGAAGACCAGCCAAATAAATGCAATGATTTATTTTTTTCTGCCATTTTCCACAAAAATAAAGACACTACTAGGTGAGTTAAGTTACAAGGCATATGTAATCAAAATGACTGCGACAAAATATTCAACAAACCCTGCCTCCAGACTCTGTGCCTCTGCCGGTCAGTCATTAGGCCTTGAGAAGATCTGGATTAGGATCTGCAAGGATGACTATGTTTGGAAACAAACTAAAGCACCATAGTGTTCATTCAAGGTCAGAAAACACCCCACCCTTTTATTTTCCACCACCACCCCCCACCCCCCCAGTTCAAAACCAATTAACCATTTACACAAAATTGATCAGGTCCAAATTCATTTAAACTTCTTTCAACAAATATCTGAAATGTGCCAATACTAGTAATCCATAATAGGAAACTCACAATTATTTGGATCACTTTTGAAGAACAACACTCAGTTCATTAACTGCTAATGGTACAACCACATTCTGATTACAAATACAGTTCTAGGCAATTTTCTGAAACTGAATTCTTGCTTTTGGGGTTTTAAGAGAAAAAAACTCATGTGCTTTAAAAGTCTTGCAGAAGAAAAATAATTATATAATCTTTCAAACTGACACTTGAAGTTAGCAAAACGATCCACATTTCCATTTTCTGGAGACCACAAAACTCTTCCAAAACGTTTTTACAATGATCCCGACTTAGAAAGCCATCCCATTTTCTATGCAAGTGATTTCATGAACAGGCTAGCCTAGTTTGTTTTTATTTTATTTCAAACACACATAAACTGCTCTAAGACCCTTGACAGTGACAAAGGGCGAGGTCATTTGGATGAACAGAGAGTCCAGCACTCTCCTCCTGGCGTTTTCTTCCCCTTCAGCACTTCTGTCAAGCGCCACCTTACATCTCAGAGGAGATTCTAAATTTGGATAACCCGGGCAGGGCTGACTTTTCCTTAAAAATTACTGTTAACTTAGGGTTCTGAAATAAGAGAAGATACCCTATGGAAAAAATGAAAAATTTATTGTCTTTCAATGCTCACCATTATTAATACAAAAGATTTTTTAAGGTCATGAAAATAAATAATGGGGAAAATAACTATGCCTTTAAAAAATTTCCAAATCTTTACCGAGATAGAAACAAAGGAGGGGCGGGGGGGACCATCAATGGGAAAACAACACATTATCTGCCCTGCAAAGCATACTTTTTCTGTAGAAGTTACAAACAATAGAAGTGACCCTTTAATTATATGGCATGCATCAGCAGTGCACTGGTGGGTTTAAACTGGGTTTTCTGTTAGGTTTATATACAGATAAATCTCTTCCTGAGTTGAGCTTCACCTTCAGTTGAGACCCAAACCACTCGCTTCCCTTTTTTGGCAAGGTACTTGACCATGTGATAAGGCAATCAAACGTTTCAACCTCCTTTCTTTTTCAGCAACTGGGTCCTCCTTTAAGGGGTCACCAATATGACAGGGGCCAAGTTCTAAACTGTGGCCCTGCCAACCTAGACATCAGGTCTCTGTGTCTCCTAGTCTGAAGGCGACAGCACTGCCTCTTCAGATATTTGGAGATCTTGAGGATTTCAGTTGAACAGATTCAAAATGGTCTTCTTTTTCCTAAAAGGAAAATACATAAAATCAACTACAATGGCAGTACGAGTTTAAGATCTTAAATGTCCAAAAGGAAATGCCCAGACATCATTTAAACTGACGTGCCTGTCACTAGTCACAGGCTTTTACATTTAAAAGTGGGTGAGTTAGTTAATTGTGCCAGCCTGGCCAATAATCACATGTGGTGCTGGTTGAAAGGTGGAGGGATAAATGGGTGGTGAGCCTCGGCCTTTCTAGTTCTCGGGTCTCTTGTTTTGTGATGGTTGCATCGGGTGCAGCTGCCTTAGCAGTTCCCTGCTTCAGCTTGCAAGACTGACTTCCTCCAAGACATCCCCAAGGAGAAGCCGCATGGATCTATCCCGATGCAGCCCTGGGTGCTGGAGCAGCCGTGTGGAGACCCCTGCCAGTGCTGAGATGTTCACACGTTCATGGACTCAGCTTTCCTCCTGCAGGCGGCATCATTGCCTCTGTTTTGTGAGGTGGAGGACTTTGTGGACTGGTGTTGGGTTAATGGGTTAATGTTGGACTTGTGGGCTTGGGCAGCATTGGGTTGGGATGTTTTCATGATGCACCTTTTCTTTACATAAAACTCTCTTATACGTGAGTCGCCGTGGATTTGTTTCTCCAAAGTACCCAGACTAATACAGTGGGTAACAGATATAAAAGAGGATGGCTACCCTGAAGGGCAGTTTTGATGTTCAGAAAATACGGCAGACAAATCTAAAATACAAGTAGGCACATGATTATAAGATGTACCAAAATATGTAGCTGTGATTCCTATGAATAACCAGAGACCCTCCCTAAGGGAACCCTCAACCTGGATGCTAAAAGAGGTGCCTTTGTTGCATTATGAGTGAGCATAGAACTGACAGAAACTAAATAGTCTCAATGTAACATGGTCTGAGTAAGAAGAAACCAAGAACACAAATAAGTAAGGAGGACACCAATGAGCCATAAGATCATCTGAATTTCCTGATACGTTTTAAGAAAATCTTCTAGAGATGTGGCTATTAAAGAAGCTCTACTTGAGAAACCTTGGTGGAGTAATGGATTTCACATTAGTCTTAGAACCACAAGGTCAGCAGTTCAAATCTATTAGCTGCTCTATGGGGAAAAGATGAGGCTTTATGTTCCTGTAAAAGATTCTCAGCCTTGAGAAAGCCAGAGGGACAGTTCTACTCTGTTTTCTAGGGTCACTCTGAGTCAAAATGAACTCAATGCTGAGTAGTTGGTTGAAAGCTGGGCTGCCAACTGAAAGGTCAATGGTTCCAACCCACCAGCTGCTCCTCAGGAGAAAGATGAGGCTGTCTGCTCCCCTCATAAAGATTTACAGTCTCGGAAGCTCTATGTAGACTATAAGTCAAAACTGATTCCATGGCAGTGGGTTTTTTGTTGTTAATTCAGCTATGCTTAAGTTCAGCAACTGATTGAAAGATTTGCATCCATCAGCTACGCCAGAGGAGAAAGACATGTCAGCCAGCTTCTGTAAAGAGGGCAACCCAAAACCCCACCTCCTGCATCGAGTCAACTCCAACACTAGTGACCCTGGCAACCTTCCAGTTAGCAGCCAAGGACCCCCCTGCTGCTGCCCTGCCAGAGCTCCCTTCTGAGTGCCATCAGGGTGACAGCTTGGTAATCTTTATGCACAAAGCAGAATGGAAGAGGCAGCTCCGCTTTGTCCTCCAGGGTCAGAGGGAGTCTGTATTGACTCCATAACACACACGAGACAATGACAAGCATACTAAAGATATTAAATTAGCCATCCTAGACAACAATTTTAATCTCAACTCCAATGTAGCATTTGCTGGTATTCTTCGAAACATTTAAAATTGTTAGGTAATCTTTCCAAACATTTAAAATCATGATTTTTTAATGGGAAAAAAAGAAATAAGGAGGGGGGTATTTCCCTCAACATTTTCTAGAACAAAAACTTCCTGAATGTTGCTGTATTAGGACCAGTGCTATTGAGGGGCAATAATAAATAGAAATAAATATGTGTGTATAGATTATATCTATTTAATCGTATATAAAGTAAAGGGAAAATGAGCAAGGGGAGTCCTAGGTATTGACCAGTGAGTGTGTGTCGAAAGTAAAAATGTGAAATGAGAAAATATCAGGAACTTAACATTGAGTAGCTGTCAGGAAGAATGTCGCTGGTTTTGTGTTTCCTCTCGTTTGGGTGGAGAAGTCCAAGGCACTGGACTGGATTTAGATCAGCAGTGGCGAGATGACCAAAGTCGCAGCAAGCGCACCCACATACTGGTTTCACCTGCCCTTGCTGAGCTAACAGCTCCGGAGAGCGCTCAGTGCAGACCTCGGCCCTCTCGCTGACTAGATCAGCCATAACACAGTTCCGATGAGTCGTCATGAAGCACACACTTAGGCACCCACCGTTTGCTGGGAACGGATAAGACTTCAGATAAACAAAAATGAAGGTACCAAAAGGTGCTCCTTCAAGGAGAAAACACTGTATTGCAGCAAGGTGCTCTGGGTTACAGTCATGAACAGACAGAGGAGAGGGAGGAAATGCACTGCTTCCTGTAAGATGAGGCGACTCAACATTTTCCTAGAGGAAAAAGGGTGAACTGTGGGGTCTCCTCGGTGTAACATTTGGAGTAAGACACGGAAAGCCCTTTGAAAAACCATTCTGGGTTCATGGGGGGTGGGGGGGGCCTACCAAGTCCCTGGTGCTGACCCAGGATTCTGATCCTGTGGCCGATGTGGTAGACCATCTATGTCAACGCTAGCTCCACGAATTGACTGGTTGCTTCCTGAACTGTATCCATCCATTTTTAAATTTCTAAGATATGAGCTAAGACCAAGCTGATGGTAAATTCTCAGTCCATAATTACACAAGTGCATTACAACACCACATTGCAGAAGAAAACTGGAGGGATGTGTGACCTCTAATTCATTGGCAAGCACGCAGACCTCTCGAGGTTTCCATTTCCTGATGGCTTCGATCAGGGTGCCACACAAGGGTTTCCCTTCAAACTGCAGCCTCACACATTGTCTAAAAAACCAACTTGTCTGAGAAGCACCTCCTTCTTTTATGACTGCACACCCTACCACATTCCCTCTCTTTTGCTCTAACTAATCCTACTCATTGTCCGCATTTGTGAGTTAGGAGTGAGACTGCTTGATTTGTGCCACAAATTAGATATTCCTAGAGATAAGGGCTGTGTTCTATTTCACAGATCCTTAAAATCCACAAACGGGCTAGCACAAAGTACCTCATAAAGAACTGGGGTAAACAAAAAAAAGACAACTGAAAATAAAAAAACAAATGACTGAGCCCCAAGTCCATGGTTAAACTGCCCAGTGCAGTAGTAGAGAAATACCAGATGATATATGGTTTTTAGGATATAGACTGGGCTGTATTAATAAACTTTGTATGTCATAACAGCTAGAAACCGTACTTCTTTGTTTGAAGAAGCCATGTGTAACATGGACAAATGCTGGAAATGGCGCTGGTACCAAGCAACAAACAATAAACAAAATTTTGATCTATCAATACAATGGAAATTATCCAGGATTTTATTTTACTTGGATCCACAATCAATGCTCATAGAAGCAGCAGTCATGAACCCAAAGGACGTATTGCAGTGGGCAAATCTGCTGCACAAGAAGTCTCTAAAGTGCCGAGGGGCAAGGATACCACTTTGAGCAAGGACTAAGGTGCTCCTGCGCGGGAGCCACAGTATTTTCAATTGCCTCATATGTATGTGAAAGTCGTACAATGAATAGATAAGGCTGAAGATGAACTGATGTGTCTGAACTGTATTACTGGTGGAAAATATACAGCATTTTGAAAGTTCTATCAGAACAACAAAAAATATGGTAGACTACCAGAACAGCTAACAAATCTGTCTTGGAAGAAATACAGCTACAATGCACCTTATAAGCAAGTATGGCCAGACTTTGTCACATACACTTCGAACATTCGAACATGTTACCGAGAGAGGCAAGGATTGACACAGAGATAGATAGCAACACTGGACTAAAGCATACCAATTGTGAGCAGAGTGAAGTCAATGTTTGTTCTGATGGACAAAGGATCGCTATGAGTAGGTAATCACGCCTAACGATACCATAATACATTAGAATGCTGCTCAGCATTAAAAATGAATCCATTACTGATTAACACAAAATAGATGAAAGAATTCTTACATAAAATACTACACACTGTATCAGTACAATCATTTGGAGTTCTGACAGACATAATCTATGACTTGTAAAACTCATTGCGGTGATTGCTTTTTGAAGGTGAAAGTCGATTATACATTGGGGGCATGAAGGTGATGCTAATGTCCTCTGTCTTGGTAGGACTGGGGGTTACAGGAGTGCACACATTTCTCAAAGCTCCTCAAATGATATATTTGTAATTTTTGCATTTCATTCTATGAAAAAAATTATCATAAAAGATATAAAATACTTATCAAAGACAATCAATAACATAATGGAAAGCATTGAAATCTGACACTTTGAAATGCCAACAACGCAAAAGGATGGGTTGATAAGTAAATAGAGGGATATAGAAATACATAATAAACCAATTATCATAAAATGTAGCTCGCAATGGAGAGGTCTGAGGGGCTGGCCCCAATCCCAATGACTACGTGGACACCTGCCTCTCCCCACAGAAGAATTTATTTCAAAGGACGGCACTGAATCTGCAGCTCCAGGAGAGGGGCATATCTGATCAGAGAACACGGGAGCAGATGAAGGGGAGGAGGAGAGAGTGGAGCACATCCTGGTCCACCAGCCCTTGAGGACGATGTTCCTGATTAGAGCAGCCAGTCCACAGAGAGGACCACATGGCCGGCCCCACTATGAGACATGACATCCCTCACTGACCCATGCCCCTGCAGGGGGACAGCACCGGAGACACGGTGTGGGAATTGCACCCGATCTGATCCCGCCACACCGAGACAAAACACAAAGGGGGTGCAATAGAACAACAAGGGAATGGAGCGGCGAGGTCCCCAGAGAATGCCAAAGGTGGACTTTGGGGCCAGGGCTTGGTGCCCCAACAGACTGGACTGGAAAACACTCCTAAAGGCCAACAAACAGTCCTTGAACTAACTACAAGCTTTTCTTTCTT
>NW_022103920.1:53127901-53150008 GCF_000313985.2 Echinops telfairi
GGAAAGGACAACAGAGAAGTGGGTGAAGGGAAATGTCAGACAGGGCAAGATATGACAAAATCATAATTTATAAATTATCAAGGGTTTCATGAGGGAGGGGGCAGCGGGGAGGGAAGGGGAAAATGAGGAGCTGATGCCAGGAGGGCTTAGTTGGAGAGCAAATATTTTGAGAATGACGAGGGCAATGAATGTCCAAATGTGCTTTATACAATTGATGCATGTATGGATAGTGATAAGAGTTGTATGATCCCCAAATAAAATTATTAAAAAAATACGCAACATATTTTCAGTACATGATAGAGCAATGTATCTGTTTTCTGTGATAACACATTAAAAATGGAATCTAGCACTCGGTTTAATAACTACCATAATTTCAAATAAATTATGAGCGTAAAAGCTAAAAAAAATGTAGCTGGTTGTGCTACATAGTGCTTTCCACTTTTCTGTAGTATTTTTGTTATGGTTGAACATTTCATTTTAAAAAGTGAAAAATATATGCTTTTCAAAATAAATTTGCTACACTGAACTTTCTCAGAGATAAAAACTAAACTCTCCTTTGACTGCTGTGATGGCTATGGAGAACATTTGTAAGCTTGCAAGTCCCTGGCTATACGATAACAACACAGGAGATACTGCCAAGGGAACACTTCCGAGCTTATGTGACAGTTTAACATACTCTCTCCATCTGATTAATCCCCACAGACTGTAACGTTCAGTGTATCAATGGCTTTCTCTGAAAAACCTTATCCACTGCCTAAGCTCACTACTATCACAATGTACATGGAATCAATAGACGTCCTGGGATTAATCCTCAATGAGCCTCTTATATTTTAATATGTCATGATAAAATCACCGATTGCCTTTTGTTCTAGGTAATCTTCTCAAAGACATTTGTATTTTTTAAAGTTTTGAAAGATAACGTGTCTCTCTGAAATAAGTGGCAGACCTGCTTGCCGTCTATTATAAAAGATTCAGGTTACTCAGCCAAAGGTTCCTTTCTTATCAAGCATCCTGCTGTGTGTGCACAGATGTTCCCTGGTCCTCTGCACTCCCTTCCTCCTGTGGAAACGAAGGCTTGAGGAATCAATGTGATGTTGACATTTGGGTAACAGCTATTGCCGTGAGTACTAAACTGTGATTCCTCTCTGGCCTAAGAGTGTCGTGTGTTCAAATGTTTCTGTGGAACTGTTGCTAGCTAACTTTTTTAATAGTAGATATAACAAAATGGTGCTGTTTTCATCGTTCTCACCATTTGATGTCAAAGACGAGAAACTGAAAGAGATACTGCATTGAGAGAAATCCAAGGCATTTGTGGTAAGCATGCTAACCAAATTATTACCAACTTATTATTGCTTGGCCATAGCACTTTATTCCTGGTAATGAAGCAGAGTTGGGGAGATAATTATGGCCAAGTACAGGAATATAGATGCAAAGGCATTTGCCTGACTAGTGCAGTGGGAATTGTTCATTCTCCTCCGGGCAAGAGGACTTACCCATCAGGTGATTAGCCTCCAGTAGGCCCTAGGGTAACAATTCTCTGGAACTGGCAATTTTGCCAATTAGATATTCTGGTCCAAAGTACCCTTTGACATTTTGGATGTATCACCTCCCTTGACAAGACTACCGGGTGCACCTCTTTTCTTTTTTTTTTTTTTTTTTTTTTAAACATTTTATTAGGGGCTCATACAACTGTTATCCCAATCCATACACACATCAATTGTGTAAAGCGTATTTGTACATCATTTCTCAAAACATTTTCTCTCCATTTAAACCCCCGACATTAGGTCCTCATTTTTCCCCTCCCTCCCCACTCCCCTCTCCCACATGAGCCCTTGATAGTTTATAAATGGGTATTTTGTCACCTCTTTTCAAAAGATGCTATTAGCTCATTTCTGGCCTCCTGTCAAAAGTGGACGATTTTTCCAAGTTGACCATGTGACACTACAGCCTGACTGTCCCATTTGCGGGAGGGTGGGGGCTGGAGGTGGGCTAGCAAATGAGAAAGGTCCAAAACCCACTTGTCAAATTAAAATAGTATACTTAAAATGCAGCTGGATTTTTCCCAGCAGTGTCTCAGCATCTAACTAAAAAGTAGTGCCTTACCCTTTGGAAGGAGCTCTGGTGGTACAATAGTTGAAGTGCTTGTCTAACCACAAGGACAGTGGTGGAACTCAACAGCCACTCTGGGACAGATGTGCATGGCAGTCTGCTTCTGTGAGGTGTACAGCCTTGAACTCTGTGCAGACCATTCTATCCTGCCTTACTGTGGCACTCTGAATTGGGATGCTCAAAGACAGAGGGTGTGGGTTTTACTCTTGGGATAAACTTTATCCCCTGCTCTGCAACTAAAAGAGAGCAACTGGGCCAACTGGAGTTTCAGACCATCAAAAACTCATGACCATTGAGTAAATTCTGACTCACAGTGAGTTGATGGGGCAGGCTAGGTGCCCCTGTAGTTTTAAGAAACTGTAACTCTTTTTTTTAAAATAATTTTAATGGGGGCTCTTACAGCTCTTAGAACTATCCACACATCCATTATGTCAAGAATATTTATATCTATGTTGCCATCATCATTTTCAAAACATTTTCTTTCTACTTGAGCCCTTGGTATCAGCTCATATTTTTCCTCATGAACCTTGATAAATTATAAATTATTAGTATTTCCATATCTTACACCATCCTTTGTCTCCCTTCACCCATGTTTCTGTTGTTTGTCACCCTGAGTGTGTGGGGGGGAGGGGGGCAAAGGGGGGCAGGGGAGAATTATACGTAGATAGTTGCAATCGGTTTCCCCTTTCTCCCCAACACCTTCCCCCTAACTTCATGGTATCACTACTCCCATTATTGTTCCTGAGGGGTTTATCTGTCCTGGATTCCGTGTGTCGAAACTTATATATATCAGTGTACATGCTCTGGTCTAGCCAGATTTGTACGGTAGAACTGGGGTCAGGATAGTGAGGTGGGAGGAAGCATTAAAGAACTAAAGGAATGTTGTATTTTTTGTGGCTGCTCTTTACGGGAGTTGAAAGCCCCATCTTGCTCCCTTTGATTCATCAAAGTCCCCCTAAATGCCTCAGCCTACTTCACTAATAGTTCAGCTAAATTGAAACTCAACAGTGTCCATTTGACTGCTGTAGCTGTTCACGCTCAGCACAGATAGAAATAATGAAAAAAATAGATTGTACCATTCAGCTCAGTCAGAACTCAAAGCCATTCTCATAGATGTGGTCAATACGTTTCTTGATGAACCTTGTTATATTTTCACCAACTGAGCTATTGCCAATGATCTAGCTGTTTGGTCTGCTTTTTGGGAAACTACAGACTGGCAGATTGAAGACACCCTTCCTTGTTTCCACAGACTTTAGAATTAAATCCTAGCCACTGACCTGATCATCTGGGTCAGCTGAAATGACTATTCTTATATTTACATAATTGTGTACTTCGAAAACTATTTCTCTTGCATAAATACCCACTGAGACATAAGCATGATGAATCAAAGAACTTGTATAAATGCCACTATAAGGCAAACTTATTAAAGCACAGTAATAGCAGGTTAAAATTCTAGTCTCACCTTTGTTGCCAAGGATTTGAGTTTTCCAAGTAGTGACTGTTTATTGGAATACACAACCTCCTCTTCATTGTCTTCTCCTTCCATGATTGCACAACTGTCTGCAGCTGGAAGCTCACATTCTTTTGAGTTGGCCGTCATTACTAATTTGGAGTATTTGTACTCCAATCTGAAGAGTGATTAAAAGATAAACAAATTCATAAATGAACAATTTAATAAAAAGAAATAAATAACTGGCAGTTTATTTTTAATATAAAATAGTGCATATTTTAGGTGGATGTCTTATTTACTGCTGCTATGCAGAAATACCAGATTGAATGGTTTTAACAAACAGGAATTTATTCTCTCACCACTGAGGAAGCTAAAAGTCCAAATTCAGGGCCCTAGCTCTCAGCCCAGGAATTCTTTCTCTGGAAGCTCTGAGGGAAGGTCCTTGTCATCAGTATTTCCATATGGCTAGGAGTTTGCTAGCAAAAGGACCCTGGATGCAAAAAGCTCATGCCAATCTCAGCTCTTCTTCAGGAATTGGTCCCCCTCTCCTGCTTTGCCCTCCTGTCAGAGGATTGCAGGGTTCAGCCATGGAAAACATCCCCAACATCAGATCACAGCTGGGACTAGCTTAATGGTAAATCCTTGTGTAACTGATTGACTTATCACATTAGATCACATCATAGGACATGATCATTACATAACTGCCAAACCAGGGAATCACAGTCCAGCTAAAATGACATGTATTTTGAGGGGCACAATTTAATCCATGCTATATTCCTCCAGCTCATTAAATTGTTTATTGTATAGCCACTTCACCAACAAATTCCCCTCATCTATGGCCAAAGCTATTCGTTCATTCATTTATCCATCATTTTACATACAAATATTTCCCAGAATTTCAGAGAGAGTGCAAAACAGTTAACTCTACCACTGTTTTAATTTGATTACATTGCCCAATTAAGAAGGTGACTATTGTTTTCTTAATGTATGACTATCTGGAAGTTAATTTACAATAAGGCTTGTCAAAGTTTAGTTTAAAAATATGATAATATCAAACAGGCAAAGAACTTGGTCTTTACTATGACTCTATATCATTCTTCATTTATCATTAACATCCTAGATATTACAATTGTCCCTAGGTATAAAAATATTGAACTTTCACAAGCCTACTATGCAAATTATTTTTAAAGATTCAAATCATATAACAAATCAAGATACACCCAGAGGTTAGCCCAATATTCAACCTCAGATATTTTTAGTCCTGAATAAAGAAATGTGATATTCATCGATATATTTAGTCAGTCTCCTGGCAAATAGATGCCTATAGGAAATGGCAAAGCAAAAGATGGGTCAAGAAGACAGTATGATGTATAAAAAGAGCAACAAGTGCACAAGAAAATCAGCCTTCCAGTTTCACCTGTGCCACCATCTACCTGCGTGACCAGGAGCCTCCATTTTTCTTAGTCTGTATAATTAATTGGTCCAATCAAATGATCTCTAATGTTTTGTGATATCAACTAAATAGACAAAGCTTTGGCTTGCTTTTGCTTTTTCTTTATTTTTATAAATGGAGTGCAATTATAGGTCCGGGTTTTATAGCAATTACAAGCGATGGGCTGCTAACTGCGAGGTCATGAGATTGAAACCACTGCTGCTTTGAAGGAGCAAGATGGGCTTTTATTCCACTGTAAAGCAGTGGTTCTCCACCTTCCTAATGCCGCGACCCTTTCATACAGTTCCTCATGTTGTGGTAACCCCCCAACCATAACATTATTTTCATTGCGACTTCATCACTGCCATTTTGCTACTGTGATGAATCAGGCGACCCCTGTGAAAGGGTCGTTCCACCCCCAAAGGGGTCACAACCCACAGGTTGAGAATCGCTGCTATAAAGAGTTATATTCTCAGAAACCTTTTGAGAGGGTTCTAGTGTGTCCTATAAGTCACTGTACACCAGAATTGACTCAATGGCAGTGAGTTTGGTTTTTTAAATTTATAATGGGTTGACGCCACCTCATGGTACAACCCCAGGGGCACCATTCATGTACAGTCTAAAGTGCAGTTCAGTGAGTGAATATTTACGAAAGACGAACCAACAACAAACATGTTGAGTTGGTCTAAATGTGTCTTCATAGGGACGCATTGGCTTGCTTTCTTAGAGGAGAAATATTTCAATAGGAGACACGTGTCTTGTGTCTGAGAAATTCTTTTGTATATAAGGGTTAAATCTAAAATTTTCCCAACTGTTGGAATCCCCAGTTCTGTTGGACTGTGATTTTTTCAGTGACGTTACTTACTTTTTATTCTTTTTCCAGAAATAACAAGTTAGGGCCACCAGCAAAACAGCTGTAAAAGCTCCCACGCCTGCTCCCACTTTCAGCCAAAAGTCAACTGCTTCGCAGGTTGACAGCTTCTTCTCAGGCAAAGACATTCCTTTAATGCACCATTTAGGTTCGTTCCACACGTATAAGGTTTCCTTTTAAACAAGCAAACAAAAAAACACCGCATAAAAACAAGGTCCATATTGAACTGTGGATGCCAGATGGGTTACGAGGTCAGTTTCTCATGGGGAAGAGGAGTGCTGCCAATTCTTTATTCATAGGAGGCACAGAAAATTATTCGAGGAAGTTCAGCATTCATCCGTTGAAACTCCCGGAAGACAAGAAAGTGATCCAGTAAAGAGTGAGTAAGGAAATCGTGAATAATGGTAAGGAAGCTGAGTAAACATGACTTCATTTGGGCACATCATTTTGTCTATTTTCCTCAAATGTCTGGTGATCTCGGATGTTGTAAGTCATTTTTGGATGGAAGTATAAGTTAGTGAATATTGTTAGCTGACTTGAATGCCACCCTTACATAAAGTAGGTTCACGGGCGTCTCACCAAAGTAGAAGAGCAGACCATGAATTCTGGCCGTGGAGGAGCACCACGTCCAGCCAGCTTTGGTGAGCGGTGTGAGAGCAGGCACCCAAACCGCACCTGTCTCCCTCATACCAAAATAGAAAGGCTACAATTCTGTATAATCACTACTCAGACCAGTTATTCTTATTCCTCCAAACTAGATAATTCTATTTCTTTCTGGTAATATTTTTCAAACTGTGCCTTGCAACTTACAATATACTGGATTTCAAACCACAATTTAATATCTGTATAATGGGGAAGATTAGAAGACAATGCACAGATCCTTATAGACTTCAACACGCACAATAGCAATTTGCATGACAATTATACCATTGATTAAGAAGAGGATATTAAATCTTTTGCTCATTGTGTCTCATTAAATTTTCTAGTGTGTGATAATAACTTTGATCAACATCCTAAGAGAAGGATAATGCCATGACATTTATTTTTATGTTAACTTAATTTGCAGTTAGTCATGGAGTGCCGTGCAGTAGATTCTTACTTACTTAGACCAAAAATTTGGCCAAGTTTTGAATAAGAATTTGCTGCATGTTTTTCAGAAAAAAATCTTAGTGATTGAATGTTTTTAGTGCATGAAAATGATAGCATCTTCATTAACCTTTGTTCAGATGAGTCACTTGTAAAGTGGACTGCATTGCTTTTGTAAGCAAAACCGCGCAGTGAGAAATACAGAGGGCTTGCTCAACTGCTACATCCAGTGCAAAAACGTGGCAACTGAAAAAAAAAAAAAAAAAAAGGTTGGCTTTAGTCAATCCACGTTGACTTCACTTGAACGGAATCTTAAAAAGACGAAAAGAAAGAGCCTGTGGAAGAGTGTATGTGGCTCTGAGTCTTACATGGCAGGCTCCATTGTCTAAAGACAGTCTCACACAACAGTCTGAACACTCAAAGTGGTGAAGACAAGTGAGACCCAGAGCTTAACATTTCAATTAGCTCCTCAAATCCTGCCAGAGAAGAAAACAAGATCAAGTCATTCTATGATGATTGTTTAGAAAGCTCCACTACTAGTTCACGCAGTCTTACATCATTGGCAAACAAGAACATGGCTGACATTGCAGTGAAGGGGGGGGGAATCACTCTCTCAGTATGTAAATATTACAGAGTGGATTAAAGAGCAGTCCTCTTAGTGATAACAGAGCATCTCCTCAATCTTTACTACTGCATAGCATTTAGAAGTGATGCCTAATACAATTGGAGCCTGCTACAGATTTTTGGAGATCCAATTTGATAAGAGCACTTTTATCACAAATTGTACAGCTCTTGTGCGTTATACTAGATATATGTGGAGTACTTATTATGTTGTTTAAATTTAACATTATACACAAATGGATTAGATATATTTACAGAGTCACAAAAGTACACTACCAACAAAAGGTGATAAATTATAAAGGATGAGGCAGAAAATAAAGCTGAAGTTCTGAGCAATTATTGCAAAAGAAAAAAAATACTTATCAGTATTTGGCACTCCCTCTCGTTTTTCCTATCATAAAGCTTTGGTATCCAAAGAAATCCATTCTTATGTATGGGCATAATGGAGATTACAGTAAAAGCTGTTATTTGTATGAGTCTGCGTTCACGGAAGGAGAGACTTTTTGAAACATCGGATTTAGAGACTGGAAGGGATCCTCTCCACTTCCTGAAATGTACCCAAATTTGCTTGTTGTTGCATAGAATTTACAGGGGGCTTCAAAATTCATGGGAAAATGGAAATAAAACATAGGACAATTTTTCACAAACTATTCAAAGCGTCCTTCATACTAGGAATGTGTACCAAGTCAGGACTCACTCTCACATGTTTCTTTTTAAAACTCAATCTCATTTGCCAAATGTTTTCATTTGGTATGATAGAAGGCTATACTTTAATTGATTTTTCTCACAGTTCTCAAATTAAGTTTGGAACCAGAGTGGGAAGTCATAAATTTCAAAATATGAAACACATCAAAGTGTTCCCAAAGATAATTTTCTTTAGGCAAAAATAAATATTTAAAATAATTATCTAGCAATGATCTGTTCCCAGGACTCTGACAACATGCTGAAAAGAGCTTTTTAATGAAGGCAGTTTGAATAAAATAAAATTAGAGAAATTGGTGTGGCTCCATTACCTTCACCTTGAAATCATTGCCTTCCAAAGGGCAGTATTAAATATTAAAGAACATTTGGGTAAAATATCTTTTCTATGTATAAAACACTTGAGTTAAACTTGGTGCCCAAAGAACATAGCTTCACTTTTTATTTACTCTGAGAGTGATCATAAGTTTATGATAATTTGGGAATAAGAGCAAAGAAGAATTCCCATTGCAAAGCAAAAAAAGCACATCATTATTATTATGAGAATTAATAAGGAACTATTTTTGTGAAATGGGAATTTTCATCCTTGACCCACTTAAAATGTTAAAAAAGAAACTAGCTCAACAGGGTGCTACATGTGTGAGCATTTTCCCAGCATGCTCTGAGCTGAGATGAACTTCTCTATAGATAATACCTGATTAGTTTAATAAAACATTTCCTTCTTATCTTTAGTGCTAGTTCGGGATTTTTTCCATCTTTGTATTAAAATGTTAATAAGACTATCTTTACGTTAACTTTATGCTTATACTCTATCACACGTTTTTAAAAATATATTGCTCCCTGAAACAATTTCATTGCTAGATATAATCTTGTGTGTCTGAGTTTGTGTCTATGTACTAGGTTCAACATGTAATATATTTCTTACTACAGGTTCAATGTTATTAAAGTTTGAAAACAATACTTACCTATATGCTTCCTGCCTGCCCCACCTCAAGAGTGAACACCATTGCTGCCTTGTATGCATGAGATTAAGAGGGGGAAGGGGGTCACTGATTTCGTCCCCTCTCACATTCCTGCTTTGTAATCCTCCAATTAAGGCCCTTCAAGACTTCCTTGGGAGCCCTGGTGGATTAATGGTTACATGTTGGGCTGCTAACCACAAGGACTGCAGTTTGAAGCCACCAGCCACGCTGTGGGAAAAGACAAGGCTCTTTGCTCTCAACAAGAGGTAGGGTATCCGACTCTCGAAATCGACTGGATAGCAGCAGTAAGAACACTTCCGTGCACTGAAAAGCTCCCCCGAGCTCCTGTGAGCACTCTAGCCTGCTGCTGCTCCGTAAGGACCTATAGATCACTCTTATCCCGTTTGCCCTCTCAAACAAACGGCCATCGAGTCTATGCCAACTCATGGCCACCCTATAGGACAGGTTAGAACTGCCCCCGTGGATCTCCAAGACTGTAACTCTTGACCGGAGTAGAAAGCGTTTTCTCCCACGGAGCACGCTGGTGGTTTTGAACTGCTGACCTGTGGTTAGCAGTCCAATGCTAGCACCACCGGAGTTCCATTTGTCTTCCACCTCTCAGAAAGTCCATCAACCCCTCAGATCTTGTGATGGCCCTGTCCACTGGGACTCCAACATCAATACTGATTTATTCTCATCGGTGCTCCTGTACTACCCTTCCAGAAATTTGGTGAGGGAAACAGGGTAAGCAATTGTCCTCGAAGCAAGCAAAGTTACATTTCATTTACAGTACTCTTAGTTGCTACAATGAAAAGGCTGTATCAAACACTCCTGGCAGTTGTGCAAATCGACACAACCAAAGCAGTTTAGAACATTAAGTCTGTTGCCTGGATCCAACTAGTCTCCTTATAATAGTATACTCTAAGAAAATAACCAGATCTCTAAAAAAGATGTTTTATTATAGAACTATTTATAAATGCTTATTTTCAATTTGTTTCTGAAATGTTCAACAGGGAAGGTAATAAATCCCTAATTATAAAAATAGGATATTTATTAACCCCATTAAGGCCATATTTTCAAAAAATATATTTTAAGGCAAAATGTTTAATGATATATTAACTACAAAAGTCAAACTCAGAAAAGTATAAGAAAGAATCTGAATTTATTTTGAAAAACAAGAGAAAAAAGGAAACAGAAACTGCAGAATGTACGGATACATGTGTATGTATGAGACAAGAAAGGGGAGACACCAAATGAAAAGGCAGTAATAATAATAATTAATCATTATTTCTGAGTGGCGAGACTGAAATTGGGGTTTTCATTTGTCTTCGCTTTGTAGACCTGGATTGTAGATGCTAGTTTGAATTGCTTTTGAATTCAAAAACATGGGAGGAAATTTTTTAATATTTCATGGCAGTGAAGCAGAAACCTGCTTTTCTGAAGTGCTGGTCCCCCAGAACTGGGGTCCATTGTCAGAAGCACTCCTCTTATCCTAATGATGAGGGGGAAATTTTCAAACAAGCAGTAGTTGAAAGGCGGGTAGAGATATGTCACCATCACCTCAGACCTACATAATTTCAATCTCATTAGATAACTTCCTCTGTGTATCAGAAAGAGCCCAAACAGCATGCTATTGAGCGATCAGGTAAGGAAAACAAAGAAGAGGGGGTTGGGCAGGAAACAAAATGAAAAGCTAACATTTACTGAGCATTTCCCATATGTCAGATATGCATATTAATGATAGTGATAAGCATATTAATATCCTTGCGAAGTGTTTGTCCCTATTTTACAGACAATGAAACTGAGGCACGGATTGATAAAAAACACTTACACAAGATAACACATTAGAGTGCACAGCTTGGCAGCTACCTGTGACTGTCTGAGCCTGTTTTTAACCTTTACGAGCTGTTATCTCAAAAGAATTCTGTTTTCTTGAAACCCTCCTCTCATCACTGGCTCTACTATTTGTTCTCTCTCAGCCTTTGGACCCGACTCCTGGTTCACTCGCAATCCTAACCACGGTGCGAATGCATCTGCTGGCTTCAGTCAACCTCGTGAACCTACCTATTCAGACACCACCCCAGTGGGCAGCTGCCCCTTTGGCCTTGATGCAACTCAAGAGTATGACCTCAATAGGTGTATGCATATGTTTTCTAACAGGCAAGCCAAAGAAAAGTATTGCACACTATAGACTATAATATTTGTGAAACACGCTTTAGTTTTTAGACATGTTCCTTGTGGTGAACCAGTTATACCATTCCATATTAATTAAACCTATAATCACTATATAAGTAACACTTTTCCCTTAGTGATTTTAATATCCAGGCAACATAGCCCACAACTCCCTTGTCAAAATTAATTTCCCCAATCCCAAGACCCATCCAAAGCTACCCTTGCATATGACAGTTTAGCTACTGGACTTATAAATGCCACCTGCAGGTACATGTGAGCTTCAAAGTGTTTTACTGTGAGGGAGCTTCAACGAGTTTGTGGAAAATGGAGTTAAAAGGTAATGGATTTGAACCTGAGTTTCTTGGGTGCAAGTGATACTGGACTACAGAACTGTATCTTCAATGGCCTACAACCCCTTACCTGGAATCCTCTCTTACAGGCTCCTTCAATCTCATGGAAGTCACGCTCTGTGCAGAGAGGGCAAGCTTCAGCACTCTCCCACAGGAAATAGAATGTACACCCATCACAGGTGCCTGCTGGACACTTGCTGAAACAATAAAAGCAACAACATTAGTGACACATTCAAATACAATGCACCCAACAATTTAGAGAGATATCAATAGATCATGACACAAGGTTCTAGGAAGACTTCTTGGTAGAGGTGATGTCTAAGATGAGTCTAGGCGATCCAGTAATTAGAACAGAGGGAGAAAAGGCAAGGGTATTCTTGCTAGTGAATGGTAAGAGGGGTTTCAAAACGGAAAAATCCATTACCTTTTAACTCCATTTTCCACAAACTCGTTGAAGCTCCCTCACAGTAAAATGAATCAGAAATAAATGTTTTAAATCCATTGCCATCATATCAAATTCTGACTCCTAGAGACCCTGCACAGGGTTTCATGATAGTAAATTGTGGGAGTCTGCACATGTGGGAGTCTGCACGTCCCTTAGCCCATGACCTGCGCCGTCCGCTGTCTTTAAGCTTCTCATTCCCAGATTTCCCTGGCCTATTGTCCTGCCTGAGTTTGGCCTTTGTGATGATTGATGCTCGGTGGCAGGCAGCCGCCATGCTCATTGGACACCTCCGCCAGGCATCCAAGTGCACCTCATTTACATGTGGACCGTCCAAGAGCACCTCATTTACATGCGGACCTGTTTGAGGACTGATACCTGCCATTTCTTCCATATTGTAGTTACATGATTATTGGATACTATTTGTTACACTTTATGTAATGTTACCCACCATTGGGTATTCATTACACTTTATTAGCATATGATGTAATGCTACCCACCATTGGGTATTCATTACACTTTATTAGCATATGATGTAATGTTACCCACCCACCATTGGGTATTCATTACACTTTATTAGCATATGATGTAATGTTACCCGCCCACCATAGGGTATTTAAGCCCCTGCCTTCTGCTTAATAAATCGAGGCTTGATCAGATTCCTGTCTTGCCTCCATTTCTCCCGTCTCTTGCCACTCTTCATTCCCAGTCCCTCTTTCAGGTATCCACGTTGTTTGATGGCCCACGGGACGGGTCAGTAAATATTCATGGGAGTCAACAGCCTCCTCTTTCTCCCTGAAAAAGACTGGTGGTTTTGAACCACTGGCTCTGTGATTAGCAGCCCAATGGCTACCCCACAGCGCCACCAGGGTTCCTGGAAGGAAATCACAAGCAGGTTATTACTGGGGCTTATAGTGAATACTATAATCTAGAGAGGAACGTGGTAAAGGTTATGATTTCTGTTCAAGATAATAAAGTTTCCTTTAAGGTAATATAGGCATAAGGAGCCCTGGTGGCATAGTGGGCAAAGAGCTGGGCTGCAAACCAAAAGGCCAGCAGCGGGAACCCACCAGTTGCTCTGGGGAAGAAAATGACACTGTCTGCACCTGTCAAGTTCTACTCTGTCTTACAGGGTTACTGAAAGCCAGAAGCAACTCAATTGCTGTAAGTTTGGTTTTTTGACTACAGACAGAATGATGCATAGAACCAGAGTCTCTAGAGAGTGGGGACATAAAATGATTGCCTAAGGGGAAAACAAACAAGATTAGCCTAGGTTTCCCTGGGCTTAGCCTGACTCTGGAAGACAGGGTTAGCATCAGCACTCTGTGGACAATGCGAAGCGACAGGTGCAATGAGCCAAGCACTTATCGGTGCCTGCAGAGAGACTTTGTGAAATTCTGCTTTCTGGTGGGTGGGCCCATCTCATCAACTTGCTGCTCTCGTTTTAGGACACAGCATGGTACTAAATTAACCTGCTGCTACTGTGTACAGAAGCCTTACTGACTGAAGAGGGGAACTATTTGGAAAGTTTTAGGGGGAATGGCTGTTTTGTTCATGAATTCATTAAGACTAGGGAAATATTGTTCTATCGTATTTCCAACTCCCTTAAGTCAAATCATATAAATATGAGACAATGTCTTGAAAAATCTCTTTCAAACCTTAGCTGGCACTAAGTGGTAGGGGTCCTGAACATCTAATGGTAAAAAGGTAGTCACACCAAAACAGGTAGAATCCAAAAGCTCCTCCTTTTAAAATTTAACTTCAAATGCCCTTCTGATGATACTGACCAAAACTAACACACACACAAAATCAGTGATGTCAAGCCAATTCCTACTCACTGGGACTATTACAGGACAGAATAAAATTGTTACCATAGTATTTTCAAGGGTATAAATCTTTCTAGAAGGAGACTGCCACATCATTCTCCCAAAGAGCATGTGGGGGGTTGGAACCACTGACCTCTTGGTTAGTAATCAAGAGCTTTACCAGTGCACTTCCTGTGATATGCAGATGCTCACAGTATTATTTCAAGGATATATATTGGATGTTTCCTCATATATGACTTATCTAGAATAGGCAGTGAAAATAGACTAAAGTTTATTAGTTGGTTACCAAGGGAATACAGAGGGAACAGAAAAAAGAACAGCCCTAAGATTGGTTTAGAAACCAATCCTATTCTTGTCTGAACTCATGCTAACTAGTAGCATAGTCATCGAATACTCTAATTCTATGCAAAGTCACGTTCAAAGGTGCCAGTGGTTAGGATATCAATATAGCTTTGTTTACAGGATAGGAGGGGTGATAATTCAATTCATATTAAGCCCCAATTCCTATCTTCCTGAAAAGAGATTGATCTGCATTCTTACTCATTTTGCCATCCCAGAGTACAAGGCAACCCTTGAAGCAAAAGAAGATATCCTCAATTTAAACTAAATTTACATCCACCTTGTTATCTTTTTGAATGAATGGTCATTTCTGTCTGGAATTCACAGCATGCTTTAGTAATCCTGTAGCACCCTCTCCAACATGTTCCAACCATGGGCATGTACAATCTATTTAGACATCTTTGCTCATTGGTCTGCATGATGATCACAAACTAAGTTATAAAAGTAAGACAATTCAGACAGAGGCAAGATGGTGTCCAGGTAAGTAGCCCATACTGGGAGATCCATGATAATCGGGGTCCAGGGCAAGTGGGAGGATTCTGGTCAGTGAAAAGACCCCAACAACAACCCAGATTGCTTCCTCTGTCTGGGAGGTGACACTCCCCCACATGTGCCTTGCTCTAGAGCACCAGAGATCTGAACCCTGATACCTGGGATTTCTAGGGTGTGCCATGCTCCTTTTGCACGCTGCCACAGTCACCACTCACCAATTACACCCCACTTCCCCAGGCCTGCTCACACACCAGAAGCTGGACCCCTCCCTGCTGAGTTCCCCACAGTAACGGCCCGGCCACCACACAGCAGCTGTCCACCTGCAGCACTCCCCTAACGGAGCTATTCCCTTCTCCAGTGGTTCCCCTCTCTCCACAAGGCCCCATTCCGCCACTGCCAAGTTCTGGTCCCTCCCCCCACCCACACAGGGCCTCGGGGGCCGACCTGCAGTAAATTTGGTCACATGAGGGTGCAGGGGCTCTCTGCACCTTGGCCTGAGACCCCTCCACCGCTGCCACAGCCACGTCTACAGTGCCCATCTGCGGGGCACAGCGCCCGCCATTTCCCCAGCAGTGCCTCTCCTGGTCTGGAAGTACATCCTTGGTCCAGAAGGCATCCTTCCTCAACATCTAGTCTGCTTCAGGACCCAGGAGATCAGTGACCTGGTCCCTGTAGCTCCCCAGCCCATGCTGGCCACACTACCTCAGATCGCAACGCAGCCACTACTCACCAATTGGCCCCCCTCAGCCTTATCACTATTCCCAGAGCTGCTCTCCTCCCACCACCCACAACAGGAGTGGCCTGTCCCAGGCCAGCACAGAGCTCCTTCCCACAGCAGCAACAGCAGCCCCCACCAGTGTCAGGCAGCTCCATCCTGTGGAGTCTTTCCCCCCAGGCACCTGCACCTGTGGCAGTGGGGTTGTCCCCACCTTCACTCAGCACTCCCTCTTGTGGTAGTGAGGCCTCCCCCATCATTTTCTTCTATTCGGTGCCTTTTAAAAAAATAATAAGGCTGTAAATCATGGCCTTACAGGCTAGACCAACTTGGCCCAGGAGCATACATACAGTCACCAACCTCACTCCAGTCTCTGTGGCCCTTCATTACCATTGGCCACTGAGTCACTGCAGCACCCTGAATGCACAGCAGTCAACCTACCACCATAATAGGCCGCAGACAGCCCTCAAAAACACCCTTACCAGTCACACAAAGAAAGAGCACAGGGCCCCTTGATCTCCCAGAAACATGGTGCCCAGCTCTACAAAATTGTCATGTAAACAACAGCATACCACAGCACTTCCAACAAGAAAACAAGAAAGACAAAAGACAAAATGCAACCGCAGAGCTAACGATGCTCACAGAAGAATCAGAAGTAGATCTGCCACAAAAATAAATTTCAGAAGGTTGTTTGGAATAATATAGGAGATGAAGGAAGCAACACAGAATAAGGATGCAATGATAGAGGAGATGAAGTCCACGATAAAGGGCATGAAGTCCATGCACCAAAGGGGAATACAAGAGCTAATAGATGAGGTAACAGAAGCTAAACACAAGATCAAGGATCTCACGAACAGACTAGAGGGGGCTAATACGATTCTTGAAGACAATCAGGCAGACCTCAGCAAATGAAAAAGACAGTCAAACAAGATAATAAAAGAGGCAGAAGAAAACCTGAGATCAATGACAGATGCTATGAATAAGAACAATATTTGAATAATTGTTCTACCAGAACAAGACACAATAAATAAGTCATTAGCAAGGGAATTTCTGGAAGCAAACTTTACCACAATAAAGAATGAGAATCAGACACTCATACAGGAAGCAGAGAGGACACCAATTAGGCTAAACCCCAGGAAGAACTTACCAAGGCATATAATAGCTAAATTATGCAACTTCGAGGAAAAGGAGAAAAGTTTAAGAGCAGCAAGAGAAAGGAAGACAATCACATAAAAGGATGCTCAGGTAAGAATATGCTCAGACCTATCACCAGAATCCATGAAAAGGAAGAGAGAGTGGAGTAACATCTTCCAAAAGCTAAAAGAAAAAAACACTCGCCCCAAAATACTCTACCCTGCCAAATTATCTATTAAGATAGAATGAGAGATAAGGATCTTCTAGGACAAGGAAAAACTCAAAGAATATGCCTTAAGACATCCAACCCTGCAGAAGGCCCTTGCTGACTCACTATGGTCAGAAGCCCAAAATTCACCAAGCACAAGCAGGAGACCACCATATAGCCCAGCTCCATACAGAAGCCAACGTGCTGATAACAATTACCAAGATAACATGACCTCAAAGAGAAAAGCAGTCAAGAATGAAGCCACACACACAAACACAGCACACTGACATGAAGGGAGATAGGAAAATACCCAACACAAAGGCATGAGATGAAAGCAATGAATCCACAGATTGTGATAACAATACTATATGTCAACAGTCTCAATTCATACACTAGAATAAAAAGGTTAGCAGACCGGCTCAGAAAACATAACCCATCAATCTGTTGCCTGCAAGAGATACATCTTAAGCTCACAGACAAAAATGGCCTAAGAATAAAAGGCTGGTGGAAAATATACCAGGCAAAAGATAATTTTTAAAAAAATCAAGGGTTGCAATCCTAATCTCCTACAAAATTGACCTCAAGGTTCAAACCATAAAAAAGAAAATAAGGAACAGCACTATACAATGCTTAAAGGATCAGTAAACCAGGAACCTGTGAGCATAAAAAATATATATGCGCCTAACAAACGACCCGTGAAATTCCTCAAACTATTCAAAAGATTAAAAAAAGAAATCACAGATTCAACGATCATACTAGGTGACTTTAATACACCACTAACAGAGAAAGCTGTATCATTGGGAAGGAAGCTCAGCAAGGAGGCTACAGATCTAAATACTACAATTAGGCAACTGGACCTGATAGACATATATATAGTTTTCCATCCAAACACACAAAAAAATTCACATTCTTTTTAAGCACTCATGGCTCATTTTTGAAAACAGACCACATGCTGGGACACAAGCCTGAGTAAATTCAAACACATAGAGATTACTCAGACGTCCTTCTTGGATCACCATGCCATAAAGGTGGAGATTAATAAAAGGATGACCCCAAAAAAGGGGTGGGGGCAAACACTAGGAGGATGAATAACAATCTTCTGCGACATGAATGGGTACTGACCCAGATTAGAGAGGAGTTTAGGACATTTCTAGAAACTAATGAGAATGAGAATACAACATAGCCAAATTTATGGGATACTTCAAAATCAGTTATCAAACGTAGCTTGACAGTAATTAATGCATATATGAAAAAGGAAACGAAACCTATGACTGATATGCTATCACAAAACCACCAGCAACTAGAACAGAGTCAACAAACATAACAACCCTTCCAATAGCAAAAGAAAAGAAATAATAAAAATTAGGGCAGAGTTAAAGTAGTGGGAAGACAAAAGAACAATGCAAAAGATTAAATCAGCAAAAAGTTGGTTCTTTGAAAGGATCAACAGAATCAACAGACTGCTGACAAACCTAACCAAGAAAAGGAAGGAACAAACATCAATAGCCAGCATGAAGGATGAAACAGGGGGAATCACAACAGACCCCAATGAGATTAAAAGGATAACCACAACGTACCATGAAAGTCTGTATTCTAATGAATTGAACAATGTGGAAGACATGGACAAATACTTGGAAAAATAATCCCTCCCTAGATTATTCCAGATAGAGGTCAAGAACCTCAGCAGACCCATAGCAAAAGAAGAAATAGATATGGTTATCAAGAAGCTACCAACAAAAAAAACTCCTGGACCAGACAGCTTCACAGGAGAATTCTACCAAACATTCAGGGAAGATCTGATACTGATCCTTCGCAAATTATTCCAGAGAGTAGGAAAGGATGTAAAGCTCCCAAACTCATTTTACAAAGCCAGTATAATTTTGATACCCAAACAGAGCAAAAATCCCACAGGAATAGAGAACTACAGACCGCTATCTTTAATGAATAAAGATGCAAAAATCCTTAACAAGATATTTGCCAGTAGAATACAAAAGTATATAAAATATATCATCCACCATGATCAGGTAAGATTCATCCAAGGTATGCAGGGATGGTTTACATCGAAAATCCATCAATATTATACACCACATTGATAAGAAAAAGTATAAGAATCACATGATAATATCAATAGATGCAGAAAAAGCATTTGACAACATCCAACACCCATTCCTAATTAAGACACTCAAAAAGATAGGAATGGAAGAAAAATTCCTCAAGTTAATACAAACTATCTAAGAAAAGCCAACAGCCAACATCATAGTCAATGGAGAAAAGACTAAATCAATCCCACTGAAAAAGGGGACCAGACAAGGATGCCCCTTGTCCCCACTTCTATTCAATATCACACTGGAGGTCCTAGCTAACTACATATAAGACAGCAGGACATTAAAGGTATCCAAATGGGAGAGGAGGAAGTGAAACTAGCGCTATTTGCAGACGACATGATTCTGTTTATTGACAATTCCAAAAGCTCCACAACAGGAGTACTGACAGCAAAAGAGGAATATGGAAGAGTGGCAGAATACAAGATCAAGATACAGAAGTCTATTGGTTTTCTATATACACCGGACAAGACCATGTAAGAGGAGATCAAGAAAGCAGTACCCTACACAATAGCCAAGAACAAATTGAAATATTTAACGATATAGTTAACAACAACAAAAAAGACTTATACAAGGAAAACTAGCGAACCCTACTACAGGAAACCAAAAGCGACCCCCCACAAATGGAAAAATATCCCACAGTTGTGTATATGAAGACTCAATATAGTAAAGATGTCAATCTTACCCAAGGCCACATTATCTTGATTCAAGTGCCACATCTATATTCCAATGTTAAAAACTAGAGGGAGGAGACTGGAAAGGGTATTGGCTCAGGCCATCAAAGGAAAAGAGTAGTTTAAACATTTGCCAAGTAAAGCATTCATGTTTTACCTTGTGCCTTGTTGTTCTGTTGGTAAGGAGTCTGTCTTTTCCCCTCTCATTTTCATCATATCCAAAAACACAATTGGAATTATTGTTCATATAATCTTTGCCATTTCACAGGGAGGACCTGATTCAAACTGTGAAACATGTTTATAGCAAAAGATCAAATGTGGATGTTCCACATCTTACATGATTCATTGGGTTAAAAGAATTAAAGAATTGATTCCACGTTAAAGTACTTTTTAACTGAGACTGTCTTTTTTAAAGTGAATTCTACCAAGAAGAAAGGCACTGACTCATTCTGATTTTTGACACTTTAATGGCAGCTTTATAAATTACATCAGTGTCTTCTTTGATTTTTTTCTCCAGCTTCTGTAGTTCTTTGGGACGTATGTGTACTGTTCATAGGCCTTTGTGTTTTTACAGTGCTTTAAACTTGTCTAAATTGTTCTCTCACTTTATCTTTTTAACTATTCTGTGCAGGAAGTGTAGCAGATGTTCTCCTTTTGGCAAATAATAAAAACGAGGCCAGGTGAAGGTATTAAAAGTCAAGTCCAAAGTATGATTCAAGTATTTCCTCCAGGACGTTTGGCAAATGTGCTTAATCTTCCCCTCTTTTTAAAAATGTACTGCCTTTTCCCCCCTAAAACTTTAATGTATGTATTTATTCTTGTTTTCCCAAGATAAGTACCTATATACTCACGTATAAGCCGACCCAAATATAAACTGAGGCACCTAATTTTACCACAAAAACTGCATTAAAAATGTGCTGAAAAACTCAGCTTATACCTGAGTATATATGGTTCTTTATTTTCTTTAAAACTTCTCCATGTTGAAAAGATAAAATAGAAAATAATTTGGGGGAGGGGGCGAGGGAGCATATTGGTAATTAGGGTTAAGTGATCATAAACATGTAATTACTTTAAAAGTGGCAAGTCATTGTTATGCAAATAAGAAATACATCCTCAAAATTTTTTTCTAATTGTGTATTTCAGTATGTGTGTGTGTTTTATTGTGGTAAATATACATTTCACAAAATATTTGCTATCTCAACACTTTTCACATGTACAATTCAATGCTATATTATATTTACTATGATGTTCAAAAACCACCATTACCATTTTCCACATTTTCTATCACCCTTAAAAGAAACTCCGTGTCCCTTAATCAAAGCTTGGCATGTATCCACCTAAAGTACAACAATTCACCTCTCCCTCCCTGCCTAGAGGAATTAAGAAAATGGAAGAAGACACAGAGAAACAATTAATCCAATAGTCTATGGACCAACAGATCATCAATACCTGGGACTTTTGCTAAATGAGCTAGACGGTGCTCAGCTACCACTGTGGACTGCTCTAAAAGGTATCAGATTAGACAGTCCTAGAGAGTGGACAGGAAATGTAGAACAAATCTTAAAATCATTAAAAAAAATTTTTTTGAAACCCAGATTGCAGGTCAGATAGAGACTCGTGGAACCCTTAAAACCTTTAGAAATCTCTCATTCTGGAACTGGTCTCCTTTCTCCTTGCTCAATTTTCAGCCAAACAACAGATAGGTCTAAAAGGGGAACAATACTCTAGTGAGATACACATCTTAAAATAACCAACCACTCGGGATTGAAAGAGCAGCATTTACCCGAAGACACAATTCAAAAGAGTTAGGAAAGAAGAAGCCATGGAAACAAGAAACAGGGAGGAAGTATTTGTTGTGTGATGTTAACATTGTGGAGAGTTCAATCAATGACATGAAACAAAATGCATAGGCATTACTGCAAGAAAATGAATTTTCTCTGTAAATCTTCATTCAATTCCCCAAAATAAAAATAAATAAATTGGTAGACACGGGCTGGAATAGTCCTTTCCCAAAGATCAAACCTAACACTACATTAACATCCAACGTATCCTAAAACTTTGAGAGACACTCTAAACCAGAATTTATGAAATAACTCCCCTAGAGTGTCCAACCCCTATCAGCACATAACTGAGAAATATCTCCCTTGGTGACATACATTCCCAGAGGTTCTACTCAATGATGAAGATGAATTTGGGCTTTGAAGCTGGTTCTGGCAAAACAACATTAGACTGATTCATAAACTATTTAAGCAGTTAAATATAGTCATAAGTTAGGGAAGAAACATATGATTTTCCTTTAATCATTAATAAAGAAAAGCCTGTTTGAGGAAAGATGACTCATTTAAAAGATAATACTGATAATCCACTGCTCAGCTGTGTTATCCCCTGGGATAAATGTGGTATTTGCCTCTCTGCTTAGTGTG
>NW_022103920.1:53150108-53183358 GCF_000313985.2 Echinops telfairi
GGGGGGGGGATGTCAGGATGAAATCACGATGCATACAAGGAACAAGAGACCATCAGGAAATCTGCTTTCCATCTCTGCTGCGCAACCCTCCAGCTAAGCAACCTGGGTCCGAAGTGAAATGTGTCATGTTCTTCAAAGAGCCCTTTGGGCATAATGCTTAAATCTGACCATTACCCTAGTAAAAACAAAGCCTCTACTTCCTCTGGGATCATGATTACTGGTTTAGGAAGTCTTTTAAAAGGAGGCTAGAGAGGCTTGTTTGAGAATATTAGTCTTCTATTATATTAACAGTGTATTCCTTCCCCAAGAAATTTTACTGGATCTACCACAGACCACATGCTGCTGACATTTTCTCTAAAATGTCTCACATCCTCCAGACTTTGTGAGACTAGAAACCAACTAGTCACCCAGTCAAACACACAGGACAGGGTGCTAATGTCAGGTTAATAGGCAGCCTCAGTAACTTGGCCTTTTCTCTACATTCCACCTCAGGTACCTAGCGGACACACGTCCCCCTTGTCTTCACCTCCTTCACTTTGTCATGACATCGTCATTCTTCCAGGACTTGGGATCTTGTGACTGTCCCTCAGATACAGCACCCCCATCAATATCACTGCTGCGGACGTCACTTTGCCTGGTTGGCTAAGATGCAGGGGCAGGAGAGGAAACATACAGGAGATTGGCATTCCTTCCTTACTGCCAAAATCTCCCTTCAGTGATCTGTACAGTGGGTGTATGCGGCTTTTCATCGCAACTCCCTCTCTTCCATCAAGATCTTAAAATTTTGTTTTTTAAAGCACAGTAAGTTCATTTCAAAAAGTAGCTTTTTGACTTTATTAATCTATCTTAAGTGTTGGTAGAAAATCTCCATTCATCCCACAGCTAAAAAAATAAATAAATAAAAATCTATTCAATGACAACTATTTGCTACAGTCTGATCTCTGAGCTCCCCCTGGTGCCCTGATGGAAAAACTGATTCAAGAAAGAACTAACTGTCAACACAAGTAGGTTGTGGGGTTTAAACAGGTCCCAGGTGCTCTTCGGATGCTGTGTGTACCAGAATGCTGCCGGCCCCCAGTTGCTGTTGAGTTCATTCTGACGGGGGCAGTGGACCCATGTGCATCACAAAGGGTTTCTGTGGCTGGTTTTTTGAAAGCCGATAACCAAGGTTTTCTTCTGTGACACCTCTGGATAGACTCAAACTACCAACCTTTCAGTTAGCAGCCAAGTATATGAAGCATTTGTGCCACCCAAGGACTCCATCATTATCATAACCAACATATGGTTTATGGCTATAAGGTCTCACCCTGTAGATTACAACATTTTAAAACAGCTTCCAGAAAATGGCAACACATAACATATTTGAGAATCTATCGCAAGAGGATATTTTAAAAAGTCAACCCTCTAAGAAGCACATTACTATGAATGGTTCTCAAGTTTTAATATACATAATAATTACTTTGTGCTTTTAAATGACTATTTCTGGCCTCAATATAAAGACATGTGATCGTGAAAGGACAGAAATCTATTTTTAAGTGGACGCTCAAGGTATGATTACACAGGAGGGCACCTTGACAACCCTAAGGTGGGCATGTTCCTAAGGGGCAGACTGCTACGGTCAAAAGAAAAACATCATTTCTTCCACTCAGAAGGAAAAAATAAAATCCATTTCTAGATTTCATATTTAGGACCATGAAAGGATATAGTACTTTTTTTACTTTAAAATATTGAAATCCACCTTGGGAGGGTCAGATGGTGTGAAAGACTTTAAAGGGCAGACCTAATCTCCAGCAACACTATCTGCTTGGGTCAAAGACCATAAGACCTGAAGGTCATCCAAGTAGACTCCTAGAGGCTAGCCATCAAGAGGTCAGCAAGGTTCCAAAACTAGCCCACAGGAAATAGAAGAAGTACCTAAATTCAAAGTTGCATGCTGGGATACTGGAGAATGATGAAATCCAAGTGCTTTTACTGCTCGAGTGTCTTACTCAGCTTTGCTCAATGTGTGGTTTGCTGTCTTAGAGGTAAACCAGAGGGATCTAGTCTGGTGTCTCTAACTTGGGCACTGTGTGTTGCCTTTGAACATCAGGATGCCCTCTTGTTTCTGTCACTAATGGATATTATTTTTTAGCTTAATCTCTCATCACAGTCTGGTCATCTTGGATAGGTAAAAGCATACGTCACAGGTTTATGAGAAACAGAGAAACACAATTGGTGAGGGTGAAGGTCACTGTGCCTTTACTTCGAAATAGAAGTTCAAAATATGTGTTACCATGTGGGTAAACTTTAAGACACACAATTAGCTAAAGGAATATATAAACCATCGATCTCCGATAGCTGGTGTGACATAAAGTAGGAACTCTTAAAATCTCTAGAAGGGTGTTGTAAAACTCTTTGACTGCATAAAGTCAATTCATTTAATATACTTTTTGTACTTTGATGAAGGAAACCTAAAAATCAAGCTATGATCCATAAATACTTAAACTCTAAATGTATTAAAAATCATTAGCATACAATAGAAATAGACACTGGTTAATCCCCGGGCTGCTAATCACAAAGTTGGCAGTTCAAACCCACCAGTCACGCCAGGGGAGAAGATGAGGCTGTCTGCTCCCATTAACATTTACAGTCTCAGAAACTCTAAGCAGCATTCCACTACCACCCATAGGACCACTATGAGCCAGAATTGACTTGATGGCTATGGGAATGAATGAATGAATAAGCAATGAAAAACTGTAGGGCAAAAAAGAAGGAAACATTTAAGTGTCTTTTAATATTGTGAATTGATTGAAGTTGGTAGTCCTGAGTTAATGAACTTGCTTACTCTCCTCTAGTGTTCCCATCTATATGGAACATATTAGTTAAGAGCTTGACTGTGGAGATCTATTGTCTCAATGGTAACCAGTTAATTAAACTGCCTACTAATTCTACCACAGAAAAGTAAAGAGTTATATGAGTAAACAGCCTATACAAATTCTCTACCTTGTACTATTCCCACTTACAGAGGAAGAAACTATAATTCAGATAATCTTCATGGTTCCTTGTAGATCCAGTACTATAACCCAATAAACCTCCTAATCTAATTATCAAAGAAATAGAGATCAAGCCATAAGAATAAATACCAGGAAACCAATTATTATAGTTCAATGAGTTACTTAAATTCTGTTCAAGAAAATTAGACTCTTGAGACAAAAGGATGAAAAATGTCATTAAAGAAGCTGGAGAGAACTGAGATAGAGCAAGGAGTAATTTGTGTTAACAGGAATAAAGCTACAACGACCACCTATGGGTTCTTCTGTTCACTTCCCTGCTTTATACTTCTAAAAGATATACTTGAAAATAGTAAAATTATGGGGATTGCTGCTTCTACACACTAGATATGGATGTGGAATAATAATCACATAGAAATAAGAATACCTGGGGACAGAAATCACTCCTGCTGCTGGTTTACTAGGATTACACCTCATTTTCACAGCAGTCGACCGGCCATTAGCACAAGAAGTGGTCGTTGTAGAAGACCTATTGTAAGGTAAATGGACACAAAGAAAAATACCGTGCATAAAATCATTCCATGCTCTATCAACCAATGATAAATTACTAAAGTTCACCAACTTGTCATTGTAATAAAGCTGAGCTCCTTCTATCTCACTGCCTTTGAAAAGTTGACTGCTTTCCAGAGAAGTGATAAGTGGTCACTCATTGTGTTCAGCTATCACAATTAGAAAATATTTTAAAGAGAATAGAGGTCATATCTACCTAGGCTGATCATTTGATGTGCCTGTTTAAAACAACTACCCTGTGTAGACAACAGAGTCTCTGAATTATCTGTCTTAACACTTTTAAATATATATGAAAGAAATGATACAGAATTTTTGAAACGTCCGTATATCCTACTTTTTACTCTTTCATTACTGATCTTCTATTAAGCACAAGCGCCCATGCTAGGCACACAGGTGACACAAAAGAGGAAGGTTCAGGAAGTGTATGCAAACAAGGGATTAGAGAAGACTGAGTTGTTTCCATGGATTTTTAGAAGGCTTTGCGTATACTTAAGCATTTATAATCCATAATATGAAATAAAATCCATGTTTTTTAACTATTAAAAATAAGGCAAACAAGGGAAGTAGTCTCTTCACTTACTTATAAAAAAAATGCACATCTGGTATTTGGCTTGGTGTAACTGGGAACATTTCTTCCTTTATGTTAATATTATGCAGTGTAGTTTCAACTGTCACTCCTAGATGACAATTAAAAAAGAAACTGTTAAGCAATACAGGACGATTCCATTTACTTTGTCTTTGTATACCTGAATTTAAAAAATATTTTACTTTGATGGCTGTCATTTTACCAAAAATATGTATAACATCTGTGCATTGATGGTGTTCGTAAGGAATTTCTAAAACTTCCAGAATGAAAGAGAAAAGACCGTACTTTCTGGTTTTATAAATTTGCTTTAGTCATTCTCTCCCCTGGGTCTTATTTTCTGAATTTATAAAATGCTTGCAGTAGTCTAGATGATAGCTAAAGTCCCTTTGGTTTTAACATTTTAAGAAACTGCTATTAAAACTCTCCATCTCGGATGCTTTTTGTTTAATGAGCTAAACTATTTTAATAATCCAACTCTTCAGTCATGTTCAATATAGACATACTTCGAGACTCTAATAATTTCCAAAATCTAACCCCAAACTTTGCGTAATTCAGGAAGCACAAAAGTATGGTATCTGTCTCATCTTTTACAGTGAAACCATAGCAAAGTCAAAACGCAAGACAAACAGCAGCCATTACTGACAGGAGAGCTCTGAAGTTGAGCACCACGTCGGTAACTGGCCATGGTGCTGAAAGTTAAATAAATTAATCTGTCTACTGACCATGGTGCTGAAAGTTAAAGAAATCCCTCCGTCTACTGACCATGGTACTGAAAGTTAAAGACAATATCTCTGTCTATGTAATCTGGCTGCACATAAGAAATGATCTCACAAAATCGTTAAAAGCCTCAGACTAAAACCCCCTATCACAGAAATTCTAATAAAATTGATCCCTCTCTCAAAACTCATTCGCTGCATTGAGTCGATGCTACCTCACAGTGACCATATAGGAGAGGGTGGAACTGTCCCCTGTGAGTTTCCAGGACTGGAACTGTTTACAGGAGCAGAAACCCTGAATTCTGAATTCGGGATTTTCCTTTAAGCTTCCCTGCACCTTCCAGCATCACAGAAAGAGAAAGGTCAAAGGGAGAATACAATTAGCACCCCTAGCTCTGCTACATATTACCAGTTCACTTCTGGCATGGGAAACGACGAAAACTGGTGTCTGAAATCATGACTTAGACTATGTTTGTGTGCTGTTATGATTTTTTTAACTTGGCTTTCTAAAACAGTATTGCCTCTTAAATTCCTAAAGAATCTGATGAAAAACAGACTCTCTCTTCAGAAGATGTCATATCACACATCAGTTAATAATTAAATTTAGAAGCTACTTTTACTCACACAGATTCACTGAGACCCTAGGAACAGAGACCTTTTTGGTCATATTATAAATCCATGATTTAGACTTATCAATGGGTCTAAATCATCTATGGCAAACACCAATGCAATAAAAAAATGTCAGTAGCATACTTTGGAGTATGTACATATGCATGCATATACAAACCAGAGGAAGCTTACCTAAAAAGGTATCTGCTAGAATGATAGATTGTGATGATAAAGCTGCTCGGAAACCCTTACTCTCAGAAGGAATAATAGTTGACTGGCATACAAATGCCCCTACCAAATTTGTATAATCATCAGACTTTCCTACCATTTCCTTCACGGTAAAGTCTGTTATGTTGTTGGTACAGAGAGCCATCTTCTTTCCCTGGGAAAACAAAGTCATAAGGGAGAGGTTTTCTTGGTGGTCACTCTCTAACCTAAATCTCAAATAGTAATCTTATTACAACAGTGGTCTCCTCACTCAGGAGATTCTCCTGTGATTGATCTGGTACAGAGCCCAGGTACCAGTATTTGCTAAAGCATCCCAGACAATGAAAACACTCATCAGGGTTGAGAGCCACAGAGTTAAAAATTAATGGGGTAATTCAGAGTTGCACTACTTGTCTCACTACAATCACTCGCTATGTTCAATGAAAGCTATCTGACTTGGGAAGTCAGTCACCTATGAAACCTACAACTTAAGGACAACGACACATACAAGGACATCGGCAAACTACGGGTGAAGACCTTAGTGCCACGTAAGAAGAATCGTTTTTCCTTATCTTTCGACCTGTCTGGGGTACAAAAGCAGTTTGAAGTCTAAAGAAGAACACAGAAGAGTCAAATAGCAGAAAAACCCCAGGATAGTGTCCTGAGTTCCACACTGCTGGTCACTACAAGCTTCAGGATTCACCTACTCTTGAATTTAGCAATGAGGTGTATCTGTTAACTACAAATTATTTAAGGAACACAGGGGTTTACTTTTTTAAATCATTTTCAGGGTAACTAGAAGGCTGTTTAAATAGGGGGCTGTTTTTAATTTCCATCAAGTTGATTTAGACTCATGGTAACCCCCAGTGTGTTCCAGTACAAGGGGCTCCACAGGGTTCTCAAGGCTAAGGCCTTAGAAGCAGAGTGTCAGAATTTTTGGAATTGCCTCTGGTGGGTGGACACAATGTCTGGCATAGTAGTTGAGTGCTTAACTATTTGTGTCTCCCAGTGACTCTTCATTTAATATATATAAATATATACATATATATACACGTGTGTCTCCCAGTGACTATTCATTTAACATATTCTTGCCCCTCCACCAGGTATACATATATATGTACACATGTGTGTGTGTGTACACACTGCAATTTAGTTGAAAATGACACCTAGTGACTCTATAGGACAGGGCAGAACTGCCCATGGGGGTTTCTGAGCTGTTACTCTTTACAGGAATAGAAAGCCTCATTTATGCTTCAATCCTCACAACTGGACTAGCTAGCAACATCATTATAAATGGATAAAATATTGACGTTGTCAAGGATTTCATTTTCGTGGATCTGCAATCAAAGGTCACGAAATCAAATGATAAATTGCATTCAGCATATCTGCCACGAAATCTCTCTTTAAAGCGTTCAAAAGGACATACATCTCTTTGAAGACTAAACTGCATAAGCCATGTCAATCACCTGATATGCATGCGAATACTGGACAGTGAAAAAGGAAGCCTACAGAAGAATCGGTGCATCTGCATTGTGGTGTCGGTGAAGAATATCAAAACACCATGGACTGACAGAAGAACAAATAAATGTCTTAGAAGAAGTACGTCCGGAGTGTTCCTTAGAAGCAAGGATGAAGAGGCTTCATCTTATGTAGTTTGGACATGTGTTAGGAGGGGCCAGTCTCTGGAGAAGAGCATCATGCTTGGTATAGAAATTTCCACAAAGGAAATGAAGACCCTTAAAGAGATGGCTTGACACGGTGGCTGCAATAACGGGCTCAAACACAGCGACAATTGTAAGGATGGTGCAGGCACACATAGTCGTTGTTGTAAGATACAGAGTTGGTCACTGAGTCTAAACCCACTCGGCATTACAACAATGAGAATATTGTAGTCCCACTGCAAATGAAGTCTGCAATATTGAGTCTTTAAAGGAATGTAAGCATTAAATATGTTAATGGCTTGAGAAGTAGAAATGACATAGCTGAAATAAAGAAGGTATAAAGAATTTTTATGTGTTTAAAATTAACAATAATAACCCATAAAATTCTTGCCCCTCCACCAGGTTTTCAAAACAAGTGCAATATACTTTTACTAAGCTGATATAAAATGCTGAAGCAAAGACCAGAGGAATGATAGGAAAGAGAAGAAAGTATTAAGAGAGAAGAGCAGAGACTTAAATAAAAGGAACGGGGAGGAAAGAAGATGACAGAAGGGGAAAGTAAAGAAGACAGAAGAAGAGACATTGGCAATATGAGAAGATTGGGAGTGTGGTTGATAATGGGATTAATCATATCCACTGCTTCAAAGAATTTGGGCACATAACAAGTTTTCAATATCTTTTGGTTGACTGAACTGAGTGACGGATCAATGGAATATTGGAACATGGCAAATGTCATATCCTGAAAATGTAGAGATCTGTGTGTTTGAAAACTTCTGTCAATGTTTTATCTGTTAGCACTACCTTTGTAAAAAGTTTGACATAGCATTTCATAAGAAAGAAAAGTGGAAGCATTAGAGTCAATATGAAAAGCAGAATGGAGGAAATTCCCTGTTCTCATCCTTGCTAATGATGAGTATATATTTCCCAACACCACTCTCAAATGCTCACTTAAATACTGGGCGTGGTCCTCTGGCTCTTCTCATTATCAGTATCAATTAAGGTTCCAATTCTTCTGAAGGAAAATAAAATCTCTCTATTGACAGTGCTTTCTCAACCACTGCGTACCTAATGAAATGGCACATGTTACTTACATGCCTCCTTCTTATTTTGGGGGCAATTTTCTTCTTGAAAGTCTTTTTCTTGATAAACCAAATTGACAATGTAAGCCGCAGTAAAACTCTCAAACTGTACTCGCCAGCCTAAACAAATTAGCTAAGATTGAAAAATCTGAACCGCTTTTACAAAAAAGAAGAAGAATGATCCTCAATGCGGTTATAGCCCAGCCGCAGGCTTTGGGGTTCAACTGACTAGGTACATACTTTGAAGGATTGAGAAGTATACAGGGTTGCCCTTGGTGGGGAAAGATGCCAACTTACTAAGAGGCAATGGAGGATTTAAGCAATCAAAGCTTAGTGTGACATTTGATTGTCAGCAAGTAGAGATATTATATTGGTCCACCTGGTCAGGAAACTATCAATCAGACTGAAAAATAGCTCCATCTCACACTGACAACCAGAACTCACCTCATGACCACATAAGCTGATATTGAAAAAGTGGTAGTATTTTGTTCCTTTGGAGGTGAAGCTCGGACCATTCATTAATGAGCCAACACTGCTGAGGTTGCTAAAGTCATAATGTAAACTCTGGTTTTCTTTCTCGTGGTAGAAAAAGCAGTCACTATAGCAAACTGAGTGGTCCTTTGATCAGAGATGAAGAAATGTAAATGAAAAAGAAGACAGAATTAGCAACTACTAACAATGACTTTCAAAGCACAGATTCAAAAAACTTTTCTTTGAGGTACATCATAACACACCAATATAGAGAATTCCTAAATTCTAACTAGATTTTTCTAGGCAAAGTTCAAAAGATTCATAATAATTTCAAAGCCAGAGGAGTAACATTATTATTCTAAGACCAGCTTTCTGATTAAAAGCAAAATAGAAAAATGGTCAAAATTCCTTGTTAGGCCAGTTGCAGTAAAACTATCATTTCTCTTTTACTCATAACATACTATTAATTTTTGTCCCTGAAATTTTCAAGGTTTGCATGCTACTCTCCAGATGACCATATCACCAGCCTACCTATAGTGGTAATTCACTCTTTCAGCCAAACAGAATCTTTTTTGGAAAGCAGTCTTCTTTAGGGACTTTTCTTAATATTGCCTTTCCCCAGTAAATCCAATACTTGGCTGGTACACACTAAATGTGCACACAACAATGTAAGAAAAGAGAAGAGAAAAAAAGGGGGGTGGAATGAAAAGACCACTTTTTCTATATAATCTCTTCCTATTTCCTAGAGCACTATTAAGGAATTCTAGAGTTCCTCTGTGGAAATGCATTCGCATGAAGAGACCTGTAAGGCAGACCCACTCACCGGGGTGCTTTTACTGCCGGGCCCACAGGGGACACAAGCCTCCTCACCATAGACCTGATGGATGGACAGGTAGGTGTCAGCTGGACACTCCTTGCACTGGTTGGTTTCTTTCTCAATGTAGTGGCCTGGGGGGCAGGGGACACACGATGAGCCTGACTGTTCAGAACCGAGGGCACAGGCACGGCATGAGGACGCCACCCCGTCAACGGCATTAGTGGTTGTGATAGAATAAATCTTCACCAGGTCATTGATGAACCGTCTGTTCTAAAAAGAGAGCAGAAAGTGACGACATCGGTCTTGAGCTCCAGTTGCACAATGTTTAATGCATAGAGATAGAGACACACACAAAGATATATATATACACTCTTCACCCGAACTAGTAAACAGGACCGTCTGTAATTAACAATGGATTAGCAGCATTCCTCGTCAGCTAATGCCCAAAGACTCTGAAGAGTCTGGCAGGGGTCAACCCAGGGATGCATATGGCAGCCAACTAAAAAGGAAGGGAAAAGAAAAAACAAGGGTAGTGGGAAAACAGGGCACTAACCCACTCGCGGGGAGGATATTGTTAAAGTCTCCACAGGAAAGCGAGAGAGGGATCAGACCTCATCCCAGTGTGCCAAGCCTTCAGAGCAATATACCAGCTTGGAGCAGAGAACTAACAGAGATGTCGTTGGGGCGGCCCCCATCCCAGCTCGATTGACACCCCCCCCCCAGAAGAATGCAATACAGAGGACAGCACTGAAGACATAGCCTGGGGAGAGTGGCTGGTTAGCCCAGACCACACGGGAGCAAGCTAAGAGGAAAAGAGAGTAGCACAACATCCTGGCCACCAAGCCCCAGGGACGACACTCTTGCTTGAAGCAGTCAGTGCACAGAAAGGACATAGGGCCAACCCCACCATGAGTCATGATATCCCCTCACAGAGCCACAGCACTATGAGGGACAGCATTGGAGACACAGTGCTGAAATTGTGCTGGGTCTGGCCCCCCAACACCCACCAAGACCAAACATAAAGACAGCGCAGTAGAGCAGCAAGGGGAGCAAAGTCCCCATAGAATCCCAAAAGTAGACTTTGGACTCACAGGCAGGGCTTGGCACCTCATCAGACCTGATCACAAAACATTCATTAGGGTCTGCAGACAGACCTGGAACTATTTATAGGCCCATCCCACCCCCCATGTCTATCTATGTAAGATAGGCAGGATTGTTTACAATCCCAAAGAGAAAACACAGACCATTGTTCCGGGTGTACACGGGAGAGGAGGAGATGGGGGAAAGAGAGGGGGGAGCCTGCAAACCCAGGGACATAGAACCAACAAGATATCTAAAATCAATGGCAAGGAGGGCACCAAATGCCTGGTGGGGGTTGACCAAATGCAATGTAGCAGAGAGGAATTACTGAGACTGAAAAAAAGTAGAACATGATAGTGGGACTAAAGGAAAGTAAAAGAAAATAGAGGAAAGAACTAGGAGAGACCCCACAGTGCCGGGTCCTGAGGCCGGGTCAGGCCTCCCACCCGCGGAGGGCGGAGAGGAGCGGGAGAGAGTGGGCCCCAACCCCACCCATCCCCAGAGGTGTGTGCAGGGCCCGGACAGCAAAGCTCCTCTCCCCAGGGTTCAGGGAGACGGACCTGTGTCATAAAACATAATGACCAGATAGAGTAGGATCTGAGGAGAGATACCCGCCGTGAATAACGCCTAAATGCAGAGCTGATTTTGCACTGACTGGACTGGCCGTGCCGGGTCAGAGCCTCCCTCTGAACATGAACGACCATGGCTCTGTGGTCTGTGCTTTTAGCAGGACGGTCTCCAAAGTTGAGGATTTCTTGGCCAACGAGGCAAAGGGCATCAAAGTGGTTGGCGCTCGCTCCTTGAAGGAAATGGTCTCCAAGCTGAAGAAGTCTCAGCGGATCATACTGCTGCTGAAGGAAGGCTGGTCAAGCTGTTGATGGTTTCATTGAAAAACTGGTGCCATTGTTGGGTGCTGGTCACATCATCATCAATGGGGCAATTCTGAGTACAGGGATACCACAAGACGATGTCGGGACCTCAAGGCCAAGGGGATCTTGTGTGTGGGGAGTGGAGTGAGTGGTGGCAAAGATGCGACCCAATAAGGCCGGTCACTCGTGCCAGGAGGAAACAAAGAAGCCTGAGCGCACATCAAGACAATCTTCCAAGGCACTGCCATGAACGTGGGCACCGGAGAACCCACTGTGATGGGTAGGAGAGGAGGGAGCAGGCCACTTGTGAAGATGGTGCGGCAACATGCAGCTATGCCATGAATGTGGGCACTGGAGAACCCACTGTGATGGGTAGGAGGAGGGAGCAGGCCACTTGTGAAGATGGTGCGGCAACATGCAGCTCATCTGCGAGGTGACCACCTGATGAAAGACCTTCTCGGCGTGGAGCATGACAAGAGGACAAAGGCATTTGAAGAATGAAATAAGGCAGAGCTGGACTCCTTCCTGATTGAAATCACGGCCAATAGCCTCACGTTCCAAGATACCGATGGCACACACCTGTGCGGAGGACCAGGGACAGGTGGGGCAGAAGGGCATTGGAAAGCGGACGGCCATCTCAGCCCTGGAGTACGAGGTGCCTGTCACCCTCATCAGAGAAGCTGTCTTTGCTCGGTGCTTATCATCGCTCAAGGATGAGAGGATACAGGCTAGCAAAAAGCTAACGGCCCCCCAAGGTCCAGTTTGGCGGAGACAAGAAGTCATTCCTGGAGGACATTCAGAAGGCCCTCTATGCATCCAAGGTCATCTCTTATGCTAAAGGCTTCATGCTGCTATGACAGGCAGCCGCTGAACTTTCTGGACCCTCAACTATGGTGACATTGCCCTGATGTGCCGGTCGGGGGTGGGCTGAATCATCAGAAGTGTCTTCCTCGTGAAGATAAAGGATGCTTTTGACCAAAACCCAGACCTTCAGAATCTCCTGTTGGATGACTTCTTTAAGTCAGCTGTCAAAAACTGCCAGGACTCCTGGTGGCGGGTAGTCAGCACAGAGGTCCAGACAGGCATCCCCATGCCCGGCTTCACCACTGCGCTCTCCTTCTATGATGGCTACCCACAAGAGAGGCTGCCCGCCAACTTCATCCAGGCTCAGTGGGATTATTTGGGGCTATACCTATGAACTCTTAGCCAAACCAGGACAATTCATCCTCACGAATTGGACAGGCCATGGTGGCAACGTGTTGTCCTCTTCCTACAATGCCTAAGCAGATGTTTCTGCAGCTACCACCATGCCATCAATGGGGACATTCCATTAGCCACACACCACTACTTAAAGGGCCCTCTGCCCTTCTCTCCATGCAGATATTTTCCAATAGAGTGGTGCAAGAGACTGCTGAGCATCAACTAGCGTTTATCTGTAAAGTAGTTCTGCAGGAACTGCCGTGCCCTCTGCCCTCGCCTCCTGAGACAGGCCAGACGGATCTTGGGTGTGACAGCTGCAAGGTAGCTCCTAGCAGCAGCCAGCACTCCCCTGGCCCTGATACTGGCAACAGCCCTCCTCACACAGACAAGAAGAGTTTTTGTGAGATGGTATCTAACTTTGTATTATGAGGCTTATTTTCCCCTCTACTTAATAAAAATGACTTTGTCTTGTCAAAAAAAACTAGGAGGCAAAAGGTATTCATAGAGGTGTAAATATAGGCATGGATATACGTAAATATATTAACATATAATGATAGAAATATAGTTCTATGTACATATATTTGTATGTTAAGTATTAAGGTAGCATACAAACATTGGGCCTCTACTCAAATCCTTCCTCAACACAAGAACACTTTGTTCTAATAACCTGGCAATCTGTGATACTCACCTTCCTGACACGATTGCTGCAGACAAAGCGGGTGAATAAGCAAATATGGTGAAGAAAGCTGATGGTGCCGGCTATCAAAAGATACAGCGTCTAGGGTCTTAAAGACTTGAAGGTAAACAAGCGGCCAACTAGCTCAGAAGAAACAAAGCCCACATGGAAAAAGCACACCAGCCTTTGTGATCATGAGGTGTTGAAGGGATCAGATATCAGGGATCAAATAACAAAAAATCATATCGTTGTGAATGAGGGGGAGTGCTGAGTGGGTACCCAAAGCCTGTCTGTAGACAACTGGACATCCCTTACAGAAGGGTTGCAGGGAGGAGATGAGCCAGTCAGGGTGCAGTGTAGCAACGATGAAGCATACAACTTTCCTCTAGTTCCTGAATGCTCCCCCGTTCCTGAGTGCTTGTTCCCCACCATCATTATCCCAATTCTACCTTACAAATCTGGCTAGACCAGGGTATGTACACTGGTACAGATAGGAACTGGAAACACAAGGAATCCAGGGCAGATGATCCCTTCAGGACCAGTGGTGAGGGTGGCAATGCCAGGAAGGTGGAGGGAGGGTGGGATCGAGAGGGGGAACCAATTACAAGGATCTACATAAAACCTCCTCCCTGGGGGATGGACAACAGAAAAGTGGGTGAAGGGAGACGTCGGACAGTGCAAGATATGACAAAATAATAATTTATAAATTATCAAGGGTTCGTGAGGGAGGGGGAGCAGGGACGGAGGGGGAAAATGAGGAGTTGATGCCAGGGGCTTAAGTGGAGAGCAAATGTTTTGAGAATGATGAGGACAATGAATGTACAAATGTGCTTTACGCAACTGATGTATGTATGGACGTGATAAGAGTTCTATGAGCCGCCAATAAAGTGATTAAAAATAATAATAATAAAAGAAATATTTTTTTAAAAGAAAAAAAAATTGTGTTCTGCAGCATGTTCCTGACCCACATGAAGGTCATCTGGACTCTCTGAAAGAGCAATTGAAGTAAAATCTGGGAGAAGGGTCCACAATGAGAGCCAGGAGAGAAAATGGTCCAAGCGTGTCTTCCCAGTGTTAAGGCAGTGGCTGAACAAGCACATTACCTGGTTCTTCTCTTGGAGGCCAATTCTATGGGGATGACAAAATAGCTGTACCAGGAAGATGGCAGACTTGCTACTGTTAAAATCCACAGTGGGATATGCTTGGGGTGGGAACTGGGGGTGGGGGGTTCCATTCAAGAAGGAACAACAAAGGAGAGTAAGAGTTTGTGTGGTAGCCCAATTGTGTGCACACAAGTTCTTCAGGTTATGAAAGGTGACATTACAGTAATGGAACAATGAAACCACACCAGTTAATGGCTTCCAGGTAAAAGCAACATCACTCAAATGAAAATGAATAGTGCTGCTAGCTTTATCAAAGACCTAGGAAGCTTCACAGCTGTGTCAAGTTAAATTACTACAAAATTAGATCTTTTTTTCACATGTTGTACTGTTTTTAGAGTTAAGAATAATTCAAAGATACGTTGAGTTATTCCATTCTATACATCCTCACCCTCAAAAATAACTGACCGTTTCTTTCTTTCAACAAGATTTCACATCCATAACCAGCACTTTTCCTTCCTGTAGACCTGAGAGACGGCTTTCTAAGCATAACCACCAGGAGGCATCTGTCTCGTGTGTCCAAAAAAGGAAGTGCTTGCAACTTACATCTTGACCTTGATTCGTTCTCTGAAAAGCCCAAGTAAACGTAAACGTGGCATTCTTGAAGACGACATGAGTGTAGGCTTGTTTTTCTTTGGTTCCACCCCATGATTCCACCACGTTGGTGCTTTTTCTATTAATATCCTGTAACAGTGAAAAGATAGACAAAGCACAAACTAAGTATTCGTAGTAATATGAATACATTACAAATACGTGTTTTTCTTTACACACCAAAACCTGTAGAGCTCATGAATAGTAATCTACAGAACATGTAACTCGAGAACTCCCTCAACTTCCCTTCAGGTCTGACCAGTCATCATACTCGCTCAGGGTTCACAGTACAGATTGAATTTGATATCTCAAAAATAAAAGGAGTCCTCGCATAGGCCAAATCACACTGAAGAAGAAAGAACACTTAGATTCTGCTATGAGCTAAAAACTCTTGGACCGGCTCACAAAGTAAGTCGCGTCTGATCCCTCCCCTTGGGGGCATCTGGGTCAAGTGAGAGAGAAAGAAACAAATTCTCATAATTATAAAAGGTTTTAGGAACACTTCGTTTAATGGTTTAAGAGCAAGCCTCCTAGGAGAAGTAAAATGTAAGCCGTCTTTATAGTAGAACGGGAGCTCCCCAGACAAAGAGCACGTTGAGATATGTCCTTTCAGCTTAGAGGAGAGAAAGAAGCAGGTGGAGTTCCACTCCCTCTAAGGGAAGCTCCAGGACCAGTGGACTTGGTAACAGGTCGGAAGGAAAGCCAGGGTGCAGGAAAATGATCGGCGCTCGAGACATGTGACAATACAGACCACTGGGTCCTTTCACAGTTTCCACTTCAGTAAGAAGAGGGTGAGACCAGGAAATTTGAATTTCTAACGATTTCCTGGTGGTGCTGATCCTGGAAAGAAGCCCGAGTCGCGTAGTCGTACACGTTGGTTGGCTAACAGCAAGGCCAGCAGTTTGAAACCACTAGCCGCTCGCCAGGAGAAAGATGAGGCTTTCTATTCCTGTAAGCGTTCCAGTCTCTGAAACTCACAAGGGCAGTTCTATCCTGTCCTATTGACTCGATGACCATGAGTTTGGTGGTATTGGTTTGGTTTTGCTTTTTGACTAGTCCTGGAATCACACTTGGCAAACCACTACTATTGAGTTTGTGTGTGTGTGTGTTTGTTTGTTTGTTTGTTTGTTTTAAAGGCAAGGGTAAGGGGTATGTCTGTGTTGATGGCACTGCTGGTACTTGGTAATTTTCACAGCAACAAGAGAGAGTGGAGATGAGAAAACTGAACTGGAAAATACAGAATAGTCTACTGGAGAGCAAACAATGAGCATACCTCTGGTAGTTACATAACTGGTGTCAATTTGGGACTTGAGGAGGATTCAGTGAAGGAGTAGAGTCAACTCTGTCAATCGGATCATAGGCAATGAAGTCTGTGTGGGCACGGCCTTCTGAGAATTATGGGAAGTCCTGGATTTCCTCCTTGGAGGCAGGAGAGTCTCTCTTCGTGGCTCACTTCCTGTGAGACATCCCTAAGGAGAAGTCACATGGACCTACCCTGATACAGCCCTGGGAACTGGAGGAGCCACATGGAGACCCCTGCCAGCATGGAGATGCTTCTACCAACACTGACTTCCCACACACTGGCCTATGATATTCTTGCATTTGGCGTCATTGCATGTGTTTTGTGATTCTGAAGAGGACTTTATAGATTGGTATCAGCCATATGGGCTAATATAGGACTTATGGGCTTGGGCTGGACTGGGCTGGGATGTTTTCTCAATAGTCAGCTGCTCATGTATATAAACCTCTTTGTCATACACATGAGAGTATCCATGGATTTGTTTCTCTAGACTCCCAGACTAACACAATACCCATTGCCATCCAGTTAAGTCCATCTCTGAGTGACCCTACAGGGCAGAGGGGAATGTCCCGCTGGGCTTCCAAGGCTGTAGCCTTGTAGAGACAGACTGTCACATCTTTTTCCTGCAGGGCACCAGGGGAGATCAAACACCAAGCTCTCAGTTAACAGCCAAGCCCGGAACCACGATACCACCAGTGATCCTTTGAGGAATAGCAGGAGTCAGCCTGTGAGTGATGCCCCAGTGTGCAGAGGAGCTCACCGAGTAAAGAAACAAGGAGGCCGAGTTGCAAGAACTGCAGACTTCGTGGGTATGTGTGGTAACAGAGGTGGAGGTGTTGAAATGATCATTGATGAGCTTCCCTACTTCAAAGTTGTTTTTGTTTTATTGTGTTTTTCAGAGCAAAATGGTCTGCCTTCGTACAAGCTGTTAGCCATCATCAAGCAGTGTTTCCATCTGCACACAACTTCTACCTCATGGGGGAAACTGCTGCTGAACGACTGAACGACTGCAATGGGGGGAGGGGAGGGAGGGAATAGTAACAATAATGCTTTAGAGTCAATACTTCACCCCAATGCTAACATCTTAGCTAACAGCCACAAAAAGTCTTAGTAAATTTTATATTGCTGTCTTTCTCATGCTAACAGTTGGGACTGCAGGACATGGAGCAAGGAAAGACAATGATTAAAGTTTGGATGTGTATTTAATGACGTCCTTCATCTAAAAGTATTCAAGTTATCAAGGAAGGGTTTTCTTTCTTCTGAGTGCTGTACACCTTCATTTTCCACTCTCGTTTATGAACATACCTTTTCATCTCCTCGTGTTTGATTGCTGACTGGCTATAAGAGAGGATTTCCATTCAGCTGCTGGCATCTTTTTTGAAGGAATTTTCCACCAGCTTAATCATCAGTGTCTTGGGTGCCCTCCTCTTTCAGTTCTGCCCTTAAGGGTGAGTATACCTGCAAGAGTTCCTCTCTTCCTAGAGTTTATGCGCAATTATCAGTGACTTTGTTAGACATTTAAAAATATTTTTACAGGGCCTTAAAATGGCAAGAAAATATAATTCATACCCGAGAATTCATAGCTAAATGAATTCCAGTTGAAAGAGAATGCCAAGTTTAAAAACCTGCCTTCTGAAGCCTCCCTTCACTTACCACCATAAAGTAAAGCACGCAGTCAGCGGAGCAGAGAGTCTCAAAGACAAAGGTTATTCTTCCTAATTCAGAACCGGTGGCTCCAGTCATAGATGTCGGTGGCCTATTTGATGGAATAAAACAGCATTATTTACAGTGCATTCTAAATACAATTTGGACAAAATTGACCTACTTTTTTATTAAGCTTAAAAACACTTTTAAAAAAAAAAAAAACATTTTATTGGGGTCTCTTACAGCTCTTATCACAATCCATACATCCATCCATTGTGTCAGGCACCTTTGTACATATGCTGTCATCATAATTTTTAAAACATTTTATTTCTACTTGAGCCCTTGTTATCAGCTCATTTACCCCCCTCCCTCACCCACCCTCATGAACCCTTGATAATTTATAAATTATTATTTTCTTCATGTCTTACACCAACCACTGTCTCCCTTCACCCACTTTTTTGTTGTTCTTCCCCCTGGGAGGGGGGTTATATATCATTCATTGTGATCAGTTCTCCCTTTCTCCCCCCACCTTCCCCTCCCCCTCCTGGTATCACTACTCTCATTATTGGTCCTGAGGGGTTTATCTGTCCTGGATTCCCTGTGTTGCGAGCCCGTATCTGTACCTGTGTACATGCTCTGGTCTAACCAGATTTATAAGGTAGAACTGGGGTCATGAGAGTTGGGGGGGGGGGGGCATTAAAGAACTAGAGGAAAGTTGTATGTTTCATCGGTGCTACACTGCACTCTGACTGGCTCGTCTCTTCCTGGTGACCCTTCTGTGAGGGGATGTACCATTGTCTACAGATGGGCTTTGGGTCTCCACTCCGCCATCCCTCCCCCCATTCACTATGATAAGATTTTTTGTTCTGATGATGCCTGATACCTGATCCCTTTGACACCTGGTGATCACACAGGCTGGTGTGCTTCTTCCATGTGGGCTTTGTTGTTTCTCAGCTAGATGACCACTTATTTCTCTTCAAACCTTTTAAGACCCCAGATGATATATCTTTTGATACCCAGACACCATCCGCTTTCTTCACCACATTTGCTTATGCACCTGCTTTGTCTTCAGCAAGTGTGTCAGGTAGGTGAGCATCACAGAATGCCAGGTTATTGGAACAAAGTGTTCTTGTGTTAAGGGAGTGCTTGAGTACAGGCCCAATGTCCATCTGCGGCCTTAATACTTCACATAAATATATGTATATAGAGTTATTTCCCTATCGTTTATATAAATTATTTACCTATGTACAGGCCTGTATTTAGACCTCTATAAATGTCTGTTGCCTCTTAGTTCTTTCCTCTATTTCCTTTTACTTTCCTCTTGTCTCACTATCATGTTTGGCCTTCATTCGGATTTCAGTAATTCCTTTTGGCTACACTGCCCTTGATCAAGCCCTACCAGGCATCCTACACTCTCCTCGCCATCAATTTTAGATCACTTGTTGCTCCTTTGACCCTGGGTTTGTTGGCAACCCTCTTCCTCACCCTCTCCTGTGTCTCTCAACCCCACCCCACCCCAACCATAGGTCCCTGTTTCCTCCTCCACATTGTTTATCCTGCCTATGTTATCTAGATAGACAGGCGGAGACAATAATAAGAACAAAAACAAGACAAAGCAAAACAACACAAAAAGAGAAAAGCCTATAAATAGTTCCAGGTATGTTTGTTGACCCTTATGCCTATAAAAAGCACGCTCTTTATCTGCCCCTGGTGTCTTCCCCATCACACCCCCTTCCTCGCTCAAGCTCTGCATGCCCATGCAACAGCAAAATGAGCGAGAAGAGACTCTTATTGGGAAATTCCAAATATGGAAAACTAAAGCAGGGGAATTAAAGAATCTGTAACACGATATTTTATGTGTAACACTGAGAAAAATAAATAAGCCAAAAGAAACTCCTGCAAATCACTTGGAGTATGATTTCTCTTGATTAAGCCCCTAAGAATTATGGTTGACATGCATCGGGATGTCACATTTTTAACCTTGTTCAGTGTCATCCACATAACGCAGAACATAATGTCTTAATCCCCAATTCTCTAGATATTCTTAAGTAGAATACATTATCCTCTGACCATTTACTTTCTGAGCCTTTACAATACTAGCATAGCTTATAATGACAAACTTTCTTCAATTGTTTTCATAGGAAATAAGTGTGAGGAATCTCACAGAAGAGAATTAGGGTTTGTTTCCTTACTTAAATCCTGGGATATGTAAGTTGAGGATCAGGTAATCATTATCAGAGCCTCCAGCTCCACTCTGGATATGATCTCCAGCCACCTCCCAACCTAGAAGTGAAAGGGCATTTTTATTAATAAAAATTCCCTTAATATTTTCCAACAACATTTTCAAATAAAGTACAAAAGGTATAAATATTTATGCTTGAAGTTAGATATACCCCCAAATTCCCCATTTTTTAAATTAAGTTGTCCACTGCATGCAGACCTACTGGATACCAACTGAAATTTTCCATATGGTTTCCCAGGAGGAATCGGGTAATGCACTGCTTTGCATTGTGGTTGTTGTTAAGTGCCACTGAGTCAGCTCCAACCCACAGGGACCCTGTGCACAATGGAACAAAACACCGCACTGTCCTGTGGTTTGCACTGACCTCCTTTAGCAGGAGTCCTACTAATGAGTCATGAGATGAAAACAAACAAACAAACAAACACTACACCGTGTTTAGTCTCTGCCCATTCTAATACATTGAGATGGAAATTTCTAGTCTTCAAGTAACCAATGAGAAAGAAAAACCTCCAGTTAACCAATGACACAGATTTAGGGTCCAGAGTCCATTCCTACAGTTTGTGGCAGTGCTGTGTTCCTGGGTTAGTCTCTGCTCAGATATTCATTCTCCTCCTCCTCCTTTTTCCTCTCGCTCAGCTAGCATTGAGTGCTCAGCTCTGTACCAGACACTGGGAATAGAAAGATCACACAGGTCCACCTTCTTTCAGGAGTTAGGAAAGTACAGACCAACCCTGTCCACAGTGTGGGATGATAGAGCTGTGAGCAGATTATGGGAGGTCCGTCCTCTACAGAGAGAGCCAAGGCACAGAGGCCGAAACAATCACAACAAAGTGGAAGAAGCATTCTCCCACTCCCAGTCAAGGAAGGGCCGTCAGAAATCACCTTCAAAAGAAGACACCTGCATCTGCTGCTTTGCAGCGGTGTAGGAGAGAACTTCGGGAGAGACCATTATGAGTGCCGGATCAGTGATTTGGCAACTCGTGCTGTGCTAGAATCGGCCGTCTATATAGAAAAGTGATGTTGCATATACATAAGTCAGGCTAGTCTAAAAATAATATGCACCAATCCACTTACTTAGGAGAAAATGCCAGTTGTTCTTCTATCTAAATGTTCTTGTGGTTCTCAAGAGAGAGAAACAGGTGCCAAAGATTAAGGGTGAGCAGTCACAAAACATTCTGACGCAGAGGAGGAGCAGGCCCTCAGCTGTGGCGTAAGTAATGTGGTAAGCATGGAGCTTTACAGAAAGATCACAACGTTGAGGTGGGATGAGAAGGAGGGGAACACTCCAGAGAAATCCAATACCAAGAAAGAGCAAACTTTACTACGGTTTCTCTAAGAACACCTGCGTCCCATCAGAAACGCCACCCTGAAGGGCAGAGTCGGAGGAAAGGCCAAATGGAAGGAAAGAGAAGGTGGATGACAGTGGGATAAACCAGGAGGGAAAGCAATTCCGCTGCCAGGGCGACCAGACCTCCTCGTGCGGAACACGGCGCACAATGCTCAAAGGCAAGCGCTGCTGCTGATGCTGCTGATGATACGGGGCCCAGCACTCGGCAAGCCCAGACTGGAGAATTCCAGTGGAAGTAGAGCTGCACAGGAAGGACACACACCAAGAGAAAGGAATTGACAAGAAGAGTCAGAAGACAATCATGGATGAAACTAAGGCCCAATCTGCAGTTACGTGAATTAAGGTATGGTTCGGAGTTATCCAAAGAGACATGTGAGCCCTTTGTGTGATTTTTCTAAGAGTCCTATCTAAAAAATGAAAAAGCAGAAATGAAATTAATTTTAATATACTTGGTTTACCCCATGAGCTAAAATGCCCTCATTTCAACATGTAATCAACACTAACATTTAGTAACTATGTATATTACTTTCTTCACATTAACTCTTGAAAGACAGGTGTGCATTGTACACTTCCAGCACCTCTCAGTTTGGATGTGCCACATTTCAAGTGCCAGTATCCACACATGGCACCCTCTTGGAGAATGCGTCTCAGAACAGAAAGCAGGGGTCTGAAAGTGAGACATACTAGCGTTAGAAAACACTGCCTATCACGATGTTCAGTTGTCACTTTTCTCTACACACCGTCATAAAAACGTGGTAGAAGAGTGTCTGTGAGCATGTTCTTTTCATCAATTTCTAATCTCACATCCTGAGGTTTCAATATTTATGTCTCCTTCTATTCTTAGTCCTTATGCACAAAGGAACTTCAAAAAGTTCATGGGGGAAAAGTCCTTTTTCATTTTTTAAACACACAAACTCCCAGCAATAATTATAAAATAGGATACAGAAAGCCCTGAATCCAAAAGACAGCAGAAAAGAATAAAAACTACAACAAACTTAAAGTGGGCCAAAGGGGAGGACAAATGATAAGGTGTTAAATTTTACCCTAACTGCATCAGCATGAATCTACTTTGCAATGTACTCTGTCAGATAGCAAGCCTATTCATATCCATGGTCAAGTCAGGATTCTATGGAGGCTTAATCCACAAGGGGATCCTGCAGATGGAGGTAGGCTTTTGCTGTCATTCATAACCTTTTGCAAATTGAGTGCTCAGAATGTACACTCTAATGCCATTTCCCCCTCTGGTCTTGGATATTAGTCTTTACAATCTTTGGATCACACGGGCTGGTGTGCTTCTTCCATATGAACTTAACTGACACCTTATCACTTGCTTTGAGACCCTAGATGCTACTCTTTTTGATAGCCAAGCACCAAGTGATTTCTTCATCACACTTTACTGTAGCATCCATATCTTCAGGAATCTCTTCGTGAAACCAAGTACTAAATAGGGACACCTCATAATAATTAATTGTCCTTAGATCGGGGCTAGCAATTAATGCCCTCTCTAAATCCACTCCTATCTATATTACGCATATGCCCCTAGTCCATTTTAGAAATAGTATAATGTATGCACATTTCATTATGTGGACATATGAACATTTACTAAGCCACTCATCAGACTGCAGGGATTGCTTCATGCTGACCACACTTCTATTTCAACCATTTAAATTGTTTTTGTTTTGACTAAATAACACCACAATTAAAGTATGGATAATAAAGCTCTTCCATATTTCAGATTTTCCCTAGAAAATAATTTTAGCAATGAGATTTTAAAGAAAAATATACTGAAAATCCTAATGTTCAGGTAAAAACTACCATATTTTTTTCTTCTCCCCTTGAATAATTTCTTAGAAATATGATTAGTTATTGGTCAAAAAAAGACCAATCTTTATCTTTCGTATAAATCAAGGCTGTGTCTTCTCTCCTTTCAGGTCTATGTTCAATGACCATCATGCAAGGACAATGTCTGCCCATCTCTATTCCCATGTGTGTACATCACGTCGGGTATTTCTAGCTTGCTGACTTAGGACTGGCAACCAGCTAAAAGACATGCGGTGAAGAAGATGGGTCTCAGAACTACGCTCTAACACAGAGAGGAAGTGAAGCACGCTCATGGGCTCATAAAGATAAAGGATGCATCATGTCAAGTGTTAAGATGCACACACACACACACCATCATCATGCAACCAACAAATACGTATTGAAAATACAAAAACGGATAAAGTTCAGCAATGCCCTACTTCAAATATGGTTCTGTTATATTTTCAAAGTTTTCAGAAAGTAGAATTCATGCATATTTTGAAGTGCATAAATTAGTATTTATGCAATTTATATTTGCAAACATAAGCTTCATAGGCAAAGAGAGTTTGAGGTTCTTTAACCCCTCACATTGGCTCAGTGCTGAGCCACACAGAACGAATTTAGGCAAAAATGTTGCCAGACTATTCTTTAAATAGCCAAGGATATAGATTTCATGACCTCTCTTGGTATGACAGACTAGTCCTCAATATTTACTTTAAGCTGACTCAGAAAAAAAGGCAAATTTAGTAGTATATATTCATAACAGAAAGCCATCTGGCGATGATACCAGAGTTACTATTTTTATACCAGGGCTTGATGGCAGGGAGAGTAGGCAAGTGATAAAAGTGACGTTTCCTCATCACTGTACTTAGTAGGTCTTTAGCAGGCATCAAACTGGTTCAGTCATGGCTGACCCAGCAAAATCATAACAGACCCGAATTTGTAAAATGTAGGTGTATGTGAACAATCGCCAGATGGGGACAGTCCAGGTTGAAGTTGTGGTATGAGAGACTCGGAAGAGGCCTGCCAAGCTCCTTCAGGAGCCTGAGGCAGGGGACCGGATGACTGCCGGGACTGCGAGTGTCACCCACCTGGAAGCAGCGCTGTCGGTTGCTAGGGACTCCACTGTTTCTGACTCTGCTGGTCCAGAGATTAGGTTTCAATGCAGTGCACATACTACCCTTGTTTTCTAAGTGGGAGATTACGCTTTTAGCGGGGGTAAGCTCATAATCTTTCCCATTCTGATTATCATTCCAGTTTACTCACATTTTACGGATTTGGATCCATTCCAATGTTGCTTCATCAGCCAGAACTGAACCAAGCAGTGCCAACTCAAAACTCTGGCTTTTAGAAAACTGAGAGGGATCATCTCTGTTGCCAAAAAGCACCAAGCAGATCAATGCTGAACTCACCGTTCATCCCGTCACACTTCGAATTTCCAACATTAAAGCAGGAAGTTTTCATATTGCCAGGAAGGACATTCCACCATTTATATTCAAATCCAAGTGCAGGCTCTGTTCCTGCAGGGCACGATCTACATTCTACAGAGAGAAGCAGCACACAATTACAATTAAACAGTTTCTTCTGTCTGTGCCAGGAAGCGCTAAACTTGTCTAATTAGCAGAGAGGGTCTTGAGAAGGAGAACTATTAGGGCACCAGTTCCCTTAGAAATCAATAACTTTCTCAAAAGCAGCCTGGAAAGAAAAAAAATCCTAGGTCTGGTGCACACATATCATTGGCCAATGGGGTGAGGGTTCGCTAGAGAAAAGATCCAGAATCTTGTAAAATAAGTGTTTCCTTTCATTTCTGGAAGAATCTGCTAATCCTAAATTCCCCTGCACAAGAACAGCACATCAGAAAGAAGTTCAAGTTCTCATAGATAATTTTAGAAGCTAGGTCTTTGTACCTTACAAATAAGAAAATATTTCACTCTCCTGACTGATTATTAAGCTTCCTATAATGCCACTCAATTATGGACTGGTTTCTTGAAGTTCAAACATTGACTATGTTGAGAAATGGCTCCAGAAACTGAGGGGTTCTAGAAGTTAACTGCACTTGGTATAAACTAACAATATGCAGCATTTAATTGGAAGGCTCTTTTCCAAGAACTTGTCAATTTAGCCCAAACCTTTTGCCTCCATCATCTAGAGAAGGGGTTTGGGAGAGAAAATATGCATGGAGCAAGTACTTCCTGGGAACAAAAGTACTTCAGGAGATATTCTATGTAACATACCTGATGATAAAGTTGAAGCACAAAGAATTTAAATAGCAGGACATGGGATGCTATTAGTAGCAAATAGAACTTGGTCTCAAACTCAAGTGGACTCCAGAGTCCTACTTGGGCTATCTCCCAAAGACTCTAGATATCAAGCATGAGGTCCCACTCCGATTACATAGACACCCACAGTGAAAATGTTGACTACGATTACAACGAATTCTGCAACTACCATCTGAATTAGTATTTGGTAAGTACCACAAGTTTCCCAGCTGTGCACTTTCAAACAAAACTGAGCACGTCTCCCTATTACCACAGCATAAACCGTGAGCCCTATTGCCACACTGATGTCGGGGGGATAACTTTTCTTATGAACAAATTTGCTGCCATCAAGGCGGTTTCTGCTCAAGGTTACCCTCTAGGACAAGGCGGAGCTGCTTCCCGGGGTTCCCAGGCTGCTAATCTGTGCAGAAGCAGACTGCCACCTCTTTCTTCTGTGCAACAGCTGATGGGTCTTAAACCACCAATACTCAATTAGCAGCCAAGTGCTTAACCGCTGTGCCACCAGGGCTCCAGCTTTTTTATACTTAAAGCGATACACATGTACTTTTACACACCCTGGAACAGAAGCGCTTATTAGTAATGTGACAATTTTCTTATCAGTCCAAACGTGAAAGAGCTTCCCATTAGGAGGCTTTTCACTATAGTCATGATATGTTCTATGAACCACTGCAGTCTCTGAAGTCCACTTAACCTTTTCCCAAAGTTGCTTCCATCTCTTAAGAACTTGTAAATTTTAAAAATCCCTCTGTAACAGTAAGTTAGGGCAGGGTCAGTGTATTCCAACAAGATTATTTTGCTAAAGGTCCAGTTTTTGCATCAGTTGACTTCCTACCCTTTATTCCATCTGAATACATTCCAGGAGGGCAGGGGTGGCAAGAAGATGATCCATTGTTATAAAATCCAGGATTGCAAGGTGGACAATCCCTCTTCTCTCCAGAAGGGGGCAATCTAATAGCATCTGCGAGGTCCTCCCGGCAGATTTTGGGCTCTATCCACTTGTACATTATCTGTGTCTGCAAAAAGAACACGCAAATCACAAAATATGCTGTACCTTGCTTTAAAGTTCCAATTAACAAAAATGTTAAAGGGACATCCATGAAAAATCTAAATAGGCGACAGAAGGGAAGGGCCAGCTAAAAATCACCTACAATATTATTGGCAAAATTAAGAAAGAAAAAAAAAGAGAAAACATTGAGAAGTCATCCTGACTCCCAGTTTTTCGTTTACCCTGCACTACAAACGACCCGACCTCATACCAACCATGCTCCTTATCATCCTCCTAGCCATAATTCCCACAAGGTGTTCTATGTTGGGGCCTTCACTGTTCCGTTCTCCTCCCGCAGCACAGCACATGGCACATGGCCACAAATAAACAAGTGTTATCAAGCTTCACGTTTGGATCCTGTTGTGTGGTGAACGGAGGGTCCTGGTGACCCAGGTCTGAACTGCTCAGCTGCACCAACCAGCGAGGCTCCCCAGAGAAGAGACCTTGTGATTCCAGTCGAGGAACCCCGTTAGCTAGCTCTGCTCCGTCCTCTCGGGTCGCAAAACAACAAAGCACAACAACGTTTTATATGTATTTGTCATTGCTCTCGTTTCTCTTTCAATAAACTGACATTCAACAGCAAGGCTATCGCTGGAGTATCTTCTTCAGAGGCTTCTACAGCCTGCCCTGTGTGCTGCAGACGTTAGGGTGAAGCCGGCCTCTGCCGGGTAGGTCGTGAAAAGCTTTCACGCCCTGTCCTTTGACTCTCACACATGCACCCAGCACCACAGATAACCAGGTATGGGGTTCTACTTTAAGGACACAGCTCTCCCTCAGGGAAACCACGTAAACCTCTGTTAAAACCTGGGGTTGGCCTCCTTTTGACGCCAGAAATACTCAATGTGTCCTCCATTCTCAAAGCAAAATGAATATGCTTAGCAAAAACACACATAAACAGAGGGGGTGGGGGGAAGCATTCTGAATACAGAGGAAATCAGCTCTTTTGTAAGTAAACACCGTTTCAAAAGGACTAGAATGTCTTTTCATTAGAAATATAATCATCTGAGAGTATTCTTTCCCCTTAAAAACAACTTCTCAAGCAATGACTCTAATAATGAAACTGGAGAACCAACATTACAGGCACTTCTCTATAGTGATTTCCCGTTAATAGAAAATCATGAATAGTAAAACCCTTTAGGACACTCAATTTTATTCTCAAGTATTCTCTTCTGGAAGAAAAATTCACCTTATCTAAAGAAGGATATTTAAGGAAATGGTTTAAAAGGTAGATGTCTCAACAGAATTGTAAAAAACGTCTTTTTTCCTTTTTAAAATACTCTTGCACATTCAATTTACGACCTACTTCATGGTGGTTCCATTCAACTAGGGACTGTGCCCTTCTGCCTCTTACCATCTGTAAACTAATGGCCACCCCTGCTGGGACTTCCTAAGTAGCTGAACAATGAATTAGATCCTGTGTCCATACGGGGTGCTCGCACCCCTACGGAAAGCAAATAAAATTCAGATAATCTAAGCAAAGGGAACACTGTTTGGAGGGGGCGTTGGCATTTGAAAACTTCTGGCTTAACAGAACACAAAACAAATCTAATTCAAAACAAGTCACAATTTGCTGATTCCTTTTTACTTCACTTAAGAATTGCATCGAATTGCCTGAGAGCTACTATGTTGATGGGAATAACTGATTCCCACATGGGGATTAGGCCGTGCTGTCACTGACCCTGGGGCACATCATGTCATATGCTCTCAAGCACTTTGGGAGGGAGGAAAGATTATCCTCATGTTCATAAATGGAGTCACTCCTGATTCGAACTGGTAAGCAACTTGCCCCCCAACCATATACTGCTCAGAAATGGTAAAGAGAGCCAGTTTGGCGAGGGTAAAAATTAAATTATGCGAATACCTTTTGAGTCAGCTATCCTGAAAATTTACAACCCAAGTAAACTAAATATCCAAGAACTTAGAAAATGTCAACCACTTTTATACTTTTCAGAAAGTTTAAATTTCAAATGCTCGATAGTAAAAATTTCATTTTTACTCCACATGACAGATTGGGTCTCCCCCACTCTTTCTAATGGGGACAGATGCCTGCAAGTCTGGCTGACTAAGGGATGGGAGTAATTAATATTAATGATAGTAAGTGCCAGATGGCTCCCAGCGCCGATGAAAAACCAACTATCAATTTACCCCTTGGCAACTTGAGATAAAAGTATGAAATGTTTTATGAAACCAAGCCCCTAATAGACTAAACTAACCAGATTATCATTAGGATGGCAGAAGTTATATTTATATTTACATTAGGTAATAACAGAAGTCAATTTATATTTACATTAGTAACATTCATCTTCAAAAAGTAGTGGTATCAATTGGAAGCAGTTTCTTATCTCAAAAAAAAAATTCTAAACAGGGAGAGCCAAGCGTTTCAATACCTTCTTTAAATGGATGTGTCTGCAGACTTTACTCCTTCAAATGTCCCTGCCCAAATGCACCTCGGCTTTGTAGGCTGACTAATGCCATCTGAATGGAATTAAATGTGCTTTGCGCGGGTCTCTCAACCGCCACTCCAACCCAACTGCCAGCTTTCCCGTGACAGGCAGGCTACTGCGTGCCTCCTTACTCCTGTGACTGAGCACTCCTATTTGTCTCTTCTTGAATTAGGTAGTTTTCCTAAGTCATGCGGACCCCCTCCTTCAAAGTCCTATTCGACACCCACACCTGGGCTAAGTACGCTCGCAACGCACCCACTTGGACTCCTTCTCAGTGAACCCTTTGCTGCTTTCAGTTTTCCCATGTGGTTGCCTGCTTCTACTCTTTCCAAAGCCTAGCAGCCCGGGCATTTTCTGTTATGTTGGAGATACTATGGAACTCTACCGTGGTGCTAGAGTTGCTAGCCAGAAAATTAGGAAGAAAAGATCCTGAAATTAAATGGTGGTAGGACTGTACAACCTGTGAATATCCTTTTAAAAAAATGAATCCTCCATCTTAATTAGATGGATTGTATGGTAGGAGAACAATGTCTCGATAAAGATGACTAAAAATATATTTTTTTAAAATATTGTAGGGGAATTTTTTATTTTACACAAATTTAGAAACCCATGGCTGCTAGGAAATACCATGTTTTCTTCCCATTGTGGGATTAAACAAATGTAAGCCTATCTTACCTTTAAGCATTCATACTCAGGACTATGTAGGAATAATGGCAGATCTAAACCTATACTGCTTTCTCCTTCTTCCCATACGCCCTTGCATCTCACTTCTGCGATGTAATTAAGAAACCCTGTGTTAGAGCCCTTGAGCACCACTGAAAAGCATTACAGGCAAAGCAAGTGAATGCAATCTGATACCAAAGCACTAGTAAGCCCTCCAGGATCACCATGGATTTCCTAAACTCTCAAAGGAAGAAATGGCATCATCTAATATTTCATCTTAAGAAGGAGCCCTTTTGAAAGATCGTCCCTTCCAGCCAGCCCCCTAACCTGGGGGGAGGGGTGCCCAATTTCATAAAATCTGTTTTTCTAGGACTCGGCCTCACTGGAATTTACCTTCTCTAAGTATGCCTTTCATCCAAATTTTACATTGTGGAATAATAGAGAAATATCTATTTCTTCTAAGACTTCAAATGTTTAAGTCTTCAAGCCCTGTGCCTAGTACAGAACACATTCCATATGTGGTATTCTTTCATTCTCTCATTCATTAACTCATTCAACAGATGCTGCACTGCCCTCTATGCGCCAGGGACTCTAATGGTCTTTGTTTTCGATTTCTAATGATAAAGAGCCAGTCCCTGTCTACAGGACAGGACGGTCTAGGAGAGTATGGTGATGGAAAGAGTCAGCTAAGCAAGTATTTGCCATCAAGTGATCTGATACTGAAAAATGCTAGCAAGTGCTCTCCAACCATCACATCATGTGTAAGATGTGATGTAACTGTAACTGTAAGAAAATCCCCAGCATTTCGGAACCCCTATTTGTGGAGGTAAATGACAATGGCTTCTTCAGTTTAGAAAGAGACTCATTATCTTTGAAAGGACTGATGAGTCCAGGTCTGTCTTCCCAGAGGAGCAGGTGAGCTAAGCAGTACAGTCACAGTAGGTTGAAAGGATTCCTCTGGGATGGGCTCAGATCCAAGCAGGGTCGATCACTTCTGAAACGGTGGCCAGCGCTGCAGGAAATCTTCTAGCCATAGTCTTTGTAACTCTCACCAAATGGCCTTTGCTAAGAGTCTGAGTCAGAAGGTGGGGAAGATACTGATTTGATTATATAGTTTAATTTCAGCGATGGCTACCAAGAGTATGACTGTCATCCTGTTACGTATAAAATGAGCCACCTCGGAAGGTAAGAGGAGCACGTGGGAAGAGCCAGGAGGGGGGTACACATTTAAACCCCCAAACCCCCACCCAGTGAACCTCCTTGACCCAGGAGACAGCTCTGTCACCAGAGGAGGGAAAGAAGAGCAGCAGGAGGGGCAGAGCAGTGCCTCCACCCCCACCCCCCGCCACGCAGAAAGCAGAGCTGGCTGCTTATAGGCAGGAAGCTGGCTTGTGGAGGTGCTGCCGGGCACTTAATTGGAGAACTTGGCTTGCTGACCCACCGAGCTGGAGTTGAGTGCCTTCTGACTGGTGAGTATGGCAAGGTGACATGGCTTTTAGGCATTTAGTGAAGCCCTAAAGGAGCTCTGTGACATCGTTCAGCAGCGCTGAGGCCAGGCCAAGTGCTGAGAGCCAGAGAGAAGCTTGCTCGTGAGCACGGTAGAGAATACACTGTGCTTAGCGGATGCCAAGGGCTTAAGTGGAGAGCAAATGTTTTGAGAATGATAGGGGCAACAAATGTACAAATGTGCTTGACACGATTGGTGTATGTATGGATTGTGATAAGTGTTGTACCCCTTAATAAAATGATTAAAAAGGGGGGAAAAAGAAAGCGAATACACTGTGCTGATTGCATAACTATACACTGAGCATTCCTCACCAGAATTCTACACTGTTACCTTCCCAAATAAAACCCACAATGGTGAGCACTGTCAGAGTTCTACGTGGCCATTGCCATTAAGCCCCGTCACAGAAGTAGCGTGCCCCGAGATGGAGATTGGGTGTGAGAATCAGGTTCAACGAGAACAGAAGGTGCAGGCACACCTGACACCTGCCTTGTGGCCATCAGCTTGGAGCTGGAGAGTCTGATGAGGCCCCCACGCTGTTTCTTCAACCCTCGCAGGATCCAAAGCGGTGAGAGGGGAAGGTGGCTTGAATAGAGGGGCCTGAGGGGCCCAACAAGAAGACAGTCTCTCTGATAATGAACTTAAATTGAACTAAGACTATCAGCAAGAAAAGGTAAGAGAAAGGTTCCGATGGAATTGTTGGATCTAGACTGACTCGGGCCAGTTATGACCAACGGGTCTCGGCCCCCCAGTTTCACACTGGGGAGTCAACATCCTAATCTTGTATCTCTCCCAAGAATATGTTAAGCTTTCCCATTCAGTTCCTGTATTTTTAAATCAATTCGTAGAGTATGTCATAATTAGTCCCAGAGGCGGCAACAAAACTTGACACCTCGCTCTGCCACCAAAAGAGCCTGCAGATGCCCTGAGATGAACCAGCAAATCACACAAGCACAGCTCTCTACTGAGTTCTAGAACCCAAAATAAATAAGCCTGTGTTTTCTCAAGTCGCTGAAACGCTAACAACATAATTGTCACAATTTTAGCAATGCTGATATCTGCAGATATCAAGACAATCTTTGTGGATATTGATAATCTAGTAGGAAGCTTGTGTTTCTCAACTCTGAATAGTTTAACTGGAAGTTAATTCTCTGTAGTGGGTTGACCAGTGTTACCCCTAAAAAACAGATATTCCAAGTCCCAAACCCCAGTACAGTGAATGCTACCCTATTGCACATAGGACATTTGCTGACATCATTAACTTATGGATCTTGGTAAGAATTCATCCTGAATGTAGAGTGAGAGCAAAACCCAACGACAATGGTCCTGAGAAGAAAAGGAAAGGCTCAGGCTGGAAGCTGGGAGGCCCAGAGATGCACAGGAGAGAAGCCCACTGAAGACAGAGGAGCAGGCTGGAGGCAGGACTGCAAGGCACGGAACACCAGGGTTGTAGGTCGTCGAAGAGGTGAAGACCCTTAGTACCTCCCAAAGGAATCAATCATGAATCAATCATGCTGGAACTGGTTAGCATTTTATTTACCTCTGAAGTTAGAAACAAGTATCTTGAAATCGATCTTTAATCACTTTGTAAAAAGTCACTGAGTTTTTTCATTCTAGCTAGTACCTTTGTGCTCGGTACCAAGAGACTGTTCAGAGTTCCCTCAGATTCAAGAGGAAAACATCGGGGGTGGGGGTGGGG
>NW_022103920.1:53183458-53199519 GCF_000313985.2 Echinops telfairi
TGTGTGTGTGTGTGTGTGTGTGTGTGTGTACGACGTGGGTGTGTGTGCATATGACGTGGGCGGGTGTGTAGTTGTGCATTAGAACTCATTCCTATTGGCTTATGTCAACTCGATTCTTCCACCTTAGTTAACTACTTATCGACAGAAAGTAGAAACCCAGTTTTGGGAATCTTTTCATTATAACAAAGTTCAAGGTACTTCGCTAGCTTTCATTCATTTAAGCTTTAATAATGCTGGATAAATCATTATCCAAAATAAACTAAATTTATTTTGTTGTATTTTTCAGTACAGCAACTTTAGCCAAAAATAGCATCATTTCAAATTACTTCCTAACCTGCTGCAGCATTATGTCTTACATGAAGTCAAACTGCTTTATACTGCTCTCAGCCATGGTCTTTGTAATGTCCACCCAGTCTGGGTGGGAGCCTGAAAATACAGCAGGGAGTACTGTAGCTCAGGGACAGGTTAGTTCGGCAATTTCCGAAGTCGGAAGAGAGAAACTCAAGAGCATCAGCAAGAACAGGCACCAGCAGACCGTGTAGCAGCTCCCTGCCTGCAGTGGTGGCGGAAACAGAGACACCAGAGACCTCAGCATGTGGCCATGAGACAGAGGCTCTTTCCCAGCCCACAGAATGACTAAAGCTGGGAGCCTTTGGGCAGGAGGTTGGATTACAGAGTGGGGCGCCCTTTAAGCGTAGATCAGCTCTAAAGAAGCATTGTCACACTAGTCAAGCAGGGCAGGGGCCAAGGGGCCACGCGGCTGAAGACATGGGAGGGACATGCTGACTGGCCTGGCTAAGCAGCAGTACTATAAACAAAAGGATCATATTCTTAATGTTGTTGCTGTTAATCCTAGCTTGTAAGCTGTTAGCTTCCCTAATGAACACCATAGTAGTGAGCATGGCAGTGAGTTCCGGGTGCCACTGCAATGGAGTCTCAAACCAGCAGAGAAGTAGAATGTCCCTGGAGGGGTGTTTGGTGTCAGAATGGAATGGAGGAAGATGGACAGTGGAGGCATAGAAACCCTCCTTGGGCAGACTTGACCCTAGAGGCTCCTTCCCCCTTGTGTCGCCTGAGGAAGACAGACACGTCAACCACGCCAGTTCCTCGCCTCTCTGCAAAGATGCTCTAACTAGAACCTAGTGGTAGTATTTGGCCACTGATGCAGGACCATCAAGACCTTACTTTAGAGAAAACAGCTGGTAAGTTTAAGTGATAATTCCTATGGAAAATAATAGCTATACTTCTTATCACTGAAATCTTTCACTGATTTAAATCACCCTCCCCCCCCCCCAGTTTTCCCCAGTCAGTTAAGGCCTACATGCTGCACTACACAAATAAGAACCTACTTGACCTTAAGTGCACAAAAGTGCATTCCTTTCAAGGTAAAATTAACAATTATTTTAAGTCTGAGAAGTATAGATTCGAACCTAGGAATACAGTAACAGGAAAGAAAGTACTAAATGCACTAAATACAGTAACAGGGAAGAAAGTACTAAATTTGTATGATCCAAACTGGGTCAAGGACGTGAGCACTATTATTTCAAAAGATGTTAGCCTGCATAAGGAACCCTACATAGCAAGCCCCTGCACTGCCAAGCCCTCCTTCCTGGCAGAAAGGGGCTGCTCCAAGCCGATTCTCTGCTTAAGGGAGTGGCAGGTCAACTGGAGAGCACAGGTAGGCCTCCTCCCCTGGATGAGTGCCACCGAGATGGTCACCGCTCCGCGTCTCCTAAATGCGGCCACACGGTAATGTGCCACAACTGAACGAGCCAAGGCACCACCTGTATCCGCAGTCTCCTGAGCAGCCACATAATTAGAGAGAAGCTACGGAGAGTCTCTATCCTATGCGTCACCACGCATACTTAAGGCGGTGCTCTTCCGGATGTTATTGCTCCTGGAAAAGCGTAACAGCTGAAAACAGCAGTAAAGGCGTGGGCACTCACCACGCGCCAGGCATTGTGTTGAGAATTTCCCATCGAGTGTCATTAGAAGTGGAGAATTAGATTATCCCATTTCACAGATGAAAACCCTAACGCTTAGAGGCATCAAGTAACTTGCCCCCACAGTCATCAGCAGCAGACCGGCAGGCTTCAGAATCTGAACACGGATCTCGGGTGCTACCTGGCATACAGGTGTTCTCACCAGCTTATGTACGCTTCCCTGGATAAATCGGCCTCTCGAGCCTGGCAGGAAGGTGATATAAATTTTGGCTGGGCGTGACTGCGACTACCGATATGTACCTTTCCCTGTTCATCACACGGAGTATGGATCTGGAAATAGTCCTTGATGGTGCAGGGCACGCGTTTCGTGCACGCACTGGATCCTTCCTCTGCAAACAGAAAGTGTGTTTCAGAAATGGTCGACTGCTTTCAAAGTCTGATCAAACGCAAGGTGGGAAACAGCAACTTATCAAAAAAGAAAACAATAACTTTACAGGACTATATTAGGTAGAGCTGCTAGGCCCAAAGAAAATAAGGGCCTACACTTTTAGTTTTCCTAAAACAATCAATGTTTCCATGAGAGACCTGATGAAAATCAGAGTTTTTCTAAATACATTAGTTTGCTCTCATGATCAGTAAACACTGGAAATTTGGAACAGTTAAAAGTTCCTAAAGTATGTCTCTCTAACAGCTAAGCACCTAAAAGTATAATGCAAATATTTTCTTTTACGTTTTCAGATTCTGTATAAACAAATCCACTTGTGGGATGTAGAATAGAAAATTTTTAGGCAAAGAGGAAAAGAGTGCACAAGCGGATAACAGGGAGTCCTAACTTTGTCCACTGAACACTGATCCACTTCGGGACTCTGTTGTCCGGACCACCGTTCGTGCCACCTCATTAGGTGTGAACTCTTAACATAAGAATAAACACTATCATCACAAACCTAGAAAGCAAAGGTCAAAGAGCATAAACTGACAAAGTGCAGTCTTACCTGAAAAATGAGAATCCTCTTTGCACTTGACACATTCTTTGGCTCCTTTCTCCGAATAGGTGTTTCTGGGGCACACTTGGCAGTTGAACGAGCCTGGCTTGTTGCTAAATGTGCCCGGCTTGCATGGGAAGCACTCTGACGTGTATGCCACCCCTGTGTGATATGGAAAAACAGAGAAGGGGAGACAAGGCCCAAGACCAACAAAGAGGTCTGAACCGACTTGTCATTGCTATCCAGAAATGAGAGACATTGACAGAATGATGGGGCAGCACAAATATACCATCTTATTGACTCATTTTACAGTGAGGGAGTGTTAAGCTATGCACGGGAACTGGTATACATACTGAATGAAACACTTAAAACAGGAAAATTTTGATAAGGGATAAGTATATAAACTAAAAGCTGTGGGTCTCAGATAACTACTAACTAAAAATATGAAATAAATGATAAAGTCCCCTCAAATACCACAAGTCTATTATTTTTTATCTTTGGGTTTGGGGGGGGGGGTTCTCTTCCGCTGCTCATCAAGTCACAGGTCTGACCTAATACGCACTGCCATCTAGAAGATTCTGACTCATAGTGGCCCTTTAGGGTTTCTGAGGCTGTAACTCTACAGGAGTAGAAAGCTTCATCTTCCTCCTGCAGAGCAGCTCGTGGTTTCAAACAGCTGACCTGGAGAGTAGCGGCCCAACTTGTCACCACTCCCCACCCCCAAGGCTCCGAGAGCCCAGGCATGCCTTGAGTTTTCTTCTGGCTTGAAATTACAGCCTCTGCTAGAAGAGGTCTCTCCTACTACTGCGTCATCTCAAGAGCAAGCACGTTTGTTTGGTGCCAGAGAGTAGGTTGCAATGCTCAGGGACTTTATGTGCAACACAGTGGTTATGAGCCATCCTTACACTTGTTCCCAAGTCTGAGCCCATTGCTGCTGCCTGTGTCAAGCCACCTTGTCCAGGATCTTCCTTTTTTTTTTTGCTGTCTCTCTACTTTACCAGGCATTATGCCCTTTGCCAGGGACTGGTCTCTCCTCACATGTCCAAAGTATGTGAGATGAAACCCTGCCACCATCTTACAGTATAGGGCAAACTGATTCAATGAAGGAGAATCAATGCGTTGGTTAAAAGTAGCCCTCACTGAGTATGGTCCAGGCCAGAGTTTATTAGCCATTCTCTTGGGTGAGGAAAGGGATAGCTTGGCTCCGAAAGACACAAAAGGTTTAGGAGACACAGGTCAAGATGGCTATTTCATTATTTCACGGTAGTGCAGGATGCCCTGGTAGCACAGTGGACAGATAACACAGACAGAATCCTTTCCACTTAAGTAACTACAATGACTGTGAGACACAATCGACTTGGTGACCATGACCTGGTGACTGTGGCTCGGTGGGCAGTTTGGTCGTCATGCCTGCTTTTCCTCAAATTACCCTTAATTCTCTCTAAGGGTGAACAAACAATCAACAAGCCTAGAAGAAAGTTAGGGTCTCTAGACCGTCCTGAAGTCGAAATCGTAACTCCTCTCTCTCTACCCTACTGAGCCTAGAACCGGCCAAAGCAACACTACAATACGCATTTTAACTGCGAACAAGATGTGCTAAGTGACTACTCACACCGGGTTTCTGTAAATACCTTCAATTGTGATATTTTTTACCAACACAGGCTTGACTGCCTTAGAACCCATAAGGATGCCTGTCGTTCTCCAGTACAGTATATTTGTGCCTGATTTCAGCATGACCTGCAAAGATAAAGACCCCCCAGTCAGAGAAGCCCTGTTACTTCCAGCACTTCCATCCCTTAAAGCTATGATATACTTTTTATCACACTATTGTACTAAGTTATTATTAGTTTCTACATACATATTTAAGGCTGGGCTGAAGTCATATTTCCTCATGAAAAAGGAGTCTGCTAAACAAAATCATATGTAAAATACTGTAGAATTTTATTTAATGAAGCAGTACAAACAAAAAGAGAAAATGAATTCCAAGTCATTTGCATGGAATATTTAAGTTTATATTTATGAGTCATCTTAGTGGGCAAAAGTGACATCGCTCACAAAAGCTGAAACTATTTCTACATAGCTTTTTGAGCTCTAAAAGTAAAAAGGCAACAAATGAGTTAGCTTCTTTTAACATTTTGAAATAAACAGCTGTAAAAAAGGCAACTAGAGAAAATGGAATTGTTCTTATAGAAGGACCAAATGTAGCTCTCTGACTCCAGGACCATGTCTACTACTTACTTCTTTCGCCACTGGAAAACATTTCCAATTAGAAATGAAACCAATTTTCTATCACTACCACGGTGGTGTTTTGGGGTGTCCCTGGCTTCCGTATCTGTTGCCTCTATTCCTTCCTGGCTAGTCAAACTCAAGCTGTATAAACTAAACCACACCCAGTCCCTTCACCTGCCAGAAATTAACAGAAATAGTTTATTAAGTACTTTCATTGATTTGAAACTGCTGTAAGTGACAAAAGCATATTTGTGGCCAAGGGCTTCATGTACTACTGGGTGAGAGTTTGCTAGTGGCATTAACATCACTTTCACACAGAGGTTAAAAATATTCTCAAAGGGCTTCTTGTTAAGCACCTATGCTAAAACCAAAGGCAAGGATGGGTGGTCCCTCACTTATTGAAACAGAGTTTAAACTACACTGGAGGTACTTCACATGTCTCTCTCATAAGTCATCTCATTTAATGCAACAATTCTACCAGATTATCCTCAGTTCTCAAATAAAACATAAGAGTTAAAGAGACTAAAGCAACATGAACAGCGTAATTCAGAGCTAGAATTAAAGTCTGTCTCTTTCCAAAGGAATTACTTCAAATAACAGAGCCTTGAAATCATATTATCTAATAATTGCCTTCAAGCATTTTTAAAAATTGTCCTATGGAAATAGTTACTTTATTCCATGGGATCAGAGAGGGTAAAACTTTGACTAAATGGGTGGCAAATACATAGAAGGTTTCAAACATGGATAAACGTGCTGATACTCAGAGCAGTCCAGCAATGGGGACCGCAGACCTGAAAATCTCCCAGCAAGATAAGCTGGGAAATCACTTGTTGGGAACAACGCAGAGAAAGTTGGATGAAAAGAACTCAAAGATCCTTCCAATGCCAAGTCATTGATTCTATCCCAGGTAGCAGGCACATGTGTCAACATACATACGCAGGGCTTTGTATATCGGTTTTGAATAGTTATAGTTCCTGTTATTGTCCTTCTGAGAGGAGAGAAACTTGCTACAAAGGGAAAGGTGAAAAGGAACCGATGGAGAAATAGAAAGGTAGGAAAAAAATTATCTGGAAAGAATCTGAGTCCATGCACCTTGGGGGCAATGTATTCTCTACTTATTTCGAGCTCTTCTGTAAATTATTAAAAACCAGAGCACTTTCATATTTTTCCTTAAAGTAAACTTTGAAGGAAGATTGGAAAGAAAACAAGGAGAAGAGTGCGGCTGGTGGGAAAGGCATAAAGGACATTAGAAGGTGCCTGGCTAGCAGATAAACTAGTGTCTGGGGTCTTAAAGGCTTGTCTCCAAACAAGCAGCCATCTAAGTGAGAGGTCAACTAAGTCCACATGGAAGAAGCACACCAACATCAGTCACCGAAGGATTGTAAATCATATAATTTGAAGCTGAAGGAGGGATTAGTATCAGAGCCTAAATTGTGAGAATCCAGTTTTCAGAAGGCTATGGATGACAGTGGGAGTCCAAGATTCATTTGTGGGAAATGCATAGGAAAGAAGCCTCCAGTGAGCTCCCACAGTTGAGGATGGGAGAGAAGTGGTTCCTAAACAGAGGGCACTGGAGAGGTGAGTACAGAAGATCAAAGGCATAAACTGACAAGAGCAGCTAAAACCATGTCAGTTGTTTCCACCTCTGATGCATGCTGGAACTGAATTGGTGTTCAACATTTTCTGTAATTTGTTTTGCTTTTGTTTGTTCGTATTAAGATTGATCTCAGAGGTGCTATGTCCTTGGAGGTCACCCTCCTGAAGTTGTGCTGTATGTTTCTCTGCGTTTTGGTATATGAAACCCAGGATTGATGAATCTATAGGGACAGCAAGTAGGATAAGGGTTTCAGGGGTGGGGGGTACACTGCAAGGGGGCGGGGTAGTAAAAGGAAGACGATGTCAGGAGCCCAGGAAGAAAAAGGATGTTTGGAAACTGACGGCGATTGACATGATTGAACTAAGGAATGATATATGTATTAACTCCCAATTAATAATAATTTTTTTCTAAAAAAGAAGAAGAAGAAAGGACAAAGAGAGACTTACAGAATGAGAGCCCCATTCTCCATTGTCTGTGAGCTTTACCCATTTTTCCGTGGTGGTGTCCATCTCCTGGCACTGATCATTTTGAATCTGTGAATTAGACAAAAGGGCCCCAGTAAGCTTCTTGAATAATGGCTTTAATTAAATTCTGCACTCAGTACAAGGCAGACTGTAACCACTTCTTTCAATACATACTAAGCCAGCAGTTCTCAACCTGTGGGTTGCAACCCTTTTGGAGGTTGAACAACCCTTTCACAGGGGTCGCCCAATTCATAACAGTAGCAAAATTACAGTTATGAAGTAGGAACGAAAATAACTGTATGGTTGGGGGAGTCACCACAACATGAGGAACTGTATGAAAGGGCCGCAGCAATAAGAAGGTTGAGAACCAGTACTAAGCTATGGCCACGGGTCATTCCCAACAAGGAAATATAACAAGACCTCTGGAGTTTTAAGTAAACTGTCCTCATATAACAAAAGGCCGCCCATTAAGGAGAGAAAATGACACAGAAAGTGCAGCTAACACTGACAGTGCACATGCAAGAGAAAAAGTCATTACCAAAAAAACCCATCCCACCTACCAAAATGTTTTCACAGCTTGCACTGACAAATCAAGCCCAACTGTATAAAAATAAACAAAGCATGTTTTTATAATATTTGGGGAAATAACATTTTAAGGTAATAAATAAGCGAGGTCTCCTTTGTTCTCAATTCACAGTACTTAAGCCAAATGTGTAGGTAGATGACTCTGGACAAAATCAAATTCCCAAATTATTATTTTGGGGGAAACCGTAATCCTTTACCATGCCAGTTCAGATGGCTAATATCTTTAGCACCTACCGTATTGTGTTTTCTAGACAATTCTTCCAAAATGTCTATGGGTTAAAAACACTGTCTTTCAGTGGATTCTGACTCATAGCAACCCTGTATGGGAGAGCAAAACTGTCCCACAGCATCATTGAGGCTGCGGCCTTTATGGGAAAAGGTTACCACACCTTTCTCCCCTTGGAACAGCTGGTAGGTTCAAACCACTGACCTATAAGCACTGTGCCACCAGGGCTTTCTGACTCTGGATCAGGCACATTATTTCCAGGTCTACTAAGATTACAGAGACATCAAAGGAGCAAGTACATCGTCTCAGTATTTTACAACAGTCAGCAATAAGGTTAAAATAAGATCTCACTATAATCAAAATGACTGTTTCTTCTCGAATCATTTTATCTCTTTATTTACCTTCCTGACCAATTTATAAACAATGTAAAAACATTCTCAGTAAAAGATATTTCCTACAGTGTAAGACATGACAAAATAATAATAATTTATAAATTATCAAGGGTTCATGTGAGGGAGGGGGAAAAATGAGGAGCTGATACCAAGGGCTCACGTAGAAAGCAAATGTGTTGAGAATGATGATGGCAACAAATGTACAAATGTGTTCGACACAATGGATGGATGGATTGTGATAAGAGTTATATGAGCCTCCAATTAAATTTTTTTTTTTTGAAACAAAACCCTTTTTTGTTGTCAAGAGGATTTTTTTTTTAAATCATTTTATTTGGGGCTCATACAACTGTTATCCCAATCCATACACACATCAATTGTGTAAAGCGCATTTGTACATCGTTTCTCAAAACATTTTCTCTCCATTTAAACCCCCGACATTAGGTCCTCATTTTTCCCCTCCCTCCCCGCTCCCCCCTCCCGCATGAGCCCTTGATAGTTTATAAATGGTTATTTTGTCATATCTTGCCCTGTCTGACGTCTCCCTTCATCCACTTTTTGATTGTCTGTCCCCCAGGGAGGAGGTCACACACAGTTCCATGTAATCAGTTCCCTCTTTCCTACCCATTCTCCCTTTACCCACCCTGCTTTGCCACTCATACCACTGGTCCTATAGGGCTCATCCGTCCTGGATTCCCTGTATTTTCAGTTCCTATCTGTACCAGTGTACCTCCTCTGGTCTAGTAAATTTTTTTTAAATGTACAAATGTGTTTGACACAATGGATGGATGGATTGTGATAAGAGTTATATGAGCCTCCAATTAAATTATTTCTTTTTAAAAAGAGTATAGGAAGAAAAGAAACTTCCTAAAAATTTACTAGACAATAGAGCCTTTTAGTATCCAAATGCCAAAGAATAGCAGCTAATGAAGATATTGGCTTTAATTATAATTGTGTCTTACTTATAAGCAAAGGGGCCATCTAAATACATGTACAAGTGTCACGACACAAGGACAAATATGGACCTAAATATCCCCTTGGTAGTCATTATTTGGATGAACTAAGCTTTAGGCTTTTGTTCTGTTGATGAACACAAGCATTGTGAATTATTGTACATTCTAATTTTAATATCTGTTACTCATTCTAAAAGTATCTAGTGAAGATAGAGCCTTATTCCAATCACGCATTCTTTGTTTCAGTTTCAATATTTTAAAAGAGCCATTCAGCTCTAAAATCAAATGTGTCATGCTTAGAATAATGTGACAACCACGTGTACAATTCTCAGAGCACAACTAGCGTTCTGCGCAGCCTCTGCGGCTTCCTTTCCATCAATGACCATGGCAACTGGGAAGGCTGATGCACTGAGCCAATACAGAGCACCTATCAAATGGAAACATCCAGGTAAGGGAGAAACCAGGGACACATATCTTTTAGACAATAACAACAACAAAGTCATCAGTGAAAGGAAATAATGAAACCAGGTCAAGAACAGTGTTATTAATCGATCAAAAAGGACTTACTGTACAATACAAAACCAGTTCTTAATCTAACTAGACTGCAGGGGGTGATGCCCTGGTGTTATAGAAGTGCTCGGTGAACAGAGAGATGATTATGGAGAACAGGCACTGTCCATGTAGGCTACCTATTGGAATAATTTAGAGCATTGTCAAAAATATTGATGCCCTAGTCTCATCCCAGAACAATTCAATTAAGTACCTGAGAGTAAGACCCAAGCAACTATATTTTTAAGTTCCTCAGCGGGCTCCTGTGAACAGCTAAGTTTGAGACCCACTGATGTAGACTAGAATTTAACTGCCTCCACAATTTGGGGCAGAGGGGCAGGATTTATAGGAATATTGAATGTTAGATAATCGCCTTGCTTAATTATCTTTTAATTTAACAATATTGCCAAAATATTCCATGAAGAAATATATTACTATGAGAAGAATTTTGCAAATAAACTATAGCTTTAAAACTCAATCTGTTTGAATGGTGCTTAATATCTTAAACTCTTAAAAGTTTATTAGAGCTAGGAGGATCCTTAAAAGGATCCACTTTACAGAAGATTATGCTGAAAGACAACACGTTAACCTAATTGTCCAATATCATACCATCAGTCATTGCAGAGTTTGGAACAGAGCCAGAATCTCAACTTCAAATCCAAGGCTCATACTTCATGGAAAATATCTCTTGCTACCAAACTTTGGACTTAGAAAATTTCATTTTCAGGAGGTATATAAATTTGTTTTAGAATTATCAGGGTAGTCTCCAAGTCTGGACTATTGAAACACTTAATGAAATGTTTCCTAGTTGCCTGCAAAACATGCAGTTTGTTCAGTAAAAGAAGTCAATATGACAGTATTTTCTCAAGTGTTTGAGTAATTGCAACAACCAACGCTTGCTAGATTACAAAACCCTAACCCACACCCACTGACAATGAGTCAATTTCAATTCATGGTGACCCTATAGCTTAAAAATGGTTTATTTTAAATATTGAGATGATTTTAATGGTAACCATCTATTTTGTTAGAATAACTATTATTTTATCCCATATTCAGTGATGCTATGTAGCCTCTTCCCAGAGACACCTACTAATCCACCCAATGACTGCTTTAGATTGTATAAACTGCACACAATGAGAAATACATAGCCATTTATCCATCTAAAATGTTGCCCATGTACACACTGAAATAATTCTAACAATAGGGAAAACATTTAAACTACAAAGAAAAAAATATTTTAAGTGAAAATTAAAAGTGGTTAAAAACTCATCTTTAACAAAAGCATCTGTAGCTAAAAAACATTCTTAACTAAAATGAATCTTGAGGCAACTATTTGTCACAAGCCTAAACAAGATGGCCCACAAATGATCACAACCAAGTAAAACATGCCCAGGGTCACTCTACCAGGTGCTAATGCAGCAGGGACTAAAGTAATATTAAATAAAAAACAAAATATCATTTAATATTAAAGTTTTCCTTGATTTTCTAAAAGTTCGGTTAACAGAAAAAAACCTGAGGTAACATAAAGCAGAATGGAAAAAAAATTGATTAAAAGGAATTTTATATGGAAATCCCTTAAAATGAAAATTACCGAATATAAAAGGGCTTACAAAGAACTCGAAGAAGAGGTTGTTGTCGACATACTGGTACTCAAAGAAGACATAACCTGACTTCTTCAGGTGAACAGCATAGATCAAAGACACGGTACAATCATCCCGATTGGACTCTATGTAATTTCCACGAGGGATCCAAGAAGAGCTGTGGAAACAAAAGCAAGGTATTTTGTGTTAGCCTTCAGAAGGTTCTCCAGTTCGCAAAGCCGTGCCACCCAAATTCAAGACAGCAAAGGAAACCAGAAGCGGTGGCAGAGCCCACAGGCTGGCTCTTTCACACAAGTTTCCTTTCTGATGGCGCCGGTTTATCACCATCTTATTACTGCTGTGAAAAATGATCTTTCTCAAACAAAATGTGACCACCAAGTCTTACTTAAAATGTGACCCTTAATTCTAATAATTCCTAGGTGGAATTAGTCTCTGACACAACATATGAAGTTTTATTTTATACATATACAGGGCCAAGGGAAGGATGTTCTTCCTTTAAGAGAAAAAGCACTCCTAGCACAAGGAGTTCAAGAAGAAAGAAATCTTTTGAAACTGATTGTGATAGCAATTGTCTAATACTGCTTGATGTGATTGAATGGTGGAATGTTATGGTATCTGTCAGAGCTTCCCCAAAATGATATAAAGTAAATGCACATAAAATATAAATCACAGTTTCAAAGTACAAAGTCGGAAAAATTATTTGGATTTAGTATACAAAATAAAATTAAGAAAATACATTTATTTTGTGGTTAATAAAATTTAACCCGAAAAATGTAATTGATAATGGGTATGATGCCACCTTTTGAGGCAAAACAATTTCTAACTCAACTGTCTGATAGTACAACTTAACATTCTTCTCTTCAGGTTCAACTGTTTGTCTGAACAACAATTTTCAATACACTGAAACATTAAAAGTCAGATTTTGTCCAATTATTTTTCTTCTCAAACAGAAAATATGCTGAGTGAAAAACTAAGACTTCCACATGCAAACATAACTGAAAGTGGGTACAGAATTTGCCTTTTCTCTTTAGTAATCAGTTAAACTAAACAAAACATAAAATGCACCTTGGGCAGTGTAGCACGGAGGTTCTTGAAAGCAGAGAAGTGCATGGGTGAAACCCAGATTGACTGACTCTCTTCCTCAAGATGGTTTTCAGCAAGTGGGACCGAGAGGCACTTCCAAGCAAAGTGCAGTGGTCTCAGTGGGCTCAGTGCTTGGGGCAGTGGTAATAAATTGAAGGCCCACATAAGAAAAAATAGAGACTTTAGAAGTCCATGCAGGGGGTTTCCTTGTAGGTTACAGGAAATGGACCTACTGCACAAGTCAAGAGAAAACAGACTCTGCATGGTGAGAGAAAATCTAAGAGGTGACTTTGAATGGGAGTTCTAGGTCAGCCAGAGAGAACTCCGTGAGAACTCTGGATATTCATTCGAGACTACAAAATTGCCATGCCTTAGACGGAAGGCATGAAGTGTCGGCAAGCATTTAAATAGAAAACCTGAGAATAAATAAATATTTTGGCTTTGTGGGCTGTTTTCTGCTGCAACAATTTACCCTGCCATCTTATCCCTAAAGCAGCCATTAACTATATAGTTTAAAACAGGTGCATCTGTGTTCCAATATAGCTTGATTTACAAAAGGAAATGGCACTCCATAGGTCATATATGGACAATACATGCCCTACAGTAAAGGTCGTGATCTAAATAAATGTTTAATTAATATAGAGCCATGGACACACATGTGTCTAAGAAAGAGATTTATATACAAGAGCAATTGAACATTGAGAAAACATCCCAGCCCAGTCCAGATCAGTCCATAAGTCCAATATTAGCCCATACGTCCGATACCAATCCATGAAGTCCTCTTCAGACTCACGAAACAGATGTAATGACGCTGAATGCAGGATGATCACAGAGCAGTGGGTAGAAAGTCTTTGGATCCAGTGGCATTAGAAATATCTCAGTGCTGGCAGGTGTCTCTGCCTGGCTTCTCCAGCACCCAGGGCTGCATCAGGGTGGGTCCATGTGTCTTGTCAGCTGCTATGTCTCCCAAGGTGCGAGCAGAGAGTCTCCCACCTCCAAGGAGGAAATAGCAGATTTCCCAGAATTCTCAGAAGGCCATGCCCACACAGAAGCCTCATTGGCTATGAGCCGATTGACACACTAGACTCCACCTCTTCACTCGTAAGCCTCTCAAATGGACAATTATATAACTATCACACCCAGGTTTGAATCAATTTTTACTAGACATGAAGTAACATGGTGGGGAAAAAAAGCCTTGGTTGAGAAAATTAAGTCAATAAAAATAGTGCATGAAATAGCTCTTACAAATATAATTTTAAAACATTAAAGGAAAGTTTAACATAATGAGTAAATAGATGAAGAATTGCAAATATTTTAAGACTAACAGAACCTATCCAAATGAACTAAGTGAAAATTCTAGAACTGAGAACTACAAGATATGCATTTTTTTAAGTTCACAGAAAGATTTATCAACAAGTGGAAGATTTAAAAAGAAATTGAGAGTTAACTTAGGCAAATAAAATTTATGTGATCTGAAATATAGAACAAAAACAATTTGGACAAAATTGAGTCTTGACATTTGAGACACTATTAAGTGGGCTTACCATACACGTAATTGGAGTAATAGAAAGGCTGTCAGAAAAAAAAGATTTTATGAAATGAATATGAAAATATCAACCCCCAAATAATCCTAGAACCTCAGTGATCCTGAGCCAACATAAAGCAGAGAAAAGCAATCCTAGATGCATCTCAGTTAAGCTGCTGAAGAGTAAACAAAGAAAAGAGCATCTTATAAAGAGCTAGAGACACATCATATTCAACGGAATGAATAGGCTGATTTTCTCATAACTAAGGGATTTAAGAAGTTAATGGAAACTATAGAACTCTATCCAACATAATATTCTTCCAAGAGGAGGCTGAAATAAAAGCATTTTTAGACAAATAAAAGCTGAATTTGTCACCAGCAGACTTGAATTAAATGAAATAATAAAGACAATGTTATAGACTACAGGAAAATGACATTAGTGTACATTCAGTTCTACAGAAAAGAAAACGCACCCAAAATGATATGCAGATAAGTATATAAAACTTCATTTTTTTTCTCATGTCATAATTCTTAAAAATATAATAGATTATTTAAAACAGAATACAGTTACATTGTTGGGCTTGTTATAGGAATTCAAATGTAATACCTGACAACAGCACAAAGAGGACACGGTAAATTCAACGATATAATTTTAATGTTTTTACACAGATGCAAGTACAGCTCTCCACTATAAAAAGTTTCTGTAATGTGGTTTCTATCTCCTACAGCCATCACACACATACAAAAAAAGTAAAATCCAAGGAGAAATAGTTAAAAAGGTAAATGAAGAAATAAAATACAATTCTAAAGAAAAAAATTATAGTAGCTCAAAATAAGGTAGGAGAGGGGAGGAGGAAAACAGAATGAATACCAAAAAAAAGATGATGATAAACCAACCACATCAGTAATAACATTAAATATACTTAGATTCCAAGTAAAAAATAGAATATTATCCAACTAAACAAAACAACACTTACCTATATGCTATTTTTACAAGGTTCTTTAAATATGAAGACACAAAGAAAAATTTTAAATAGTTTTAAAATTTTAAACCTAGAAGAAGATACACCATACAAACCCCTGTTTAAAAAGCTACATTAATGTCAGCATGAGAGCTTCCAAATGAGCGGCACTAGAAGAGACAAATTGGGAAAGTCCTAAATACACAAGGATGAGTGCATCACGAGGAAGCAGCAATCCTGTATGTGTTTGCACAAAACAAGAGAACTAGGAAGCACATGGAGCAAACGCTGACAGAAACAAAGGGATAAGATTTTAAATCTACAAATATATGAGGATGTTAACACCTTTCTCTCAATAACAGAACAAACTGTCAGTATGGGTATAGATGACTTGTACAGCACTATCAACCAACTTAACTGATATTTTTAGAAAACTGTATCTGACAAATGCAGAATACTCAATCCTTTCAAGTGCACATGGAGTATTAACTAGAACAGACCATATGCTAGGTCATAAAACAAATCTCATTAAATTTCAAAAGATAGAAATTTTAAATTAACCATAACAACTTCTTTAAAAAAAAAACAAACTTTTATTGGGGATTCTTATATCTCTTATCACAATCCATACATTCCTCCAATGTGTCAAGCACATTTGCACATATGCCGCCATCATCATTTTCAAAGCATTCTCTTCCCACTGAACCCCTGATATCAGCTTGCCATTTCTTCCCCCTCTCTCCGCAGTCCTTCATGAACCCTTGATAAGTTACAGATTATTATTTTCATATCTTACATCATCCTCCGTCAACCCTCATCCACTTTTCCATTGTTTGTCCCTTTGAGAGGGGGTTATATGTTGATCCTTGTAATCAATTCCATTTTTCTCCCCCCACCCTCCCCTAATCCTCCTGGTATCTCTACTCTCATTGTTGGCCCGGTGGGTTTATATATCCTGGATTCCCTGTATTT
>NW_022103920.1:53199923-53221123 GCF_000313985.2 Echinops telfairi
GCTATATCTTTTGATAGCTGGGCACCATCAGCTTTCTTCACTACATTGGCTTATGCACCCATTTTGTCTTCAGTGATCGTGTCAGGAAGGTGAGCATCACAGAATGCCAGATTGTTAGAATAAAGTTTTCTTGTGTTAAAGGAATACTTGAATTGAGACCCGATGTCCATGGGCAACCTTAATTTTTAACATATAGATATGAGTACATAGTTCTATTCCCCTTTTAATTGCCAAAGATTACTTAGGAAATGAAAACACAAGCTACAGACAGGGAGGAAATATTATATATTATTATATATTATATATACACATAAGTAACCCTGTAATTGGCTGCTAACTGCAAAGTCAGCTGTTGAAATACACCACCTATTTCTTTAGAAAAAAGACTTGGTGACCTGCTCCCAAAAAGATCAAAGTCTAGGAACCCTATGGGGGCAGTTCTCTGTTCTATAGTATCTATAGGCTGTCTATGAGTATTGATTTGATGATACTAAATATTACATAAATATTCACATGGTAGGGATTTGTATTCAGAATACAAAGAACTTCTATAGCTCAATAATAACCAAAAAAAGAAAGAACGAAAGAAGGAAAATGGGCAAAAGTTTCCAACATTGTAAAAAAGAAGAGAAATTCAAACAAAAGCCATAAAGAGATATTATTTCACATATACCATCAGTGCTTGATTATATGCCACCTTTTGAAATGGTTGGATGTCAACTAGTTCTTTTTGATATAATGATTCTGTTCATTCCTTCCATCTCCTTTTGATACTTACTGCATTGTTCAATATTTTGCCTATAGAATCTTTCAATATTCAAACTCAAGACATGAGTTCTTTTCTTCAGTTCTTTCAGTTTAAGATATGTTTAGCAAGTTTTTTCTTTTCGGTTTCTAACTCTAGGTCTTTGCATATTTCATTATAATATTCTACTTAGTCTTCTCAAGCTGCCCTTTGAAATTTTCTGTTCAGCCATTTTACTTCATCACTGCTTCCATTTCCCTTAGCTACAATCAAGGCCAAGTTTCAGAGTCTCTTTGGACAGCTACTGTGATCATTTCCTTCTTGTCTTTTTTATGACCTCTGCTTTCTTCATGAATGAAGTTCTTGATGTCTTCCCACAGTTCTTAGGGTCTTCATCATTAGTGTGCGACGTATTAAATTTGTTTCTGAGTTCTTCTCAAAATTCAGGTGGGATATACTCAAGGTTGTATTTTGGCTCTCATGGGACCCTTTTATGTTCTTCGCCTCCAACTTGGACTTACATGTGAGCATCGATGGTCTGTTTCACAGCCAGCCCTGGCCTTGTTTAGCTGCCTGCTTGAGCGCCATTATCTGCTCCCACAGAAGTCATCAATCCCACTTCTGTCTATTCCACTGCGAGAAAACCACCGGTACACTTGCTGCCTTGATGCTGAAAAGAAGTATTTGCAACGAAGAAGTGATTGGTCTTACAAAATTCTATCATGCTAGCTAACGCCTCATTTCTCTCAAACTTTCCAACTGTTCTTCCTCTTTACAACTTTTGCATTTTAATTGCCAATAATTATCAATGCATTTTGATTTCTCTTTTTTTCTCTCTATTTTTTAAATCATTTTATTAGGGGCTCATACAACTCTTATCACATTCCATACATACATCAATTGTGTAAAGCACATTTGTACATTCATTGCCCTCATCATTCTTAAAACATTTTCTCTCCACTTAAGCCCCTGGCATCAAGTCCTTATTTTTCCCCTCCCTCCTTGCTCCCCGCTCCCTCTTGAGCCCTTGATAATTTATAAATTGTTATTTTGTCATATCTTACCCTGTCCGACGTCTCCCTTCACCCACTTTTCAGTTGTCCGTCCCCCAGGGAGGAGGTCACATATAGTTCCTTGTAATCCGTTCCCTCTTTCCAACCCACTCTCCCTCTACCCTCCCAGTATCACCACTCACTGCACTGGTCCTGTAAGGATCATCCGCCCTGGATTCCCTGTATTTCCAGTTCCTATCTGGCCAGTGTACATCCTCTGGTCTACCCAGACTTGCAAGGTAGAATTCATGTCATGATAGTGGGAGCGGGGAGGAAACATTTAGGGACTAGAGGAAAGTTGTATTTTTCATCATTGCTACATCGCACCCTGACTGGCTCGTCTCCTCCCCGAAACCCCTCTGCAAGGGGATCTCCAATGGCCTACTAGTGGGCTTTGGGTCTCCAATCCGCACTCCCCCCATCATTCACTATGGGAAGATTTTTTGTTCTGATGATGCCTTATACCTGATCCCTTCGACACCTCGTGATTGCACAGGCTGGTGTGCTTCTTCCATGTGGGCTTTGTTGCTTCTAAGCTTGATGGCGTTTGATTGCCTTCAAGCCTTTAAGACCCCAGACGTTATACTTTTTGATAGCCGGGCACCATCAGCTTTCTTAGCCACATTTGCTTATGCACCCATTTGTCTTCAGTGATCCGTTCAACACCTCGTGATCACACAGGCTGATATGTTCTTCCATGTGAATTTTGTTGCTTCTGAGCTAGATGGCCGCTGGTTTACCTTCAAGCTTTTAAGACCCCAGATGCTATATCTTTTGATTTCATGTTTGATCAATTTCAGATTGAAGACATTAGTAGAAGACATTGAAGACATTGGTTGGTGCATAAACGGGAATACTAGTTGTACTGACTGGATTTCAATGTATATTGACAGATATTATCCTATCACAGACAACACTGCACTTCAAAATAGATGATGAAATGTTATTTTTGACAATAAATGTGATGTCATTCTTCTTAAATTTGTCATTCCCAACATAGTGAATAATATGACTGGTCAATTCAGTATAGCTAACACCAATGTCCAAGATCTTGATATCCATGCATTCCATTTCATTTTTTATGATTTCCAATTTTCCTAGATTCATATTTTATGCATTCCAAGTTCTAATATTAATAGATGTTTTCGGCTCTTTCCTCTCATTTTAAGTCATACCCATTCAGCATACGAAAGTCCTGAAAGCTTTACTTCACCTACGTCATTAAGGTCAACTCTACTTTGAGAAGGTAGCTCTTCTTCAATCATATTTTGAAGGCCTTCTAACCTGAAGAGGTCATCATCCAGCACTGTATCTGACAGTTTTATGCTGCTCTTCATGAAGTTTGTAGTAACTAATAATGTTCCCCTGCTATTCATAGGTTTAAGGTGGTTGATTCCTAAGAAGTGGACATTTTCATAGTTTCTTTTTAGGAAGCTCTGATGAATTCACCATGTTCACCTTGGGTGACCTTGCTGTATTTGAAATATAAGTGACATAGTTTCTAGCATCATAGCAACATGCAAGCCACCACAGTACAGCAAACTGACAGACGAGTGGTAGGTTCAGCATCATGGCGACTCACAACCTCCACTGACAGGTGGTAGCTGTGGGTGAAATGGATTGGCCAGGAATTGAACTCAGGCCTCATACATGAAGCATGAGAATTCTATCACTACTGACCCCTTGGGTCATAGGATAAAAATTAATTCCTGAATAGTCATTGTAGTCAGAAGGTAACCAGAGGCCAAAGTTTAAGCTTCTTAAACTCAGCTATATGAAAGGAAACCTTATATGATCAGGGAGTAGGAGTTGATATAGATCCCTTTTGTTCTGGGGGGGCGGGTTTTGAAGCAAATTCAGAAGTAAAAATAATAATACAAAGAAACTTTCTACCTTAGGTTCTTAACCTACTCTATTGCAAGAGATAATCAAGTCTAAGGCTATCCAAGCTTGTTCATTAAATATTATAAAAGGGTGTAGAGAAATGCAGTTTAGAAACAGCACTGGTTTGAATATAGCCATATATCATTAGGAAAAGAATGTTTTTTTTAAAAGGTATTTAACACACAGAACTAGACTATGCTGGAGGCAATAACTTGAATCTGATGGAAACACAGCTTCATTATTTGCAATGACTGTCCAAAGAAATAAGATTCTTTACAATGAGTTTTTCTAAAATATAAGCAACATTATTCTCAACTTCTCTCTAGAAAATAGCAAGTACGCCTTTCTCAAGTATTCAGTCAGGGCTCAAAGGCTCCTTGGGGTTCTTACTTGTTACAGCCATCTGGCCTGGTGTCAGAGGGACCCACCACAGTGTCCATGAAGGTTGCAACGTTGGAAAATCCTGCTGGCAATTCATCCCATTCATCAAACTTGATGCCACTGCCCAAGGAGTAGGTCCCTTCACCACACTTACTGCACACCTGGTTCTTCATTTCTAGATATTCTCCAGAAGCACAGGAGAAGGCTGAAAGGCAGAATGAACACCCCATGAGTCACCAGCCATCCCTATCAATTTCCTTCACTTTCACACACTGACCAGAATTATTTTTATAAAATTCAGATCCTATCACGCCCTAACTGAAAGCTTCTAGTGACTTGCATACCATGTTCATTATCTGGCCCCAGCCTATTTGGCCAGGCTCATCCCTGTCCCAGCCTCTTCCAATTGTAACAAAATGCTTGTCATTCCCCAGATATTTCATCCCTTTCCATGCTGCTGTGTTCCTCTTTCCTGAAGATCTTGACCAGATCAGATTCGCTCCCTGGAAAACTCCCTTTTGTAACTCTACGTAACAGCACCAAACTTGACCTCATGAGGCATTCATTTGTACCTCCATCAGTATTCTTATGGTCCCTTTTTATAGTAACTCTATTGAAGGAATTAATATACACAGACCAATTCAATTGCCAGTTAATGTGATACTGAGCTCCTATAAAACAAGACCCATTGCCTTTGATTTCCTACCTTTATCTGGAGCAAAGTCCAAATAAGCTGTTTTCTAATCCAGTGAACTAAGCAGAAAGGGGCAACAGGAAGTTCTTATTTCCAACAGGAAGTTCTTATCTCTAATCTGAAACCATGAGCCAACTTTTTCAATATCCACAACCCTAACTTGCTCATTTCTGCAACCTACATCTTATTACTGATGTCAAGTTCCCTGTGAATTTTCAGACCTATATCCAGAAACAGCAGGTGTGAGCGATATTAAGCAAGAATAATCGACAGTAACGGAGAAAAAAAAAGTAGATCTGCTGCTAAGTTATTATTCATTCAAAAACCGCAAACCTACGCAAATGAATGCCCCCCCCCCAAGAATGTGGCACTGTGTCCGGGGTGGTATTAGTGTCTCAAATCTCTTAAAGGGCTTTCTAATCCTTTAATCAAGATATTAAAGAATCAAGAAGAAAATACGCCTCCAAATTGTCCAACGAAGAAAAACAAATTTCCCAGTAGAGAATGAAGCAACAAAGCCTCGCATTTAGATTCCTCTTTTAGAGGGCTCTAAAACGTAGCCAGAAATAAAAACAAGGTAACTTTGGAAAACTAATTAAGTAATTAGAGCTAAGGGGCACACCCACCTATTTGCCTATGTACTGAATTAATATAATTATTACCTTCAGAAAGAGCATGGATGCCGTACAATGAACTTCTGACTCTTGAATCAATATTCCATAATTACTAAATGTCATAACATATTTTTTAAACTGCTGGAAAGTATATTCTGACTCACAGTGACCCATATAGGATGGAGTATAGCTTTCCCACACGGTTTTCAAGGCTGAGATCCTTACAGGAGCAAACTGCCACATCTTTCTCCCTCAGAGCAGCAGGTGGGTTTAAACCACTGACCTTTCCGTCAGCAGCCAAGTGCAAATACTGCATGTGGGCTACAGTGTGAAAATTTTTCTTGGGATCAAGTTGTGTCACTTCCTATGACTGTGAACTTAAGTGACTTACTTGACCTTGGTTTCTGCTTAGAAAAGAAAGAGAATAGTCCCAGCACCTGCCTCCTAAAGCTAGACATACATATATGTATATATATAAATTTACATGCATATGGTATGAGCACAACACCTAGCATATCGTAAATGATCACTCCACGTTACTATTATTATTATCAGCACCACCCAAAGAAAAACACAAAACTGAAAACTATTTACTTTCTATAGTTTCTAGGTCTTTTTGTTATTATTAAAAATAAACACTACAAAACACACCCCAACGTGACAGTTTCTACATATACTTCACAGCAACACTGAGTCTAGTCCACAAATTGGGCAGGTGTCCGCATCCGCATTTTTCAATCCACTCCTCCCCTGTTGATAGAAGTTCACATCCCTCTAAGCTTCCCATCCAACCCTTTCAGTTACTGTGTTCAGTTTGACCCCTCAGAACAAGTGCTTTAAACGGAGTCCTGGATTTGGAGCCAAGGGTTAACCACGTAAGTAATAAATGAAGGCTAGCAGTTCAAGTCCACTGAGTGGTGCCTCAGGAGACACAGGCCTGATGATCTGCTTCTGAAAACACAGCCTTCAAAACCCTGTGGAGCAACATGACTCTGCACACATGAGTTTATACGGGTTAGGATCCAGTCAACAACCACTAACAGCTACACAACATAGGAGTTTATGGGTCTCTCAGGTTTAGAGTCAGACAGCATTTCCCTAAATGAACCAAAAACGAACATTACACTAAATCAGGGTTCAACAAACCACAACCAACTCGTTCCTATTTGCTAAATACAATGTTACTGAAATATATGATCACTCATTTACAAATTGTCTGCGGTTGCTTTCAAACCTGGTGGCAGCAATGAATGGTTGCAATAGAAGCTACACAGTCCAGAGATTATTTCATTACTAACTGATAAAATAACTCTTTATTTTAATAAATCACAGATTTAGTCTAGTGTCTAAAATTTAACTATTAACTTAATCAATAAGAAGTGATATTTTATGATAAATGTTATAAGTGACCCTCAAGTCTCAGTGCCATTGAGTCAATCCCACCCCAATGGGACCCTATACGACATAATAGAACCACCTCTGTGGGCTCCCAAGACTGTAGCTCTCTATGGGACTAGGAAGTCCTGTCTTTCTGCCTCGGAGCAGCTGGTGGTTTCAAACTGCTGACCTTGTGGTTAGCAGCCCAACACATAACACTATGCTTTTATAAGGGATCCTAGAAGCTAAAAAATAGAAAAATGTCCTTGAGAAGCATGTCTTTTCAGCACTAATGGTTACTTCAGAGAGTGATTTCTACCTTGTTAAAATCATGAAGAATATTCCTAATTCTTTTCAAGGTGTTTTCTGCCTAAGAAGGAAAAGTAAGAGAAATTTAAAGAAAAATATTGAATATTTATTACATATGAGGTGCTTTTTTGCTGTGTTATTTTCACATATAATACATCTATATGGAAGAAAGATATTATCCCCATTTATCAGATGATGCAGCTAAGTAATCTAATTAAAGGGGCCCGCTAGCTACTGGCAGAGCTGATATTCAAATTCAGCTCTATCTTATTCCAAATCTGATACTTTAAAGAAAACTCGATTCAGCAAGTATTATTGTAGTCTAATCAAAAACAGAGCGATTCCAGTAGAATTACTGTATGTCGTATCGCTCTTCATCTGTCTGAAACTCTAAAGGAATGGTCATATACGCTATGAAGCAAGAACCACTTCCTCTCTCGGATTTCTTGCAGAATTTGTCATGTATAATGCCTACAATATCCATTCCTGAAATATCTGACCATATTGCTATCTTCTATAGATTTTAATTTCCTCACTGGTGTAGGGAAGGTAGTCATAACACCTATCACAAAGAAGTGTTGTAAAAATAAATAAGATAGCCTATATAAACATTTACCAGTGTGCTTGACATAAAACACAGACTGAATGTTCACTACAATCACTGACATACTTGCCGCTGCACTGTTGTTTTTGTAGCTCTACAATAATAACGTCGTCAGAGGTAGTTAAACGGGTGGTACTACTCGGTGACATGAATAAGCTCCAACTCATGGCAATCATGGCGTGCACACTGCCCAGTCCTGGACTCTTGTCACAATCACTGTAGAAGGTGATTCCACAGGTTTAGCCACTGTCCAATTTGTCACATCGAGGATCTTCCTCTTTTTGTTGGCTCTTTTACCAAGCATGATTTTCTTTTCCAGGGCTCAGTCTGACCTGATAACACATCCAAAGTCTCTCCGTGGTCTTTTCTAAGGGACATTTGGACTGTACTCTTCCCAGATGGATTTGTTCATTCTTTTGGTAGTCTACGGTGGTGTGAATATTCTTCACCAACACTATAATTCAAATACATGAATGATTCCATCTTCCTTACTCACTGTCCAACTTTCACACGCACATGAAGTGATTGAAATACTATGGCTTGGGTCAGGCACACCTTCATTCTCAAGGCAGTATCTTTTTGCTTTCTAATACTTTAAGAGAGTCTTATGCAACAGATTTACCGGTGCAACGCGTCCTTTGATTTCTTGGCTGCTGCTCCCATGAACATTGATTTCGGATCTAAGTAAAATGAAATCCTTGACAACTTGAAATTTTCTTTTTTTATCACAATGTTGCTTACTGATCCAACTGTGAGTGCTTTGGGGTTTTTTGGTTTTTATGTTGAGGTGTGATCGATATTGAAGTCTTTGCTCTCTATCAACAAGAGCTTCAAGTCTTCTCCCCGCCTTCAGCAAGCCATAGTGTGCTATCTGTGCATAGCAGGTTGTTAAGGAGTTTCCCCTAATCCTGATTCGATTAGTCTGTCACCAAGTAGCAAATGACTTAAGCAAATAGCTTAATTTCTATTATGGATTGAATAGTGCTCTGCTAAATCTGGGTTGTAAACCCTAACTCTTATGTTTATGTTACATACTTATGGATAAAGTTCCATTTGGAATATAGCTTTATTTATTACATTAATGAGCCCATTTCAGTATAAATTATGTCTTAAACCAATCACTTTTGATATAGAAAAGGAGTAAATTAAGGAAGCGAGAAAGTACAAATGGGAGAGAGTTAGATGCCGTGTTAGGGGAGCTTTTCCCACAGAGCAGATCAACAGAAAATACCTTTCCCTAGAGCCGGCACCTTGACTTTCAACTTCTAGCCTCCTAAGCTGCTTAAAAATAAGTGTAAGTCCGCTAAAGCCACTCATGTTAACCATATTTCTGTCACAGCAACACTAAGATAAGAAGATGCCCTTCCCTATCTCCATTCATTCACATCCAAAGAAGAACTTGGCCTTCCCCTCTGCCTCAAAGGACGGATGATTCAATCAGGGTGATTCAACAAGGGATCAAAACTACACCGAAAATAAAACGTGGCCATGACAATTCAAGGTATAACTATGATCAGGCCAGCACAAATTACCAAGCAAAGGATACTAATTGAAATATATATATATATTGATTATATACATATAATCAATATATATATATATTGATTATCATCTATGACTAAGAGCCTCTAAGTTTTGTTTTTTTCTCCTTCCAGAGACATTAGAAATACTCTGACTCTCAATTCTGTTCATTTGTAACTCATTCTCTTTTCTATTTTTGTTCATTCATTATAAAAATGTCTTTCCTAAACAGTAAGCAAAAATAAGTAGTAATAAAAGGATTTTAATTGAATTCTGTAATGAGATGCTATAGTGAGCCAATGAAATTCTACTACAGATAAATACTTAGGGACTGCATATTGAAACTTACTAATTAGATTAATTCATTTAACAGATATTTCTTGAGTCCCATTCATAGAGTAGGCAAATACTAAAAACCATGATTATTTCGGCGACTAAGTTAAAAACAATTCTCTCTCAGGGAGCCCCTAGTATTGAAGGAAAATAGGTCAAATTTACATACCACTACAGTTGAATTCAATGTAGACTCTATCTCACTTGTTAGCTAAAACTAATACCTAAGTATAAAACATCACATATACTAATATGAAAATCACTGGTTAAATCAGGTCCTGAATCAAGAGGAGTCGGCATGCCTGTTTTCCTCAGGTAGGTAGGTAGCTTCATTTAAATAAGGTGAACGAGTTTAACGCTACAGAAATTATACTATTGAGTACGCAAGAAAGATACTCAGGCAACTGTTCAGACTCACTGACATTATGGGCAGTACCAAATAGAGACAATAAAATAAAGCTTGTGGACTTCGAAATAGAAAGCTTGATTAACAGTGTGACCTGGTGGAATGAACTCCAAACGCACTATGAGTCAACATTTTCGTCTTGTTTGTCATCAATTAATATTTCACCTTTTTCGAAAGAAGAAAACCACTCATACACTTGACTTTTTCCCATAGCTCTGTCCTTGTAGGCTGTGTTCAACATCACAACAGTTTCTGCAGCATTTTTCCGGTGCAGGAAACAAAATTTCACAGCCACATGCTGTTCTCTTCAATAGTCCACATCAAAAAATGTGGTTTGAACGAAACTGCTTTCCTGAACAATTCGCTGTGACCACAGAGAACGTTCCCAGGCAACAACCCTGGGTGCCCTAACTCAGCAGGAGTTGCTTGATGCATGCCTAGCAGGAAAAATGCATACTATAAATATTCTGCTCTGCCTAGCACAATTTCATTTTGGGAGAGGTACCCCTCATGTATGTATGGAAGGATATATAATTTATACAGACATATATGTACACATATACATATGTATACTCATAGAATTAATAAATCTGTGATAAATAATCCTAACTCTTAAGACTTTCAAAACAGCCAGAAAGTTCCCAAATTTCTATTTGTGTGTGTCTTTGGGCAAGATAGTTCCGTTTTTCTAGTTAGGCTTAGTTAAATAAAGTAACATAGACAAAGCAGCTTTGGAAATTCAAAATGGTACGATAAAACTATTACAACTGAATTCTGAAAACTTTATCCTACCACTAAAAATTCTATTTTTTCATCAAGAGTTTGGGATGAAATTGTAGGCTACAAAGATTGTTTTTGAAGTTCTTATTGATGAATGATTTTACTGAGAAGAATAAAAAAATATGTAAACAGTTGTGATATATAATCCTAACTATTAAGACTTTTTAAAAATGAAAGCAAGGTAGAAAATAAAGCTACATTAAAACAAATCATTTCCTGCTAGTGTGTCATTGAATCCACTGCTTAATGAAAAGAATATTTCCTGAAAATGTTGCCTCTGCGTCTTGGACATCTAATTTGCAGATTTCACATCCTTCCAGTGAGTCTTCACATATCCTTACCTCTCAGGTAAAGCTGTATACTTATTATGGGACCTCTTAGGCTACCAATCACTCAGAGCCAACTTCTGGAAAGCAAATTGATCCACCAGCAATACCTTAGGGGCTGAATCTAGATAAAGAATGGGTAGCCCTTTATTAGGAAAGCTAGTTAAGGTAGTCTTCATCTTAAAACAACAAAAAAGACACAAATACACTTTACTGTAGTTTCTTGACTTTGACGTTTTGTGGGAGTGGATAAATCCCAGTTGATTTGGCTCAATGACACCAAGTTTAACAGGAAAAAAGACAAGAGCCAAGGTCAGGGGAAGGAAAGTGTTCCGAGGAGTTGATGATGTCACCACAGAGGGCAGAGGTACGCATCTGTGAAATCCATTTCCTTAACTTCTGATTATGCCCTAGTGCTTTGATTTCTGTCATCCTGAGCACCTCCTCTGTTAGTCACCCTCTGCTTCCTGATGGTCTCTCTGATATGAATTCTGAAGTTTTGAGGGGTGAGGTCTCTCATCTTATACAACACTTTTTTCCCCAGACAAGCTCCCTCAACCATAGCTCCCATCAAACATGACCATTGATCTAAAGCCTGGCTTTGAACTGTTCTCGGCAGTTTTCATTTCATCTCAATCCTCTCATTTACTCCTGGCTTTCAACTACCTCTTGTGCATCGCTGAGTATAGACTACTTTAACACCTTCCCCTCCGAGACGCCACACATCCACATTTCAAACTAAGCATCTGAGAACAAATGGTTATGTCCTTCCAGATACAGAAGAGATGTTCACAGAGATGGTTGGATTTCACTTTCACCCAAAAAATGAAACCCTGAAATCAGGCACCAAACTCAGTCAGTCAGATATCCCCGGGTTGCAGAGCTTTCTCCCCAAAACCAAACTCAGTGCTGTCGACTCAATGCTGACTCATAGAGACCCACCCACCCACCACCCACCCCACCCCCGCGTGGGTTTCCGAGGCTGTAACTGTCCAGCCTTTCTCCCATGGAGCTTCCGCTGCTTTTGAACTGTCCACCATGAAAAGTGAAGCCCAATGCATAACCACTACACCACAAAGGCTCCTCGCAGAGCCTTCTTACAAGTCCTGAAAAGTTACAAAGAGTTCTTGTCCTTCAGACAGGAGTCCTGGTGTCATAGTGGTTATATGCCAGGCTGCAATCCAAAAGGCCAGCCGTTCAAAACCACCTGATGCTCTGAGGGAGAAAAACAGGGCTTTCTACTCCAGTAGACAGTTATAGTGTAGGAAACGCATGCAGCAGTTCTGCTCTGTTCCCTACGTTCAGCATCAACTCAATGGCAGTAAGTTTTGAGTTCCTCTCTTATGAAGAGGGAAGCCTGGTGCTGTTCTGAACAATAAAACTTTTTTCTGTGTTTGAAAATAGGGTCAAATTTTTCCTATTTGTTCAATAATGAAGACTTGGTGCATTTAGTAAACATTCACCACATTCTAGTCACGGGGTATAGTGAACTAAAATGACATGACATGCCCCTTCTATCCATGCCTTTGTAATGTCCACCAAATGATTTGAGTGGGAACATGCAAACAGGGTGTGTGAAACGCTGATAGAGGGTCAGTCATTCTTGCCATTCCAGTGAGCCATCCCGGAAACAGGGAGAGAGAAGCCCGAGACCATCAAGGACGAATAGCCACAGGGGAGTACCTGAGATTCCTGTCTGAAGTGGCAGAGGCAGCAGAAGCCCCAGAGGTCCCAGCACCAAGGTCACGAGACAGAGGCGAGGCCCAGCACTGAGACTGTGAAACAAAACAACATGCCCACAAAGCAAGGCAGAGAAGAGGTCCATGTGCCTGAGCGGCTGAGACCCAGCAGAGACATGCAGGCCAGCATGGCTGAGAAGAGGCGCTGCAGTGTTCTGCATTCCCCACTGTATTCTGAATGGCATTCTCAACCGCATGCTTAACATTATATAACCTGTTAGCTGCTCTAATAAGTCCCATGTAATCATGAGAGATCTTTGTGGCCACTGCAACAAATTAGGAACGCAGCAGAGAAGTAAAGTGCCATGGAATGGCTGACTGGTATCAGAAGATAAAGAAGGCTGGAGAGTGGACGCATGTGTGACTTCTACCTTCTGTAATCAGCCTTGGACTGCTGGGGGGGTCCAAGTATCCATATCCTTTGTGTAGCCAAAGAAGGTCAGACATGGCTTCCATGCCATTTCTTCACAGAATGGAGAAACATCAACTAAGCAATTTTCATTGTATATGGAGATAAAACTGCTAATATATCTAAATTCTAGCTGTTCTCTTATCTTTCAGAAAAACATATACAATTTAAACAAAATCTATGAACAGATTCCTGGTCAGTTTAAAATGCAACACATGAGAATTTAAATGCCTTCTTAAAGAAAGATATCCATTACCCTACACAACATGCCAAATTCTGTAGTGTTTTAATCAACTGTTAAGTCAATGTTCGGGAGTACAGATGCCTCAAAAAAGACACTACTACCTGTTGTGCAGGAAACCAAAGCCATGCCCAGTGGCCTGGAGGTAATTCCAAGTCACAGTCACCATCCTAGACAGAGTAGAACTACCCGATAGGGTTCCCAAGGCTGTAAATCTTTGGGAGGCAGACTGCCTTACCTCTCTTGCCACTAAGGAGTAGTAGATTCTAACTGCTTGATGCTTAGTGCACTGCACCACCAGGGATCCTTTTGTTGAGAATATGCTGTAGTGTATTCTAAAGACATATAATGCTATGAAGGTTAAAACTGATGATCTGAAAAACCTGAAAAACCTTAAAAAGTTCTATGGAGCCCGGCTCTAATTGGGCATGGCTGGATCACCCTCAGTCAGAATCAATTCTACGGCAACTAAGTTTTCTGTTGTTGTTTGCTTCTTTTCACTTTTGTTTCTAAGAACATGGACCAAGAAGCTAGATTTCCTGGTTACAAATCTTGCTTCTGTCTTTAATCTATCTTATGACCTTAGGAAATATCCAGTTTACTTCCCTCTTCTATTTAAATAAAGGTGAGTAATAGTGTTGAAGGGTAAGGATGTCACTTCAAGGCCTCAGGTACACCTGACCCGAGCCATGGTATTTCCAACAGCCTCATATGCATCTGAAAGTTGGACACTGAATAAGGAAGACGAGAGAAGAATCAATGCATTTGAGTTATGGTGCTGGAAAAAATATTGAACGTATTATGGACTGCCAAATGAACAAACAAATCTGTCTTGGAAGAAGTACAGTCAGAATGTTCCTTAGAGGCAAGGATGTTGACCCTTAGTCTCTCATACTTAGGCTATGTTATCAGGAGGGAACAGTCCCTGGAAAAGGACATCGTGACTGGTAAAGTGGAAGGTCATCAATGAGATAGACTGACACACACATAACAATTGTGAGGATGGTGCAGGACAGGGCGGCGTTGTGCTCTGCTGTACGTACACAGCGTCGCTATGAGTCAGGGCTGACTGGACAGCAGCTAACAACTTCATGCAGGGATGAGGATGATTAGAAATATCTGAGTTGATGTATTTAAAATGTAAAAATATATTTTAAAATGGACTATTAATAGTATAATTTGGAATCAAAATAATTATATTTTAATACCATATTAATTTATCTTTTAAAAAATCAAACCCACTGCCATCAAACCTATTCTAACTCAGTGACCCTTTATAAGTTTTCTGTAGTTCTAAATTTGTACAGAAGTAGATAATCTCATATTTTTCCTACAAAGATGATGGTGGATTTGAACTACCAACCTTATTTTAGCAGTCCCACTCTTACCCAACAGGAAACTGAGGAGCTTTGATGGCATAGCAGATTATGTACTGGGAAGATACCTGGGAGGTCCACAGTTTAAACACTTCAGCTGCTCTGCAGGGAAAAGATGAGGCTTTCTGCTCCTGTAAAGGCTTACAGCCTGACAACCCCAAAGGGGTAGTTCTACTGTGTCCTACAGTCACTGTAAGTCAGAATTGACTCAATGGATGTCAGGTAATACAGTGTTAGGTACTTACAAATTCAGATGCTATAGAATATAGGTATCACTTTAACTCCCTCAACCTCTGCTGTTGCTGCTGCTATTGTGGCTGTTGCTCTTCTGGTTGTTGTTGTGTTGTTGTTGTTGTTGCTGTTGTTATTGTTAGGTGCCATAAAATGAGATCCCACTCATATCAACCCTCTGAAAAACAAAGGGAACCACCCTGTCCTGTGTCGTCCTTACAATCATTCCTATGACTGAGCCCATTGTGCAGCCACTGTGTCAATCCTCCCTCTTTTCTGCTGCCCGTCCACATACCAAGCATGGCGTCCCTCTCCAGGGACTGGTCTCTCCCGATACCATGCTCAAAGAACGTGAGACAAGGTCTCACCATTTTTGCTTCTAAGGAGTATTCTGGCTGTACGACTTCCGAGACAGATCTGTTTGACAATCTTTCAATGTTCTGCACTGCCACCCTCCTTAAAATGCATTGATTTTTTTCTTCGGTCTTCTTTATTCAATGTCCAACTTTCACCTACATAAGAGGCTATTAAAATGCCATGGCTTGGATCACGTGTACCTTAATTCAACACTTTAAAGAGGTCTTGTGCTGCTCTGCTCAAACCGATTTACTTTGTGTGACTCTGGTGGTATTTGAAATACCAGTGACATGGCCTTCAGAATCACAGCAACATCTAAGCCAAACTGACAGACAAGTGGTAACTTTCAACCTCTATCCAGGTCAAAGGCAAGAGAGCCTATGGGACTTGCTACAATCTGTGGCCCATCAGTCATAGTCCCTGAAAACCATTCAGATATTGTAGAACACCCAGGGAAATTCAGTGCTGCTCTTCTCTGCATTTTCTCCCATGTTTCCTCTGCTCATAATGTCCCTTAGCATCATTGAATTAAAGAGTTTCTTCCTTGAAGATTTGCCTAGCTGTCCTCAGAGAATTAACATGGATAAAACATAAAGTGGATTGTTTAAGCCCTGCTGCCACGCTCAGTCATGACAATTTGCACTTGGACCTGCCAGAACTCAGCTAATTTTCCAAGGTCATGCACTTGGCAACTGGTGGGTCTGAAATTTCAGCTTGTATCTGCTTCTCTGTGAGGTACTTTTGCTTCCCTCTAAACGAATTAATGCCTCTCACCTTGGTGAGTTCGCTCAAGGTTTGTACATTTATCAAACACTTTGCCCCTGCTTTATTTACCCATGTTCTTTCTTCTTAGAATAAAAGGTCCTGGAACACAGGAATCATTTCATTTTAGATTCCTTTGTCAAGCATGTAAGAAATAATAGATGTTTGTTCAACAAATGAATAAAAGCTCAAGAAATATCTGAGGAATAATATTTTCCATGAGGACATACAAGTCAATGGCAGAACTGCAGCTTAAGCCCAGTTGTGTGTTACGCCTGACCACTTAAACTGTAGATCTTCAATTGGACAGTAATGGAATAATTCTGGGATTAAACCTCATAGAGCAAAGAAAATATGGGAAGATATAAGATATCATCATATAAGTCATGCCATACAAAAATGCACTGAATTAGTTAGGCATGTATGTATGAATCTGTGCTTCCAAAAATTACATTTTTCAGAAATTTAACCATGGACTCATAAGGCACATTATTAAGAGTCCTACAATCAAACACATTTGAGAAACTCTGGGTAAAACAAAATGCTTCAGAGAATTTAGCATGCAGTTAATAAAGGTTATGCTTATTAAGTCTCCCAGAGGCATGACTATGACAATGTATACTCTAGCCCTCAATGGAAGGGATGAAACATTCACCGTTTCCAAACTTTCTGGTATTGCACCACAGAAATTCGAAGTGCAATTTTTGTTTACAAAAAAATCTGGAGATTAGCAATCTATAGAACACAGGCTTTGAGTACAATATGTGCCGGTCATTCCGGGTCATTCCACGCAACGGTCAATTTGCCCATTTCTCCATCTCTGCACTTTCTGAAATACTAACACCAACTCTCATTACAACTAAAACCGACCACTGAATCTTTTTTTTAAATTTATTTTTTAATATTTTATTAGGGGCTCATACAACTGTTATCCCAATCCATACACACATCAATTGTGTAAAGCGCATTTGTACATCGTTTCTCAAAACATTTTCTCTCCATTGAAACCCCCGGCATTAGGTCCTCATTTTTCCCCTCCCTCCCCGCTCCCACCTCCCGCATGAGCCCTTGATAGTTTATAAATTGGTATTTTGTCATATCTTGCCCTGTCCGACGTCTCCCTTCATCCACTTTTCAGTTGTCTGTCCCCCAGGGAGGAGGTCACACACAGTTCCATGTAATCGGTTCCCTCCTTCCTACCCATTCTTCCTTTACCCTCCCTGTTTCGCCACTCATACCACTGGTCCTATAGGGCTCATCCGTCCCGGATTCCCTGTATTTCCAGTTCCAATCTATACCAGTGTACCTCCTCTGGTTTAGCCAGTCCTGCGAGATAGAATTCGAGTCATGGTAGTGGGAGCAGGGAGGAAACATTTAGGAACTAGAGGAAAGTTGTATTTCTCATCATCGCTACATCGCACCCTGACTGGCTCATCTCCTCCCCGAGACCCCTCTGCAAGGGGATCTCCCCGACCACTGAATCTTAGGGGAAAGCCTACACTTGTGAGAGCTATCGTCTAAGGAAATGGATGTTTGTTAAGTTCTACCACAAAACTCAAAAGTATTTCTCCTACCCTGAGAATTCTCTTTCTTCCCTCACTTACAAATAGGAGCCAAAAGCTGTTGACACCACTACCATTTTGTCTGCTTACTTCTTAAAGTCCATTAAAGCATAGAACATAACAAGATCTGAAATAAACAAAAAAGGAAAAAAATCTGCATTCAAGACAACTTGTCAACATGCTATTTTTCCATTAAAGCAAACCATATGTTAGATGCTTATGATCATTCAAAGGGTAGAATATAAACACACATATGTAAAAATGCCACCTGATTAAAGCCTATATCCCGTATGAGAAATAAAAAAGTAACACGCACATTATCTCAGGGCTAGGATCTGGCCCTTCCTTGCTTCAGTTAAGGTCAACGAAGCAAAGCTGGAGCAGACCAGGATTCGAAAACACGGGGGCCTAGAATTACAGTAGGAATGAGAAAATTGGTGGTCAGCCCTTCTCCAAACTTAAGCACTCTCTTAGAAAACAAGAGCAGTGTACAAATTGCATAGCAACCAAATCTCTCGTTTGGTGACGTCAGAACAAAGATCAGGAATGACAGCTGACTGCAGTCACTTTGAGTGTGCCGCGCCCCACAGTCCTGGCAATGACCCAGTTGCCTGAATGGGCTCACTACGGATGTTTGCAGTGTCCCATCCCAGGGATTCAGCCTGTCATTTTTCCATGTTCCAGTTAATGCTCCCAGGAATCCACATTTTTCAAATTCTAACCCAAACCCATCCCATAATTAATATGGTTTGAACCAGTTCAAAGGCCTAATTCCATATATATGATTAAACATATACTAGGGGTCTTCAAAAGTTCATGGAAAAATTCTACTATTTCTCTCTTTTTTTTTTTTTTGCTGGAGAAACGGTAAAATGGTACCACAATTGTGGAAGAGAAATGGTACTTTGTTTTTTGTTTTGTTTTTCTGTGCTTTTGTTGGGGGCTCTTACAGCTCTTATCACAATCCATACATTCATCCAGTGTGTCAAGCACATTTGCACATAAGCCGCTATCATCATTTTCAAAGCATCCTCTTCCCTCTTGAGCCTGATATCAGCTCTCCATTTCTTCTCCTCCCTCCCCGACCCGCCCTCCCTCACAAACCCTTGGTAAGTTCTAGATTATTGTTTTCATATCTTACATTGTCTTCCATCACCCCTCACCCACTTTCCCATTATTCGTCCCCCTGGGAGGGGGTTATAGCTTGATCCTTGTGATTGGTTCCCCCTTTGTCCCCCCACCCTCCCCTAATCCTCCTGGTATCTCTACTCTCATTGTTGGCCCTGAGGGGGTTATCTATCCTGGATTCCCTGTATTGAGGGCTCTTATCGGTAGCAGTATGCATGTTCTGGTCTAATCCAATTTCTAAGGTAAAATTGAGGTCATGATAGTGGGGGGAAGGAAGCACCAAAGAACTAGAGTAAAGTTGTATGTTTCATTGGTGCTATACTGCACCCTACCTGGCTCATTTCTTCCCTGTGACCCTCTGTGAGGGGATATACCACCGTCTACAGATGGACATTGGGTCTCCATGCCCCCCACCCATTCACATTGGGTATGATTTTGTTCTGGGTCTTAGATGTCTGATACTTGATCCTATCGACACCTCATGATCACACAGGCTGGTGTGCTTCTTCCATGTGGGCTTTGTTACTTCTCAGCTAGATGGATGCTTGTTTATCTTCAAGATTTTAAGACCCCAGATGCTATATCTTTTGATAGCTGGGCACCATCAGTTTTCTTCACCACATTTGCTTATGCACTCATTTTGTCTTCAGTGATCTTGTCAGGAAGGTGAGCATCACAGAATGCCGTATTGTTAGAACAAAGTATTTTTGTGTTGAGGGAGTACTTGAGTCAAGGCCCAATGTCCATCTGAAACCTTATTTCTTAATATATAGCTATGAGTACATAGTTCTATTCCCCTCTCATTTTATATATATATATATTTACATATGTACATGCCTGTATTTAGACCCCCTATAAATGTCCTTTGCCTCCTGGTTCTTTCCTCTATTTCCTTTTTACGTCCCTCTTGCCCCACCATCATGTTCAGCCTTCATTAGGGTTTAGTAATTCCTCACTGCTACATTGCCCTTGATTAAGCCCCACTAGGCATCCTACGCCCTTCTTTCCATTGATTTTAGTTCACTTGTTTTCCCTTCTCCCTGGGTTGGTTTCCCCCACCTCCTTCCTTTTTCCCACCTCCCCTTCTCCCGTATCCCCCCAGAACCATTGGTCCCATTCTTTTCATCTCCGAATTATTTATCCCGCCTATCTTATCTACATAGACATGCAGATACATTACTAAGTGTAAAAACCAGGCAAAGTCAAATAAAACAACAAAAGAAGTCAAAACCAACAAAACAATAACAACCAAAACAAAATAACGTTAACAAAAGGAATCTACTATTTTTCAACTCCATTTTTTAAAATTTTTTGAAGCTGCCCTGTACATTAATAAATGAGTGTGTATATGTTCATCCATGTATATATACAAATACCTATATACATTTCCCTGTATACTTGAATTATATGTATTATTTTGTATACATAATTATTTTTTTTATAAATACTAAAGTATAAGACTAAGCAAATTCCATAAGACTGTAACTGGTTTGACCCTAACATACTTGATAGGATTATAGTCATTCTAAATAGTCATCCTCAGTGAGAAAATGGTGTATTAATATTGTACTTAAAACTTTGTACTCACAAGTATTTGAGAGAGTGGACCATAGAAAATACTCTCATAAAATGGGAGACTATAAAAAAAGAGATATATTATAATGTTTATTTCCTTCTCAGTGTTCTAGACTTGTTAAGTATAAACTCTCTCACTGCCATCGAGTCAAAGCTGACTCATAGGGACCCTCTGGGGTGGGTTCCAAGACTAGCTGTTGATGCGAGTAGAAAGCTCAGTCTTTCTCCCTCAGATCTGCTGGTGGTTTTGAACTGCCAACCATGCAAATACCCAATGGGTAACCATTACACCACAAGGACTTCATTATCTGAATATAAGTCAAGGAATTCTCGCCCTGCTACTACACCAGAGGTAGCCAAGCCTTTATTTCTAAAAATTAGTTTGGAAGAAAAGGTTCCTCCCTAGATATAGGGAGAAAAATTATGGCACAGAAGATAGAGAAAAGGTCTACCACTCAGGAAACTCCACATGATTGTGCATGGTCTAAGAATTTCCAGTAACCCCAAAGTGTCAAAGGATGATTTTAGAAACACGTGTGACTCAAGGTGGTAGGGTAGTTAAAGTACTTGCCTACTAAGCAATAGCTCAGTGTATTGGGAGGCAGCTACAGCAATGTGGGTCCATCATGCTAAGTGAAGTAAGTCGGGCACAAAAGGACAAGTACAACATGAGTCCGCTGAGGTAAGCATAAAAAATTTAAAAAAGGCAAAAGGGGCATAGGGAAAAAGCTACTGTATACAAACATTCTTGGGGTGAGGACCGGTTAGTATGGCAGGGACCAGATCAAATGCAG
>NW_022103920.1:53223356-53249657 GCF_000313985.2 Echinops telfairi
TAAATTATCAAGGGTTCATGAGGGAGGGGGCAGCGGGGAGGGAGGGGAAAAATGAGGGCCTAATGCTGGGGGCTTAAGTGGAGAGGAAATGTTTTGAGATTGACGAGGACAATGAATGTACAAATGTGCTTTACACAATTGGTGTATGTAGGGATTGTGATAAGAGTTGTATGAGCTCCTAATAAAATGATCAGGAAAAAAAAAGAACTAAAAAATAAAAATTAAAAAAAATAAAATTCAGTTAGGGCTTTTATTTTTATTGTAGTATTACTTTCAAGATGCAAATTGAGTGTGACATTGTACAGAATATATGATCCCAAGAAACCATTTACTAAGATGTACTATTTGTAAACTCATGCCTGGTACCAAAGAAAATAACAGTGACGAATCAGAAAATCCTTATGGTCAAGGATCCTGTTATAGACTATGAGGGATAAGACAAATAAAAAATATTACCTGATAAGACAAATAAAAAATATTACATGATAAACCAAAAAAAAAGATTTACAGCCTTGGAAACCTTAAGGGGAAACTCTGGCCTGGCCGGTCAGGTCCTATGACTTAGGGTTGACTAGAAAGCAATGCTGCAAAACCATCCAAAGTGGGGCCGAGTCCTTCTTCATGCCTGTTCTCCGTCGGGAAGCTCCACGGAAGCCTGTTCCCTTTGGGTGACTGCTGGCATTTGAAATACAAGTGACACTGCTTCCAGCATCACAGCAAGCCACCACAGTAGGACAAACCGACAGACGAGTGGTGAATTATGGAGACAAGTGGTAAAGACATCAAGTGGCTGATTATTTTTGAATGGTGGTACTGAAGAATACTGAAAGTGCCGTGGACTGTTAAAAGACACTCAGATCTTATTGGATGAAGTCCGGCCAGAGTGTTCCTCAGAGGCAAAGATGGCAAGCCTTCCTCTGACATACTTCGGACATATCGTCAGGAGAAACCAGTCCCTGGAGAAGGACATCATGGTTTGTAAGATGGGTGAGCAGCGAAAAAGAGGAAGGCCTTTGGCAAGATGGACTGACAGGGTGACGGCACCTGTGAGCTCAGGAATAGGAGCGATTGTGAGCCTGGCTCAGAACAGGCACTGTTTCTTTCTGCTGTGCATGGGATCGTTAAGGGACAGAGCTGACTAATGGCGCCTAACAACAACAAAGAAGGTAAGTGTTTGGATTTGGGTGCTCCAAGGATAACAGAGGGCTGTGATAAGGAATGACAATGGAACAGGTGCATTTCTCCTTGGTTCAAGAGAAGCTAATGGGTTTCCTGGTTCTAGGAATGGCATGCCACTTGGAAACTAGGTGCAAGTGCTGCCAAGATCTTGATGATGGAGGGATGCCTGCAGATCTCAGCACCAGGGGGTTGGCAGGGGAAGTAAATTGCCCTGGGGCTCAGCCTGGAGCTAATGGAGGGGAGGAGAGATGTGAGATTCACATCAGTGACCTGCCTCAAGCAGTGTGGCTCGGGAGATTGATGCACTCTCCCCAGAGGGAACCAGAACACTGTTCACTGACAACCAGAGTATTCTTCATCTTCTGAACAGGGTAAGCTTCAATCTCACATATATCCTCCAGGGTTGAAATGCAGCAAAAATAGGTACCAGATTTTTCCTAAGTTTTACTCAAAGAAGCCTTGAGTCAGATTTATATGGGCTTTTTTTTAAGAGTAAATAAAGATCTCTATTGCCCATCAATTTTATTTAATCTGTTTATAATTGTGAACATACATATCCCCTTTCCTTTAAAATTTTCATTGACTGTATCTTATGATAAAGAAGGAGAATATTATATATTTGGAAATTTCTGGAGCCCAGGTGGTGTAGTGGCTACGCGTTGGGCTCTGATCTGCATGGTCAGCAGTTCAAAACCACCAGCAACTCCTGGAAGAAAGACTGGGCTTTCTACTTAGAAACCCACAAGGGGCGGGGCAGAGGGTGGGGGTCATTAGCTATGAGTCAGCATGGACTGGATGGCAATGAGTTTGGACTTTGGTTTATGAGGGGAAGTTAAACAACATATTGCAACCAGTGGGTGGGTGGCTACAAACAAGTTCTTTCAATAAAACATGTTATCTTGGTCTCCATAGAGTACCTTCAAAAAAGGGTTTGAGTGAAAGAATAATTTCTAAGGGGATCTTCTGGATTAATTCAATGAAGAGGGGTCAGTTCAAAAGGTAATGGCAACTGTTTGGGGGACTCCAAAGGGATAGTCTTAGTATAGTTTCTCAAAGGACACAGGTGACCATGGGAGCTTATTACTGAGTTTGAAGGGAATGGAAAATTGCCTTTAGTGAGAAAAATGCCAAAGAAGTTGCACCCTGGTTTAAGAAAAGAACTTTTTTTTCCATCATAATACTACACCTATTTGTTTGGGCTGGGTCCAGACCAGGCGCCCCTTGCACCAGCCTGTAATACAAATGACCTGCTGAATTTCAAAGCACCTGCCTCCAGCACTTCACAAAGCTTCCCAGGCAGAATACAGCCCCCTCTCCCTAGCATTCCAGGAAGCAAGTTTGCTGAGAACAAGATGATTTACTGACAGGTCATCTCCTGACCCCAAACTTGCAACCGCAGCACAAAGAACCTCCCCCTTCCCCTTACCAGCCCATATGCCTTTAAGCCCATATCATATATATACATATCCTGCCACCCTATCACCAGGCGCTACTTCCCTGACCTAATTGGCTCAGTCGTGGAACCTGCCTAAGGGCTCAAGATGCTCCTATCCCTTCCTCTGCTCTCCCTTCCCTCCTGGGATTCTTTCCCTGCCTCAATAAAATCTTTCTCAACTTCACGTTCCTGGCTAAATTCTATCTCTGGTCTGCGCCTCCGTTCTGCCTCTCACTACTCATTCGCTGAGGGTAGCAGGGCAGGGCTGCCCTACGAAAATGTTGGGAAACCTTACCCCACCTACTATAAAACCCCTTCCAACTTCTTTTTGTTCCTAAAACTCAAAGAACATTGGAAAGGAACAGGATTTCAGTCCCTTGAGGATGCCCAAACTGCCCTTTGATAGGATGTCAATCAAAGCACAGGGAAGGGTTATTGTTGCTGTTGGTATCAGCTAGTCAGCTCTGGCTCAGCCACCTTATGTACAATAGAATGCAGCCTCACCCAGTCCCCTGCCAGCCTCACAACTGTTCCTATGCTTGAGCCACTGTTGCAGCCACTGTGTCCATCCATTTTATTGGGGGCCTTTCTCTCTTTTGCTGCCTCGCTATTTTACCATAAGGCAGCGGTTCTCAACCTGTGGGTCACGACCCCTTTGGGGTCAAATGACCCTTTCACAGGGGTTGCGCATGAGGAAGGTTGAGAACCACTGTCATACACATATGAAGCAATTGAAAATATCACAGCTTTGATCTGATGCACCTTAGTCCTCAAAGGGATGGCTCTGCCAGTAGAAAATCTAAGCCACCGAAGTAAAATTCCATTATTACCACCACTGCTTATAGTCAAAATCTAATAACAACTACTGCATTAAGGACCATGCTTATCTTGTGAATTAAACATACTTCTAAGTTACTTATATCTACTAACTTAATGGCGATTCTTTAAATAACTTGCATTTCACCATCCAAAGAAAAAGCCACTAACATAACCCAAGCTAAGAGCTTCCAAAGCAGACATGAGTATGTTGCGTGTGGAAACTGGAAAATTCATATCTCAGACGAAAGGCCAAAGTAAACCCTCCCTAAAAAAAGCCTTAGCCATCACATAAAACCAGACTACCAGTAAGTAGTACCATATTTTAAAATTTGTTATTGAGAGTTAATGCATATATCATATCATTCTATAGTTCAATCACGTCAAGCAGAATTGTACAATTGCTACCACAATCAGTTTCCAAGCATTCTTTATCTTCCTGAACTCCTTGACATCGTCTCCCTTTTATCCACCACTGCACTCTCCCTACCACCCCCTGAAATCCTTATTCCACTTACTGTCCCTACAGGTTCATCAGTCCTGGGTTTCAGATACAGAAACACAGAAAAACTTATAACACAACCTCATGAGGGTGACCCCAAATGACGTAACACCTCTGAGATATACCCTTATATAAACAAACAAAAACAAAAATAGAGAAAATGTTGAAAACTAGATCAGGGGCAGTATGCATTAGTGGGGGTATCAACTGACAAAGTTGTCACAGTTCAAGTCAGATTTATGCCTTTGGTCTTCTATACCAGTGGTTCTCAACCTGTGGGTCATTACCCCTTTGAGGGTCGAATGACTCTTTTACAGGGGTCACCCAATTCATAACAGTAGCAAAATTACAGTGATGAAGTAGCAATGAAAATAATTTTATGGTTGGGGGTCACCACAACATGAGGAACTGTATTTAAGGGTCGCAGCATTGGGAAGGTTGAGAACCACTGCTCTATAGGCATCTCTCTAATGCCCTCTGTTTAGTAACCACTATTCTCCCATCCCTCAATTACGGATATAAGTAGTATCATGTTTAAAGTAAGTAATTAGTAAGAATGACCTGATTACTAGTCAGGATTTTCAGATTTCATCAGCTTAAAATATTATCTGTGGAAGATTATGTCAAATAATGAGCAAAAATGATTTATCTCGCAACATACAAATAGAAATCATTCTGATCCAGGCATCAATTTTATATCATATTTTGAACCCCTGGCCAATATATTGAATCAGGTGTGCCGGCAAATGTGTAATAATTGGCTCCCAGGAGGTGAAGGGAGATAAAGGGCTTGAGGGTTTGCCGATTTCCATTCCACTACTGCACCTTACAAGCATCTAGATTGTGGAGGAGAGCTTTCCCACAGCCTTCTAGGGTGTCAGCGTTACGAGAGCAGATCACAAGGCCTTTCCTCCTGGGGTGCTGCTGGAAGGCCGAGCTGAGGGCCTAGCCCTGGTGCCACCTAGGCTCTTTGACATGCATATAATGAGATGTTATCCGTGATGCTTATGTAATGCACCTGTATACGGCTGTTTATGAGAACCTTGAAAGGAAGGGAAGGTACTCGCCCATGCAAGTAAAACATGCAGGTAAATTATGCAGATTTTCTAAGAAGGTGTCTGTAGTACATTTACCATGGCTACATGCATAGGTATTATATGGGTTCCATTTCCCTTAAAACCAAGAACAGACACTTCCTCTGCACAGGTGGCTGCATGCCTCCCGGCCTGGCAGGATCTACTTCTAAATGGACTCCCTTCTCCTCTTGGGCTCTTCTTGCTAGAATGAATTCTTTACTTGGCTGCAGGGAGTCTGCAGTCCTCTCTGTGTTCATTTAATATCAGTCACCAAGAATGCGGCAATTATGGAATGTCCTGTCAACTTGTGAAGGGGTGGGGTCTACCCTGTCAATCAGGTCGCTGCTTGAAGACCTCATTTGGAGGCTCTAAGGAAATATATAGCTCACTGGAGGCCAACTATTTTCTCTGCTTGGTCTTCCTGCTGACAAGACACATGGATCTACACTGATGGAACCAGAGTGCTGGAGCTGGAGGAGACACGTGGAGGCCCCTGCCAGCACTGAGTGCTTCCACCTCCCACTGGATCCACAAGACTTTCCACCCACTGGCCTGTGATATTACTGCATTCAGTGTCATTGCATGCGTTGCATGAGTCTGAAGAGGAATTTATAGACTGGTATCAGACATAGGGGCTAATATCAGACTTATGGACTTGATCTGGACTGGAAAGCTGGGATGTTTTCTTAATATACAATTGCTCTTTGATAGAAAGTTCTTTCTTATACACATGAGTATCTATGAATTTTTTCATTAACCCAGATGAACACAAAGAAATAAGAATTTTCTTCCCAACTTTCCTTGTAAGACTTGCCTCAGTTTTATTAGTAAATCCACCACATGTACTGAAAATTACTCCAGCCAGTGAGACCAACAAGTTCTCACTATGATCAGGAGGAAAATATCTGTTCAATAATTTGCTTACCTGTATCTTAATTAAGGGACACTAAACGTCAAGAAATACCATTTGGAAAATTACAGAGAAATGAAAAGAAACTCTTTGTCTTATTCCTAGCTTTGAACTTCAGGCCACTCCTACAACTGATTTCCAGCAAGCACTTGGACTTAAAACTTCCTGAGATTCTAGGAGTCAAATGAGCAGACAAAAACTTCCAGTCATGTCTCTTGCACTATGCATAATACATTTATATTCTCAAAGCACATCTGTATTAAAGGACGGAAAAAGCAATTTGCTTCCATTCTATTTAATTCTCTCCTAATTCATAAGGATGCACTTTGAACTTGTTTTATTGACAAAAACAAACTATTTAAAATGGTAGTGAAGAATTCCACAAAATCTCTGTAAGTTGCCCTAAGAAAGCAAATTATATTGTTATTTCCATGGCTAAAGAAAAAAACAAACAGAAATTCATTAAAAACCAATTTTGCTAGTCTGCCCTCCAGGATTTCAAGTAAAAGAGTAAACTAGGTTTTTAAAAAGGACAATAGTATCCTTTAATATTGCCCTTTCCTCATGACAAACGTCAGACAAAAGGGCACCAAGTGTTGGCATCAAGCATTTATCCTGCTAAATCAAAGCTACATGGTTATTTTGGCAAAGATCTGTTAATTATATTTTAGCCAATATAATTTTAATATCTAGGGCTACAATGAAGGGGTAATGGCTTAATCATGAAAAATGAATGGTAAATCATGGAAAAGGAATGGTGAAAAACGTCAAAACATACTGCATTCTTTGCCCCTCACAGGGTCAGGCAGGCCAGAGCAGTCCACTGCAGAATTCGGAATGGCAACTCTCCACCTGGAGCCACTGCTATCACATTCCGTATATTCAAAGTGGTAATCTCTCTGCAAACAATCACAAAACAAGTCTTTGTTAGAGCCAATTCTAATGGGGAAGGGTGCATTTTCAATCTCTCCCAAACCTATCTGCAGCATATTTCCAAGCTGTACTCTTCACTTGATACTAGGTTTGCCTCCACCCACACCAGGCAGTTCACTGATCAAATCAGTACTACAGCGCCTACTAAGTATGCACCAAGGATGTGATGGAGGAGAGGAGTCATTGCTTTCAAGCTGCACCATCAAGCCTCAAGTGCCTTCTACTCATAAAGGCTACAACACACTTTCCTAGTTTCTTAACATGCTATTTAGCATCTATGTAATTTGTAGATATGGGTATAAGAAAGCACAAAATAATGCTAACAGATTACCTGCTGTTGCTACCCTGTGTTTTTTGAGAAAGAAGAGAATCATACCGATAGAATTCTCTGTTTAAAATTTAGCAGAAGGTGGCATTATTAATCATCCAAACACTAGTAGAAAGGCTCTGTGAGTTGCTAATGCAACTCTCTCAGGCTCAATACACACCCACTCAGTGCGCTGCCATTAATCATAGACTGTTAGAATAAACCATTTATTACAATTGCCAATTTAAGACTAGCCCACTTGTCTCTAGCCCTTGGTTACTTTGAAATGCTCATAATGACCTCTCTTGATCAGACCACATAATGCATGTATCATACATACTATGGAGCATTTTAAGAAATGAACGTTCTAAATTTCCCCAATATATTTTCTGTTTATTAACCTACTTACTTAGTTAAATAATCTGTTATGTTGTTATTTTGCTTTATCCATGTTTCTTTTGTTTCCTTTACCTTATCAATGCCAAGTCAATTCACCAAGGGGAAATCAAGAGTGAGTTAGGTGTGTGTTGGGGTGTGTAGATGTGTTGTCTTAATTCATGTTCTCTATTTCACTTCCCTAGGACATAATATGCATTGCAATGTTTACACCCAACTCATCGACAAAATTTATGATTTTTATTAAGGATGGTAAAGAGTTGCAATCCCCTGAGAAGTGCTCAAATCTGCTAGTAAATGCCCAAAGGGGCATGGCTCTCTGCGGGAAACCTAAACCCCAAAGGCATTCAGCTCAAGTTCTGTGGGCCAGCAAACCAGCTCCCTGAAATAAGTGCCTAGAAGAGGCAAGCCACGCCGGTAAACCTCAGCCCAAAGGCACTCAGCTCCACTTCTCTGCGTCAGCTCACCCAGCTTCCCCAATTAAGTGTCCAGAAGCACACCACTCCACAAGGTAGCCTCGTGCACAAAAGCATTCAGCTTTACTTGCTCTGTGGGTTGGGAATTCCACCACTCTGTTCCATGGTCTGGTTCGATTCTGCTGCTGTTTCTCGGCTGTTATAGTTTCTGGATCCAGGAGGTTCACTTCTCAGGGATCTGGGTCCAGAGCCAGGGCTCACTCTTTTCCTAGGTCTTGCTGGTCTAAGTCGATTTCTCCACTTCTCAGAGGGCTCACTTTATACGCAGCAGGATGGCATTCCAGGGAATCTTTATCACAATTACTCTCAGGTGACTACTATCAGTACCTTCCCCACCTTCTTAGCAGACCCATGTAGGAAAAGGTCATTTTGTGGGAGTTAGAGACTTTGCCTGGAAAAACCACATTAAATACTTCATTGCCCCTTCACAGGGTATTTGTGAACTGGGGAGGCTGTAGATAGAGAGAATATTAGTAAAGAAAAGGGTTCAGGAATCTGTTCTTGGTTTAAATTCTCATCTCATCCACATAAGAGTTATGTGATGAAAAAAAAGTTATATGATATTGGATAAACCGCTTTCTCTTTCAAAGAATCCATTCTTTTAATTGGTAAATTAGAATAATGTTTTCTATTTGTGTGGTTGTTGTGGAGATTGAGAAGATGCATTTAAAATATTAGATATTGTGCTATGCCAAGTTAGCACTTGATGAATTATTATCCTTATTAAAGACAATGAGCATGGAGATGATAAGAAGGGAAACGCTAGTGATAACACTAGGCACGGGTAAGGGGAAGGTGGGGTGAGAAAGGGTAAACCAATCACAATGACCTACCTATCACCCCCCCCTCCCAGGGGGATAGACAACAGACGAGGGGCTAGACAGAGACATCAGACATGAAAAAAATAATAATGATTTATAAATTATCAAGGGTTCATGAGGAAGGGAGGGGAAAAATGAGAAGCTGATGCCAAGGGCTCAAGTAGAAAGATAATGCTTTGAAAATGATGGCAACATATGTACAAATGCGCTTGACACAGTGGATGTATCTATGGATTGTGATAAGAGTTGTACAAGCGCACAATAAAATGATTTTTTTTAAAGAAAGAAAAGGCACATATTTATGGACTGTTTTTCCTGCTTCAATTTCTGTACATCAGATAAAATGAGACTGGAATATGGATTAAAGAAGATAGAATCATCAAGGTTTTTATACCACAAACCTCTTCGTTCCCCAGAAATAGCATATAGTAGTAGCTCCTCAGATGATCATCGCTGAATATTCTTTTTTCTTTTTTTTTCAATATTATTTTTTCCACGCATATTTTTGACAAAAGTTGGGCAATGGACAATTTGAGATGCTTTGCTGTCAAAAAGGGTAGGTTGGCTGACCTAGGAAACGGAGTAGGGCCTGTTCCAGCCAGTCCGATGGGGTTGCTATAACTCGGAATTGACTTGAAAGCAAAAAATAATAATTGGCAACTTAAGACTACCACAAATTTACTATTTTCATATTCCTTTTACTTTATCATGATATGTCTTACTCCAGCAGGCATAGTCCTGCCTTAGTAAATGAGCATTATTGAAAGGAAGAAACAAAGAAAAGAAAATTGATAAAACAGCCAAGCAAGAAAACTTGCTTCTGAGGGAGGAAGGAAGGCAGGATGATATTTTTTAGATTCGCTAGATTTTATTATATTCAAATTTATATATCAAGATTCTTTTTAAAAGCAAAAGGTGAACAACAGAATAATAAACTGGTGAAGAAAAACATGACAATAAAGGATAAGTAACTTAAGTACTGAGGTTTCTAAAAATCAATAAGAAAAAGGACAAATCTTCTTTTGAAAAAATAGTCACAGAGCACACCACAAAACAAATGGCCAAGAAACACATGAAAATAAAGTTAAAGTGTATCAATCGAAGAAGCACAGATAGTATTCTTTCATCAAGTTGAGAAAACATTTCAGCTTTTTTATTTTTCAAACTCTCTAAAATAACAGTGTGGTAAAATGAACATTCCTAACTCCAGAGAAAACAGACAGTAAATATTTTCAGAAGAACAATAGGCATCAAGAACTTTAATGTTTTCAAACTTTTCACCACAAAAAACTCACATCTAGGATCTAATTTAAGGTGGGGCTATTTTATGGAACAAATGATTTATGTGCAAGAATGTTAAATATAAATTTTATATTATAGCATTGACTACAATAGGTGAGCACTGTATTACAAGAATCATTATCATCACCTAACATTTACTGTATCTATTTGCTTCACATGCTTTTATACTATCAAATAGCCTCACTATAATTAGGTGAATTAAGTAGGTCAGTTAATATTACACCCATTGATCATTGGAAACTCAGATCTATTAAGAGACTTAGCCAGAAATACCCAACTAATAAGTAGCATAGCTAAGAAGAGAAATCAAGCCTTCCATTTACTTTTCAGTGCTTTCCATGTATACATTTAAAACAAAAGACTACTATTCAGGAGCTGGTGTGGAAAACTTTCAACTTAAAACCCTGATGTTTTCAGAGATCCAAGAGCTATCAAAAAGAAGTCTACCACTCAGACAGACTATGAGAATGCTCACATGAGCAAAAAACAGTTGAAAACCCTTCTTTCTCTTTTTCAGTTGCCCAGACTGATGTAATCAGGGGTGGATTATCTAAGAAGCAAGGTAAGCACAGACGAACTCGGGCTTACTTACTAATAAGTAACAATTTCATATGATTTCCACCACCACGCATTATTTGCGGGCTCCCGGGATTCAGATGTGGGCATCTCTGGGAAGCTTTTATTTAGCCTAGAGTGCTCATCACTCACTGGTTAAGCAGTCGGTTGCTAAACTAAAAGGTCAGAGGTTTAAACCCACCAAGACCCCAAGGGAGAAGGATGTGGTAGTCTGCCTCCATAAAGATTGCAGTCTCAGAAACCTAAAGGGCAGTTCTACTCTGTCCTGTAGAGTTACTATCACCAGATGAACAGCGCTCAGTTTGCAATCTGTTGTTGTTTAGCTTACCATACCCACTTACTACACAAAAGGTCATGATTGGCCATGCATTTGACTAAAAGCTTTCTTAAATCTCTTGTACCTAGTTATTTGTGTTAAGATGCCTGGACTCTCCAAGGTCACAGGTACTATTTAGTGACCATGTTCTTTTTTTTTTTTTTTTAAATCATTTTATTGGGGGCTCTTACAACTCTCATCGCAATCATTACATACATCCATTGTGTCAAACACATTTGTACATATGTTGTCATCATCCTTCTCAAAACATTTGCTTTCTACTTGAGTCCTTGGTATCAGCTCATTTTGCCCCTCCTTCCCCTCTCCCCCCTCCCTCATGACCCTTGATAATTTACAAATTATTATTATTTTGTCATATCTTACACTGCCCAACATCTCCCTTCACTTACTTTTCTGTTGTCCATCCCCCAGGGAAGAGATTATATGTAGATCCTTGTAACTGGTTCCCCCCTTCCACCCCACCTCCCTCGACCCTCCCAGTATTGCTACTCTCAGCACCAAGTGACCATGTTCTTAAGAGTCCAGCAAGAAGCTCTATTATGCTTAGATATAATTTAACAATTCTGCAATATAATCCTATTTCATCTAGAGTGTGTTAGTCCAGGTGGACTAGAAAAACAACTTCACAGGCACTCATATGTATATAAGAAAGAGCTTTCTATAAAAGAGCAATTATATAATAAGAAAACACCCCAGCCAGTCCAGATCATGTCAGTAAGTCCGATATTACCCCTTTTGTCAATACTAGTCCATAAATTCCTCTTTAGACTCACACAGCCATGCAATGATGCTGAATGCAGGAAGAAAGGTCACAGGTCAGTGGTGTGAAGTCTTGTAGATCCAGTGGCAGTGGAAACATCTCAGTGCTAGCGTGGGTCTCCACGTGGCTCCTCCAGCCCCACGGCTCTGGCTCCATCAGGATAGCATATCTGACTTGTCAGCAGGAAGATGAATTGGAGGAAGTCGAAGCAGAGGGCGTGTTTTCCTCCAGTGAGCTATTTATCTCCTTCCCACCTCCAAAGGAGGTCATCAAGCTGTGGCCTGATTGACAGGCTAGACTCCACCCCTTTGCAAGTTGATAGATTACGTAACTACCACATAGAGGGTAGCACTTGCGGTCAGAGACTTAAATTGTAGATATTGTCTCTGAATTATTGAATAGTCTATTTCATATGAGCTGATAACAAAGAAGATAAAGATTGTTTCTGAAGGCAACCACCAAAGATCTAAGAAATAATGTAAAGTAGTAAACTCACAAAAGATACAATATATATCTCCAAATATTTCAAATGGCATGGGAGGTGCTAAAGAAAGATAATTACAGAACTTGGGTTTTCAGAGTTATATATTTGTTGTTGTTTGATGCTATCAAGTCAGTTCCGACTCATAGTAACCTTATGTACAATCAAACAAAACACTATCAGATCCTGTGTCATCCTGCCAACCATTGTGTTTGAGCCCATTGTTGTGGCTTGGAAGCCACAGGGGGTGTGGCACTGGTGGCTAGGTGCCATGGAGTCGGTTGCGACCTTCTGCACAGCAAAATGAAATGCTGCCCTGTCCTGAGCCATCCTCACACCTGTTCCCATGCTTGAGTCGGTCATGTAACCATCTCTTTGAGGGCCTTCCTCTTCTGCACTCCTCCTCCACTTCACCAGGCACGATGCTCTTCTCTGGGACTGCTCTCTCCCGACAACATGTCCCAAGGATGTACAACATGTCCCACTTACTGCCAGCTGGTTTGTCTCAGGCTTTCCTGAATTCTGATTTAAAATTACATATAATTTTACATATTAATATATATGATAAATTACTACTTATAAAATAAGTACTTTCTTATTAAATAAGTACTATAGGTAAGTGCTATGGGGAGAGTTAAAGTAGACATAAAGCATTGTCTCTGTACCCAATGTGTTAGACAGGGTTCTCTAGAGAAACAAAACCAGGACACTAATAATTTTATATATATTTATACAGATAGATAGATAACATAAGAAGTAAAGTTAATTAATCTATAAAGCATTACAAATGGCTCAGAGCAACTCACTTCTGTGAGAAAGCTAATACACTGGCAGTCCTTCAAGTCCTGAGGGCTGCAGGGTAGGCCTCTGTAGGCCTAGGTAGGCGGCAAACAGCAAGGCAGGTCACCAACAGTCAACCAGATGACAGGGTCTGATAGTCCCCAACTCAAGAGATGTACATTCCAGTAGCGTGGCAAAGCAAGTCTTGAAGGAACCTCAAGTTACAGTGACACAGTCCACGGGTTAGGTGTCCCACAGGTAGTGTAGCTTGCAAATGGAAGCAGAGACCAAGCAAGGCAACTGCATACTGGTCCAATGATCAAAGAGCGAGAGAGAGACAAAGGCGAGGCTTGCCGAGCCATTTATCTCTCTGCCCTTCAATTAATCCCACATGTTCATTGGCCAGGTTGGCAAAACAAACTTAGCACACCCAAGAAGCATGATTTTATTGATGTAGACAGGACTCGTGCATATACACACAGGTACACACAAACTGTATAATTTAATAAGAAATCCTCAACATTAAGAGCACTAAAGTGGCAGCATAAGTCAGTGCTCAAGTAGAAATTCTACCCTGCTAAAAATTATCATTAAAAGTTCCTTGTAACTTATGACAAAACTATAATAAGTTGTGAATTATGGAGGGTTTGTGAGGGAGGGGGGGAGGGGGGGAGGAAGGGGGAAAATGAGCAACTGATATTAAGGGCTGAGGTGGAGGGCAAATGTTTTGAGAATGATGAGGGCAGCGAATGTACATATGTGCTTGACACAATGGATGGATGGATGGATTGTAATGAGAATTGTGCAAGCCCCCAATAAAATAATAAAAAAAGAAAGTAAATGTCTAGAAAAGAATAATGGCAACATATGTAGAAATATGCTTGATACAATTGATGTATGGATTGTTATAAGAGTTGGGAATGATGAGGGCAATAAACGTACAAATGTGCTTCACACAACTGATGTATGTATGGATTGTGATGAGTTGTATGAGCCCCTAATAAAATGATTTTTTTTAAAGTTCCCTAAAATACAATGTATAAAGTATATTTCTCAAGAAACTTATTGCAACCATTTTTTCCTTTAGTTCACTGTCAGATACCTACATCTTACATCAGACAGCTTGCATTTTAAGGCTTTTTTTTTTTTTTTAAGAAAACTAAAGATCTTTAAGCAGCCCCAGTGGTACAGTGGGTTTATCTTAGGCTGTGAGCCACAAGGTCAGTAATTTGAAAGACAGGGCTTTCTACTGCCATTCAGAGCGATCATCTCAGAAACTCACAGGAGCATTCTACCCTCCCCTACAGGCTTGCTATGAGTCAGCATGGGTATCTACTTGATATGAGAGAGTGAATGAGTGAGGCGGAGAGTGAATGAGTGAGTGAGTGAGTGAAGAATCTTTGAACTTTGGAACCACATTCAGTAGAGCACGTGTGGTGGGACATGCATAAAGTGATCCCAGGGTATTAATATTTCACAGCCAGAAAAGATCTCTGTAACTTGGAACAGCTGGAAAATAGTGTGAAGATAGATGGGGCTCATGACCATTATAGTACTTGCTAGTGCTTTCTAGCAAAAACAACTATGGTAATGACCCTCTAGGACAGGGTAGAACTGCCCATGCAAGTTTCTGAGACTGTAACTCTTGACAGTAGTATAACACTTGCTGCAGAGCTGCTGGTAGTTTCGAACTGCTGACCTTGCAGTTAGCATAATCACTACACCACCAGATGCCCATAAATCCTAATAAAGAATTAAAAGCATTAGAGGCAGGAGGCCACTGGCTTCAAAGAAAAGAAACCATGGATATCAAGGAGACACTGTCTGGAGAGACAAGCACCAACAAATGTAACACATTTTCTCCATAAAAAAAAAAATTGAAATGTTAGGCACAGCTGTTGAGAAGATTGCAATTCCACTGGGAGAAAGGGCCCCAATTTAAGTAATTTAAGTGCCAACTGAAGCACTTGGCACGCTCAGTTTGAGACAGCAAGAGATCACAGATATTTCCATTCTACATCCAATAAGTGAACATACTCATCCTACTATGTGAGACAGTCAAAAGCTAAGAATGCTTAATGCAGATACACATACATATATGATAAAAGCTCCCTTGGCCTACATAATCAAGTGCATGCGCAGAGTAGCACTGTGAAGAAATATTTATATTCAGACTTTCCTTTTATAAAAGGAATATAAAGTTACCATGGGAACCCACTGCCAAGTAACGTATCTGATCTATTTATGCCATGTCTTCCTCTCTTCATCTGGGGACACTGTGTTGCTTTTTAGAAATAATCTTGAAATGTACCATTTTAAAATACAGGGTTAAATGTCCCTCTTTATGTACAAGGACTTATGGGTGCTCCATTCTTTTGTAATTTACGTGTCATTGAGTACCTCCCATGGGCACACTCAGTATGAAACAGTGAATAGCAGCCGTGAACAGAAGAGCCCATGCTCTTGTGGGGCTTACATTTCAGTGTGACTTAAAGTACTCAGGAGCTCTTTCTTAGGAAGGCACAAGTGAGAACTATCTCCTCCCTGCAGCTCCCAAGCCAAGCTTGTCAAAGGATAGACAATGACCCAGGAACCCGGACCCTATTCTCACTTCTGTCATTGCTAAATGTAGGACCTTGAAGGATCTACTTTCTACACCTTAGTTCCTTTCAAGGAAAAAAAAATCTATGCTTCAAGGATTAGTGGTGTCTATTGAAAATATTGAGAAATGACATGAACTTATGTTTATACAAAGCTTTAAACCCATGAAATCATCCTTACGGAATTACATTTAAACTTGCTAAATTAAATACACCTCTACCTCTGCAAACCTGAAAAGGGCAAGGGTTTCTAAAGAGAATACAAACAATGGAACAATTTAGGACATCTAAATATCTAACAGAATTTCTAGGAAGAATACAGAGAACAGAGGGAAAATGTTTTAAAAGACATAACAGCAGGGACAAACGAAGAGGAAGGAGAGAGGAGCAAATCCTGACCCACCAAGTCTCAAAGATGATATTCCTGCTCAAAACAGCCAATGCACAGAGAGGACCATAGGGCTGGCCCCAGCAAGACACTTGACATCCATCACTGACCCACAGTGCTAAGAGGGACAACACCGGAGGCACCGTGCAGGAATTGTGCCCAAGCTGACCTCACCACACCAGGGCGGAACGCTAAGGGTATGCAACAGAGCAGCAAGGGGAGCAAAGCAATGAAGTCCTGGGGAACACCCAAAAATAGACTTTAGGGTCAGGGCATGGCACCCCATCAGACTAGACTGGAAAGCATTCCTAATGGTCAACAAACAGACTTGGAACTATTTATAGACTTTTCTTTGTCGTTTGGGGTTTTGTTGTTTGGTTTTGCTCTGTCTTGTTCTTGTGCTTATTATTGTCTTTGCGTGTCTATCTAAATAAGATAGGTGGGATAAACAATCCAGAGGAGAAAACAATGGGACCGACAGTTCCAGGAGAGGAAGCGGGAGAGGTGAAAGATGGGGAAAGGAAAAGGGGTGTCAACAAACCCAGGGACAAGGGAAAAACAAGTGATCTAAAATCGATGGCAGGGAGGGCGTAGGATGCCTGGTAGGGCTTGATTAAGGGCAATGTAACAGAGAGGAATTACTGAAACCCAAATCAAGGCCAAACATAAAAGTGGGATAAGAGGAAAGTAAGAGAAAATAGAGGAAAGAACTATGGGGCAATTGGGCATTTATAGAAGTCTAAACGCAAGCATGTACATATGTAAATATATTTATATATAATGATAGGTCAAGAGATCTATGTACATATATTTATATGTTAAGTATTAAGGTAGCAGACAGACATTTGGGCCTCTCCTCAAGTACTTCCTCAACACAAGAATACTTTGTTCTAATAACTTGGCATTCTGTGATGCTCACCTTCCCTACATGATCACTGAAGACAAAAGTGGGTGCCTAAGCAAATGTGGTGAAGAAAGCTGATGGTGCCCAGCTATCAAAAGATATAGCATCTGGGGGTCTTAAAGGCTTGAAGATAAACAAGCAGTCATCTAGCTGAGAAGCAGCAAAGCCCACATGGAAGAAGCACACCAACCTGTATGATCACGAGGTGTCGATGGGATCAGGTATCAGGCATCAAAGACCCAGAACAAAGAATCATATCCATGTGAATGAGGAGGAGTACGGAGTAGAGACCCAATGCTCATCTGTAGACAATTGGACATGCCCTCACAAAAGAGTCACAAGGAGGAGACAAGCCAGTCAGGGTACAGTATGGCACTGATGAAACAGACAACTTTCCTCTAGTTCTTTAAGGCTTCCTCCCCTCCACTATCATGACCCCAATTCTGCCTTACAAATCCGGCTAGACCAGAGCATGTACCCTGGTACAGATAAGAGCTGGAAATACAAGTGAATCCAGGACAGAAAACCCCCCTTAGGACCAATAATGAGAGTAGCGATACGAGGAGGGGAAAGGAAAAGGTGGGCGGAAAAAGGGGGAACCGATCACAATGACCTACATATACCCCCCTCCCAGAGGGATGGACAACAGAAAAGTGAGTGAAGGGAGACATAAGTCAGTGTAAGACATGAAAAAAATAATAATTTATAAATGATCAAGGGTTCAAGAGGGAGAGAGAATGGGGGAAGGAGGGGAAAAAAAGAGGAGCTGATACCAAGGGCTCAAGTAGAAAGAAAATGTTTTGAAAATGATGATGGCAAGAAATGTACAAATGTGCTTGACACAATGGATGCATGTACAGACGGTGATAAGAGCTGTATGAGCCCCCAATGAATTTTTTTTTAATATTTCAAGGTGGGACAGCAAGCGTTAACAACTTTCTCCTTAAAAAAATAGAAGAAAGTTGCCCCCAAATTATAATTTTTATATGCCAAATAACTATGAAATTAAATTACTCTGCTAAGCAAATGATCAGATGTCTGAACGCACCAGCGGCTCTACAGGAGGGGTAGAGGAAATACAGCCAGACTGTCCATAGAAGTGAGGATGATGGGTTTTCTCTCACTTAATTTGGACATGTTGTCAGGAGAGACCAGTCCTGGAAAAGAACTTCTTGTTTGGTAAAGGATGAGCTAAAAAAGGAAGACCTTTGACGAGATGGACTGACACAGTGGTTGCAACAATGTGCTCAAACAACAATTGTGAGGGCTGGACAGGACTGCATCCATTGTGTATTTTTTATTCCATTGTCTATTGAGTGACTGTGAGTCGTAGCCGACCTAACCACACTCTTCATGGAAGCAAATTATGGCACCTCTCTCCAGAATGCTCCTTAGACGTGATTATAGTGAGACTGTGTCTCCAATACTTTGAACAGGTTACCAGGAAGGGACAGATCCCTGGTGAGAGACTTGGTAGGGGGGTCAGTGAAAAATAAGATACTCAATGAAGAGGAAGTTCACGGTGTCTGCAAGAAGGACTTCTAGCAGAGTAATGAGGGTGAAGGTGGCGCAAGACCTGGCAATGTTTCCCTTTGTATTGCACGACGGGGTTGTTGTGCGTCTGCACCAACTTGACAGCATTTGACAACGACAACACGATTCTACAATTCTCCTCTCAAACAACTGAGAGGATAAAAACTATTTCTAGAGAAATCTCAAAAATGTTATTTCCTGTGCATCTTTTTTCTTGGGAAGCTGCTAAAGATGGTTCACCACCAAAATAAGGGCGAACACAAGTGATTCAGGAAATAAGAAACCCAATATCGGGAAAAGGGGAGAAAATGTATAATATGCTGTTAAAGAAAGGCACCAAGCTGCAGGCCTGAAAAGCAGGCAGTATAATTCTGTAGAAGCAGAAAAATTACATTGGATGTTAATGAAATTAAGAGAGGTTTTTATAGAACTGTTAAAGAGTCTGGGGACATTATAACAGGTTAAAAAAATACACACACTTTAAAAAATTGTAAAACAAGTTAAATTTAACTTAAAATGTTTTTAATTGAAACAAAAGATATGCAACTAAAGAAAATGTAGCTATAAAAAATCTTGTGCTTCTCTAGTGACTATTATTTAAGGAACTAAACAAAAAAACCCAAGTCACAATTGATCTATGATGATTGGGACTGTGACAATATTGAAAGTGTGGGGTGGAGTAAAGTGGCCAAGAGTGGGCACAGAGAAAGGAGAATGGAGGAGGGTGTATAAGAGTCCTGGGGTCTGATATTTCACAGCAGAAACAAACATACAAACAAACCCAAACCCACTGCCATCTGGTGGATCTCAACTCAAAGTGGCAGCAGAGTTGCCTCTTGTGGTTAATAAAAGCGAAGACTCAGCTTTCTCCCCCAGAGTGGGGGTAGGTTCTAACTGCTGACCTTGTGGTTCACAGCAGAACACCCAATCCACTGTGCCGCCAGGGCTCCTCCCCACAGTAGAAAGTCCAGATGATATAAAAAAGTAGGAGGAAGTGAATCAAGGGAAGAGATGGTGGCAAAGGACTTCTGGTTTGGGGGGTAAGCCTTTTTCTTTGGCTCTTTAAACAATGTACAGGTACTGTTTTAATAAGACTATTTGGAGTAAAACAAACTTGAAGTTGACCTCCAATGCCATTCCCTCCCTTTGGAGAGTCCAGTGTATTCTCTTTCAAACCTTTGTCTCTATTTACAGAATGTGTTCATATGAGGGGGAAAGTACACCAGATATCAAGAATGGCAAATATCAGTTACAATACAACTGAAATTAAATCCATATATAACATTCTAATTCTAAATATTTTCTTTCACAATAAAAAGTTTCTCTTGTAATTAAAGCTTCTTGAACCTTATTTAATTCTGTAAATACGATGGCAAATTTATACTATTTCAGCCACTTGCTAATCACTGGGCAAGGCAGGCATAGTTCCTAACCATTAAATGATTGTAGTTTGGCTAACAATCAAGATTAGAATTGTTCTTACCATCTCTAGCTGATGTAGTAACAATTAAATAATAGCGCCCCCCAGGCAAAAAACAAGTTGAGGTGCTCAGATCACCATTCCACTCCAGTCAATATTATCCAGTGTTAAGGTGTTCATCCTTGAGAATTCCCCCTCCCTCCTTAAAACGCCTCACCCATCTAAGACCTTGTTTTGTGTAGGGCAGCATTCTATAAATGGGTTGTAAAGGTTCAATGATTTGCGAAGATGCTCACTTAAAGTTTTCTTAAAGTTTTGATATTAGCCACAGCTTTAAAATGGTTTGTGTGTGTGTGTGTTTTACTTTTTTGGAAGGGATCCCAACAAGACTAAAACAAGCATATTACAGAAAGAACTTACTTGCCTGCAGCCATGCATTGATTGGACTGTCATGCTTAAACACGTTTTGTTTATAACGCAGGCATATGTGAACCAGAACATTAGTAGCAATACTTCACTTACCCTTGTGAGTACATGTATGGATGAATGCATCTAGAAGCCCCTGGGTGGCCCAAACAGTTCAGCACTTAACTATTAGCCAAAAGGTTGCCAGGTGGAGCCCATCCACAGGTACTGCAGTAGACAGGCCTGGCACTCCGTTTCCAAAAGGCACAGCCTTGACAACCCCAGGGGTGCCATGAATGGCAATTCAATGGCAACCAGGAGTGATGGCAGCTAGCTCTTTCCAGTGAAGGAACAGACCAGGTCTTTAGCAAAGTATTTTTTTTCAAAGTACTGAAGAAGAAATCATCATTAACTGGATATATTTATACTATCATTGCCTGGAAAAATTATTATATGTTGAACACAAGAGAGATTTCCTCTACCCTTCAAAGCAGTTAATAAAATGCTGGTGCACTTTAGAATAAAGGTACCTTAGAAGAGAGGAAATGTAGTATTGTGAGAAATGTGAGACTCAAGGTTTTTAAATCTGACAGTATGTGTGAGGCACAGCCCAGAGTCAAAAATAGCCCAAGCACTGTTCTGTCCCCACTATATTATAGCTGTTAATGTTGGCAATTCACTTTGTAAGATGCATTATGGGTACTTCCATCTTCAATGGCTTGCTTTTACTACTTTCACACTTCCTGTCTCAGCTGCATCACCACCCCCCTCAGCAATATTTTTGTACATCTTCCCCAGGCAGCTCACTTTCCCAGTCTCCTCATGGCCATTACAAGATGAAAGCTAATGTCTCCAAGGCATATGCGAGAAAGCACAGTCCCTTCACTTTCCAGCAAATGACCTTTGGCTCTCGCTCTCTAGGCACCCATTCCCTCAATTGTTTCTTCTTTGTGAGCGCAGGCACACACAAACTTACTTATGTGCTTACCTCCCTCCCTAGGGTTTCAGATAACGGTGCATCCCTCCCATGCTCCAAGTCTCTCTCCACTTGTTCTTGGAAGCTCATCATTCTCTTTCAAACTGGCTCCTCTTGCTTCTGCGATACCTCCTTCCCCTCAACATATAAATTATTAATGTCTCTTCCATTATTTAAAAAAAAATCTCCACTGATACTGTACTGGGGATTCATTATTTGCACCTACATCTCCTTCCCTCTTATTTGCCCAAATAGAGGGCCCTGAGAGGCTGACTTCTCACTCCGGCTCTTTTGCTCTATGGATCCTGGTTTGTTTGTCCAGCGGGAGGCACTGGAAGAACAGACCAGCCAAACCAAACTCAGTGCCACCAAGTCGATGCCAACTCCCAGCAAGCCTGGCGTTCAGGGTGGCACTCCCCCTGCGAGTGACTCTATGGGAGGAGAAGCCCGTCTTCCTCCTGTGGACTGGCTCGTGGATTCCAATGGCTGACCTTGAGGATCGCAGCCCCACGCATCCCACTATCTCTCCAGGGCCCCAGCAGAAGAATGGAAAGTGGTGTTTCTCTCCCTTCGCTTCCACCAACATGCTCCCTGGGTCTGGCAGTGCCCGAGTCCTTCCTTGGCCACCATGCTTGCTAGCAAGCCCCCCTTCCACAGTCCCAGCAGCTGCTGCGAGTCCAGCACAAACCTGTGTGTGCCTCTTCAGCCCAAGAAGTATTAACAGTGGATTCATGATCCACTGAGGAAACCTGGTGGTATAGAGGTTACTTGTTGGGCTGCTAACCTTCAAGGTGAACAGTTTAAAACCACCATCCCCTACAAGGAAGCGAGAAGAGGCTTTCTACTCCCATAAAGTGTTTCAGTCTCAGAAACTCTCCGGGGCAGTCCTACTCTGACCTTTAGGGTCACTGTAAGTCAGAATCAACTCAATGGCCGTGAAGGAGAGCCTGTCTTTCCCCTGTGCCTCCCTCACATTCCTGGTGGGTTCCCTAAAACAGGTCACACCTCTGTAAGGTGTGAAATTTATTAATTGTATTCAGTTGAATTCTTCGTTTGAGTCATGTTTCTCATCAGGACTCAGACTTATAAATTCCTTGTCTCCCTCTAGCTCCGTGGTTCTCAACCTGTGGGTCACGACCACTTTGGGGATCGAATGACCCTTTCACAGAGTTTGCCCGATTTATAACAGTAGCAAAATGACAGTTATGAAGTAGCAACGAAAATAATTTTATGGTTGGGGGGTCACCATATCATGAGGAACTGTAGTAAAGGGTCACCTCATTAGGAAGGTTGAGAACCACTGCTCTAGCTCATTTCCATTTCTTCCCAGCCTTGCTCTGGAAAGAGTAATTTAACTGCACTACTTCCAGGCTCTATCTCAGAGTCGCCCTGTAGGACAGGGTAAAACTGCGCCTACGGTTTCTGAAAGTCTTTTCAGGAGTAGACCCCCTCATCTCCATCCTGTGAAGCAGCTGGTGATTTCCAACTGCTGACCTTGCAGTTAGTAGCCCAATGCAGAACCCTGTGTGCCACCAGAGTCCCTGTACGTCAGAAGAAACTCCGTGGCCGTGAGATTTATTATTTGTTTCTGTTTGGTGAGTTATCAGGCTAGATGCTGTGTTCATGACACTGCTGCTTCTCGCTACCACCACGCTGGCTGGGTGGCTGGCTTTCACGCTGCCACTGGGCCTCAAGGGGCCTTACCTCGCCAGCAAGAGCACCGCCAGGCAGGATCTCCCAAGCACCTGCTGCTGGACCCTTCTCGGCCTTCGCGGTTGGTTTCTGCCACACTACCTCGGCCTTCCTGATTCTCTCTCTCGTGGCCCTGCCCTGCCTCAGGGCCCATGTGGTTCCCCCCACCTAGGGAAGCACCAGGGAGGGGCTAGGTGTGTCCCCCAGGGCACAGTCAAGCCTCCAGCTCCCTTTCTGAGGGCTAGCAAGCCCACCAGTCATCTCTCTCTGTCTGTGGGCTACCAGCCCAAGTGCCTCCATCTTCCACTTCATAACTCGCTCTTCTTGGTCTAGGGGACTCTCAGTGAAGGCCCCCCAGGTCTGCTCCAGACTGTCTTTGATGGAAGTGAGGTTCCTGATAACTTCGGTGGGACTGTATATAAACCTATAAACCTAGTCAAATGTCAAAAATGGCCAATTTCCTAACTGGACCACGAGGGGCTCAATCCTTTGGAGTGAATTTTCAAGCCACTATTAAGGTAGGCCTTGAACTGCTAATAGGAAAGTGGGTCATTCAAAACTACCAGCTGCTCTGTGGGAGAAAGATCGGGCTGCTCCCATAACAATTTATCATCTCTGAGCCCCTATATTGGGTAAGTATGAGTTGGGATCGACTCAAATACAATGGGCTTGGATATGTTTTATATTCTTAAAGTGAATTGTCCAATCCATTGCAAAATGGTGACCCAATCATTTTGTGGCCGTTATAATAAGACCACAGATAGAAAGTTCATGTACAAGCAATTCATTGCACTGCACTCAGAACGCATGCTGATCTGCTTTCTACCTCCACAAATGTACTAAACTGGTGGCTCCAGTGTGGGATTCAACATCATTTATAATGTTCCATGATGCCTCCCCTCATCTGCCACTCAATTATGAGCTGCAGATAAGCAAGTATCTCTAGCTGTCTTAGTGTTCTTAGAGGATTTCCTCCACCTGAAGAATCCTGCTCTTTGGGCAGCTGATGAATCCATCATCATCGTGCAAAAGTGCAGGTGGTAACATTCACTAAGAAGTGCAGTCCTGGGGAAGCAGGAACAAGGCAAAACTGGTAAGAAAGCAAACATAAGAGACCAGGTTACATTTACTTTCTTTCACGTATACCAAGCAATGTAAGTAGAAACTGACCGACCTCTGAATGTTATAAAAGCTAGAAGTCACTACAGCTTGGAGTAGCAAAGGTCTTCTCCAAACATGAAATAGCCTGTTTTTAAGATAAAATATATACAGTAAGCCCCACTAATCAGTAGCTTTGTGAGAAATTTAAAAGTAGTAAGGCATTAGATTGTAAGTCTTTTTTTAAGATGCAATTTTAATCGATGTTTATTTTCATTCCTTTTTAAATCATGGAAGCTCTTGGCTCCAAATGTATTTGTGTAGCTATCACAAAGAGAGGAAAACATGCACATACAAAATATGTGCATATTTAGAGATGGAAGATTCTTGCATGTTGGCGCTTTACTACTTTGGCTCAGAATTCAGGAAAGCCTGAGACAAACCAGCTGGCAGTAAGTGGGCATGAAGAGGCATGATGGGCTACCGACTGCTATTCATATCAAAGTGTTCTAAAGAAATTTAAGCAAGTATCAATAGAGAGCCCCATTTTAAAAATTAACGTTTATATCAAAGGTTATTTTGTCCTTTATATTAAAAATAGAAAGCAACTCTAGCAGTGCCAGCATTACCATAACCTACATCTTACCTAGTGTTGGTTTTCATGTTTTACCCACACTTGGTCACCAGAAATTGGGAGTCAAAAGAATAACTTAAAATGAGAGGTAAAAACACCTGAAGGTGTAGGGACTTGCAGACTGCGGAACAAAATTTAAATTTTATTCTCAGTGCGATAGGAAGCTATATCATTTAAAGTATAGAAAGAATTGGAATAACGCTGATGTACTTAACTATCACACTCACTCCTGCACAGACAGGGGAAATGGGAAGATGAATGCAGGCTATCAATGAGGTTTTTCAGGCAAGAGATGAGGACAGTATGGCCCACAGTAGTAGGTTCCAGAGGCATTCTGTTTTTATTGAGATAGAGTTCACACGCCCCAAACTCACCATTAAATGGTTTACAATTTAGTGGTATTTAGTACATTCAGTGGGCTGTACAACTGCCTGTACTCCTGTCAAGACTAACAACAGTCTCAAAACCTCACCGGTTCTACCCTGTCCTTTGGGGCCAGCATCAACTTGACGGCAGGAAGCTTGGTTTGGGTTTGGTACAACTACTACCACTGATGAATCACATAACTCTATCATGACCCGCCGCCCTCCCCCAAGCCCCACATCCTTAGCAGTCACTCTCCATCCCTCCTTCTCCATCCCCTGGAACTCTGCAATCTACTGTCTCCCAAACATATTTAGAAGGGAGAGTGGGCAGGAACTCAGAAACAACACCAAAAGAGGGCACTTTTGATAGATTATATTCTAAAATGCTTACAATGCTAACTACTGTATTAATATTCAAGTGTGTAAAGTCACATAACTAGCTAGATTCAGTGTTTTCTTTTACAGATTTTTGTAAAGCCATTTACATACTTTACAAATGTCTCTCTCTGAGCTTGTCACAGATTTTTCCAAGAAGCACTCTAGCCCTGTGGTGAAATTACCACCCGAGGGGGTCAGGTTCCAAGTGAACTGGAATGTTTCTGAATGTTCCATGTTTACAGGTTTAGAATAAAGTGTCTGGAGGGGAGGAAACGGGACAGGCTTTGAAAAATCATTGTCAACTGAATGCCACTGGCGAGCCACCTAAATGCATTTAAATAATATTCTGCCTGCCTGAGTGGGTGGTATTTCTATATAAACGTAAATGAATGTAGGTGTCCATCAGGAAGAGAAGCAGTCATTCGGAGATGTTAACGGTGACGGCTGGTTTTGGATTTCAATGGCAAAAGAAGAGAGCAGAAGCACCAGCCTCCTTCTCTCTCCCTGTACCCTCAAAGGAACACACTCTCTGTCTTCCACAAAGCGCTTCAAGACCTCAGAGTGCCAGAAACCATTTCAGTGTTCAACATTAAAAAATGCTGGTCTTAACCTATTCAATTGTTTCTCCATATTTTGAAACATGTAGGCTGAAGTCGTTTGATGAGCATGAGAAGACATGGAACCATCAACAATGGCCTCTTTTAAAAAAATTTTTTTAATCGTTTTATTAGGGATTCATACAACTCTTCACAATCCATACCTACATCAATTGTGTACAGCACATTTGTACATTCATTGCCCTCATCATTCTCAAAACATTT
>NW_022103920.1:53250094-53280430 GCF_000313985.2 Echinops telfairi
CATTTAGGAACTAGAGGAAAGTTGTAGATGACTTTCATACCAACTTGAGAAGTTCAAGTTCTCTCCAGAACTAATCATTCTTCTCAGTTTGGCCCCAGAGCCATCTGGAATTCCCTAAAATGATCCTTCACCAAAGGTATCTGCATCTTCTGCTCCAGATCACACATGGACCCAGATCCTCACAGGCCAAAGAAGTCTCTCTCAACGGGGGCACCAGTAACACTGGGGGCACTAGTAACACTGGAGAACTCTTTGTTGTGGGGCTTGTTGTGCTGTGCCCCTGACCTCTACTTTTCAAATGCCAGTTGTACACTCATAACACCAGTCATGGCAAATAAAACTGTCTTCAGATGCTGCCATTTTGTTCTCCTTGGAAAATAAAACGTGCTCCCCTCCCAGTTGATTTTCCAGACTCCCGTTACAGTCAGGTTCACAAAGACTAAGCATTTACACTACATACCAATTCTGAATTATTAGGCTTTCAACTCTCCATAAACCAAGTTTTAAAAACAATGTAACAATCTATTTCACCAATTTTTTTTTAGGATTTCACACTTTTTAAATTTTCACAAAGCACATTGTCATGAGCAATAAGAACATCAAGTTAAAGGTGTAGGAGCAAGTTCTAGAGCTTGCAAGGGAGAAAACAAACACCTTTCTCTTAACCTTAATTACATTATTAATGATGAAAAAAAACACACCTCCAAATTGTTTTCATCTCTACTCTCTCTTCTTACCTGTGATGTGTTTAGGTTTGATAGTTGTGAGAGGAAAATAAGAGTAGTCACTAAGATAATTACCCAGTCAATATCAGCCAAAGAAAGAAGAACCGCTCTACCCCAGCCTTTGGCAACAATAGCCTTTTCATGGCCTTCCCCGGAGTGGCCACTAAAGAACACCGGGCATTTAATCCTACTTGATTCATGCAGAGTAATCAATTATTTTGATTACATGACTTTTTTTTTTCAACAACCATTATTTCAATTACTGTATCATAGCCTTGGATCAGCTATAGAACTCAAGAAACACCCTAACAAAAGTCCCAGTGGGTATAGAGGTCAACAAACCTTGAACTATTTACAGGTTTGTTTGTTTTTTTATTTTTTTTTTAATTATTTATTTTCTTTTGTCATTGGCTTTTTGGTGTTGTCATCATTTTAGTTTCTTTTGTTGCTTTGTTTTGCTATGTGTTGTTTTTTGTGCATATTATAATCTCTGCAGGTCTATCTAGGTAAGATAGGCTGGATGAACAGTCTGGAGGAGAAAACAACAGGACCAGTGGTTCCAGGGGGACATGCGAGAGAGGGGGAAGTGGGAGAAAGGAGGTGGTGTTGACCAACCCAGGGGCAAGGGGACAACAAGTGACCCTAATTCAGTGGCAAGGAGGGTGTAAGAGGCCTGGTAGAGATTGATCAAGGACAATTGATCAAGAGAAATTACTGAAACCCACATGAAGGCTGAGCATGATAGTGGGACAAGAAGAAAGTAAAAGGAAATAGAAGAAAGCACTAGGAGGCAAAGGAAATTTATGGGGTCTAAATACAGGCATGTACATATGTAAATATATTTATATATGATGATGGGGAAATAGATTTACATGCATATTTATAGGTTTAGTATAACAGCAGCACATGGTCATTGGGCCTCCACTCAAGTACTCCCTCAATGCGAGAGCACTTTGTTCTATTAAACTGGCATCCTATGATGCTCACTTTCCCGACCTGATAGCTGAAGACAAATGTGTCCATAAGCAATTGTGGTGAAGAAAGCTGATGGTGCCAAGCTATCAAAAGATATAGCATCTGGGGTCTTAAAGGCTTGATGGTAAACAAGCGGCCATCTACCTCAGAAGTAACAAAACCCACATAGAAGAAGCACACCAGCCTGAGTGACCACGAGGTGTCAAAGGGATCAGGGATCAGGCATCAAAGAACAAAAATTCATATCATTGTGAAAGGACAATGTACATTGTCCATAACTGGACATTCCCTTACAGAAGGGTCCCGGGGAGAAGATGAGCCAGTCAGGGTACAGTGTAGCAACAATGAAACATTCAACTTTCCTCTAGTTCCTAAATGCTTCCTCCCACCCCCACCCCACACACCGCTATCATGATTCCAATTCTACCTTACAAATCTGGCTAGACCAGAGGATGTACACTGTTACAGATAGGAACTGCAAACACAGGGAATCCAGGACAGATGATCCCTTCAGGACCAGTGGTGAGAGTGGTGATACAGGAAGGGTGGAGGGAGGGTGAGGGAGGAAGGGGAAACTGATTACAAGGATCTACATATAACCTCCTCCCTGGAGAATGGACAACAAAATAGTGGGTGAAGGAGACATCGGTCAGTGTAAGACGTGACAAAAAAAATAATTTATGAATCGTCAAGGGTTCATGAGGCAGGAGGGAGCGAGGAGGGAGGGGGAGAAATGAGGAGCTGATACCAAGGGCTCAAGCAGAAAGCAAACGTTTTGAGAATGATGAGGGCAACAAATGTACAAATGTGCTTGACATACAATGGGTGTATGTATGGATTGTGATAAGAGTTGTATGAGCCCCCAATAAAATGATTTTTTTTAAAGTCCCAGTGGGTAGTTAAAATGAAAAATATACACCGTTATCAGTAAATTCTCTAGGGTAATTCTAAACTCAATTTAGAACATGAAATATTCTCCCAATTACCATCTTGATTATTCAAACAGGAAGATTAACTGAACGTATAAAAGGCAGAGTAAACAATCAAGTGAACTGGAATTATAGCTTGAAGAAATCCAGGTCAGCTGCCTTAACCATAGATGCTCGCCTCCTTTCTGCTTCTGCTCATTAGAATTATGCAGCTGTTTCTGCAGACAGCTTATCCTCCTTTAACTCCACCACCTTCTAATGAACCCAGGCACTTCTGGAAAAGTGGAGCAATAACCAGCTCTGTCTAGGACAGCACCATTCAGTACAGGTTCAGGGTGATGTGTTGCCTGTGCTTTAAGAGGTTAAGTCTAGATTCTATTAAACGGATTATATTCCTGCATGTGAGCTCATCCTTGGCTTGGAGTACAGTTGGACAGCCTGAAACACTACGGATAAACATCAATGTTTATTAAAAAAAAAAAAAAAAGGTAGGGGGTGATTCTCATTCAAATTTTATCTGTTTTCAGAACAGCTGAGTTTCCGGTCTAAAAGGCAACGCCTCGTAAAGATGATGCAAGACTAGAAACAGTGCCATATGGAATTTGACGGGAAGCACGTCCAAAGGAGCCAAATTAAGCTCACAGAGAGCACAGTACTGTCCATATGTGAGGCAACGTGCTGCGTGAACTCGCTAAAGCTGACCGGGACACCTGATGACGGACCCTGCAAGCCATCACCCCACCCCTTGTGGAACTATCCTGGTTAATACTCATCACCAAAGGGCAGGCTCTCTATCAAGAAGAAACACCTTTTGAAAAATAACAAAATGCAAATCCAAGGTGGAAGACAAATGTGGCACAGCCCGCATAATTGAAGCTTTCATAGGTAGTTATTTTTAAAAAGACCCTGGGTGCTCTCAAGACTACACCCAGGGGCTTACGCCTATATCCTGGGTGATTCTCTGAGCTAAAGAACACTTCTGGATCCCTTTCCTAGCAAACATTAAGGTGCCGGGTAAGTACAATTCCTTCCCAAGCTGGCTGTTGGAGTCTAGAAAACAAGAGTGGCCTGGATTCCTTCTCTGATCCCACTCGGCATCGATCTGACTCAGGGCTACGTCGCTGACTTGCTGCGGTTCTGAGCCAGCTGCCTTGTTGTTTTCATTATTCTGCCTTGGCCATTAAGCTAAGCAAGTGCCAGCCACACTTCACAGACTGTGCTGAGTCAATACGGGAATAGGCACCCCATCTACTGGCTTTGCATCACAAGCTTCACTAATTAAAAATGTAGGAAAAAGCACTAACTTTTACATTTTTATAATTATGAGAACAAAACACCATCTACTGACTCATATCAAAAAAATAAATGCACTCCTGAATTTCTGGCAAAATTCACTGCCATCAAGGTTATTTCCAACTCATAATGGCCTTATAGGACAGAGTAGAACTGCCCCTGGGAGTTTCCAAGACTAACTCTCTACGAAAGTAGAAAGCTTCACCTTTCTCCCACAGAGCGGCTGGTTTCAAACTACTGACCCTGTGGGTAGCAGCCCACTGTGTAACCACTCTGCCTCCAGCAAACAGGGCTGCCCTAAAATGGCAGCACAATCTCCCGTGGAGACTCAATTCACCTCACTGCCACAGAGTCCGTTCTGACTCAGGGTGACCATAGGACAGGGGAGAACTGGCCCTATGGGTTTCCAAGACCGTAACACTTGCGGGAGTAGAAAGCCTTCTCTTCCTCCTGAGGGGCAGCTGGTGGTTTCGAGCTGCTGGCCTTGCAGTTAACGCCCAACACGGAGGCACGAGACGGCGCCAGGGCTCCAGAGTGGGGACTAGGGGACAGTATAAAAAAGTGAGGGGCAGAGACCTGGGTCTGTCTCCTACCAGATGTGTGACACTGTACTTTCTTTGACTTCTCTGAGCTTCAGCAAAAAAATGTTTCTTCGTGTATAAATGGGAGTATTGTAAGTCAAGGCTGTTAGGAAGATTAAATGAGACCGTGGGCAGCGAAGATGAATAGAATATGATTTCTTTTCCTTCACAAATATGGCTCCCTGGAAACCATTCTGCCAGAGAAAGAAAATGATGGCTTGAAGGAAGCATCGATGTAACTGGAAGTAGGAAGTCTACTAAATGAGACCTCCAACTGTGGGTGGGTACACCCCAGGCACGGGGTCTAAAGGACCCTATCTCATCCAAATGCTCAGTGTGGGTAGAAGTGTGAGAGAGGTTGAGGGGGAGTCAAAAGCAGAAAAGCTCTTGCCTAACTTCCTGTTTGAGACTCTGGGAATAGACTGTCCTCCTGTCTCCCCTTACAAGCATCTGAGAGAGCCAGGCTGTTAGTCAGGGAAATACCATTCACATGCATGCTCCAACGAGTCAGGGATAGGCAGGGAAGGTCCCTATGGGAAGCCCTGGAACTAGCTTAGGGTAGAGCTGGACACCTCACCGAGGGAGGTAACAAGGTGCTATAGCCAAGGGCGTTCAAGTCAATGCTAGGGTTTGCAGTGTCAACCTAAGCCCACTGGGCCCTACTCCAGCAAAGAGAACCGATGGCAAGTTCCCTAGCTACAACTTCAGGTTTCCATGCCAAGAGCAAGGAGCTCGATGAGATCAAAGAGCCGCAGAGTAACACAAAGACGATTGGGAGTTGACAGCTCCCCTTCCTCTCTACTGTAAAACCATCTAAGCCCTGCTTATCCAAATGCCATTACACAGGGGAGAGCATTCAAAGCCGAAAAAAATGGATGTTCTCCACCACCACACCCCCTCCCCCAAACAAATCCAAGTTGCCTATAGAGACCATTTAAACTTAGGGTGAGATTGAGTTTTTTAGATGTCAGAAAATTAGTCCCTGGTCCCCTTTATTCAGCAAGGTGAGGGAGATTTTCAGTTTTTATTTTTTTTTAAAAAAAGCAGCTCTAGTTGCTATGCACATCTGAAGTTAATAAAGAACTGTGATGTGCTGCAGCTATGCGTCAGTGCTTATTTTCTATTGCATCTGGTTTGACTGAAGAGTCTCAACACAATGCTTTGTTTTGTTTTGGAAAAAAGTCAATTTGACATCTCTCTGACCGATCCAATAGTGTGTCCAGTAACCTCCAGGATAAATTTAGCCCCATCCGGTACAAAAACAGGGTTCCTTTCCCTTGGGATACAGTTACACTTGGGCAGAGTTAGGAGGAGCTGCCTGAAACGGGCAAGGGACGGCCTGCTCTCTTTCCTCCCCCTCCCATGTACTCACGGGCGCTGCTAGGATGGCAACGAGAAAGCAAAGGGGAAGATGGAAAATGCAGTCACGTTTGCTGCTGTGGAAGCAGTACCTGTGCTCTCAGCCCCGGCGATGTCTTAATCTGATGTCAATGACAACTAATTGCCAACAGCTGCATGGTCTGCCCACCCTGTACTAGTGTTAAACATGAAAGCCGTCTACCATCAGGCAGAGCATGGTACCAGGCAGTGTTTCTCCCACCAAGACATGCATGATTACCAGAGAGGAGTTACCACACCAACTCTCCAGGCCACCAGTGGGAAACTGAGCACACCCTCATCAGGTGTACCCCCTTACGCCAGCGCTTCCCAATCGACCAAAGGCAACGGGGTTAACCCTGAGAACTTCAGAAATCTGTGCACCCCTACTTTGGGATTTACCAAGTTTTGACACACGTGGGGTTAGCTGCCCCCACCTTCTCCATCTTGAGGTGCTCCAGCTCCATGGGTGAGCAAACCTGGCCCCCTGGAGAAGTGCCTGGAGGGACCCCACTGTGTAAGCAGGCTTCCGGTCCAAAGGCACGCAGCTTTCTCACTCCATGAGCCTGCAAGCCCCCCTCTCTATCTCCTGTTCTTAGTATTCTGCCTCTGCTGTCACATCTCTGGTTCCCAGCCCCGCAGCCCCTGGAGGAGGAGGGTTAAGTGTGCAGAAATCCCAGGGTCCAAAGGACATGCTTCACTCCTAACTCTGCTTTCTTGGTAATAATGAAATCCCCCATTCCTGTTTCGGAGATGTTTCATATAAACCATAAGGATGGCAAAATTGGCCAGTCCCCATGTTTGCATCCCATACACACCTTTGCATGGCCCCACCCAGTCATTTGGTGGGTTCCAAAGACATAGCTGGAGGAGCTGTAGCAAATAACTCACTGCACCACAAATGCAGTCTCCCAGAGGGTCAGCTGGGCGAAGCTGGTAAAGGTACAAGGCGGTGCTAAGAAAAGTCTGCTCTTTGCTGAGCTGCTATGAGAGTTGAACAAAGCTCTGCTCTTCGTTCATACGTGAGCCCACTCTTCAACATCTCATTTTGCTTTAGAAGTTCTTATCTCCAAATCCATTTTAAAAAGCTAAGTGTGAGGCGCTGGTCGGTGCCATGAGCTCACTAATTAAAATGTATTAACAGCACTGAGTGCTATTATCCTTCCAAAGGGGAGCGAGCCAAGCCAGGCCTCCAGCAGCAGAGAAGAGAATTAAGTAAAACTGCTCCTCACAGATAAATGATGAGTGTGACACCAGATGCCCCTCTCCCGGGGAGGTGGGGACAACAAAGGAAAGAGAAATGCGCTAGTCTCCAAATGAATGCAAAACAGCTACAGGCTAAAGATCAGCCCCCATTGACCACCTTGGGGAAGCACGGCCCTGGCCTCTGAGCTCCAATATAAAAAAAAATCAATGTTTCTACACAGGTTACCTATTTCATTACGTACTTTCACTTTGCCTTACAAAAGAAGCTAATACAAATGCAATACATGTCCGCATTCCAAACATAGTGCTGCTGCCTGTCAGCCATGTGGAGCTCCACTACAAACTGTGCACATCTTTGACAGGCCATTGAACGCAAGGCCCAGCAGAAAGAGACACTCTGCCAGATCCTAGATTCTGCCTGCCCTGTCGTTTGCCATTCTTCTTGCTCAACTGCGGTAGACTCGAGATAAGAAAATCCGCCCAGCGTTTTTTCCCTTAGCACTAAGACACTGCGCCAAGATGGCCAACCCATAGTTACTGGAGGCACACCATCAACTGAATGCCTAATTACAGTTTACCCTTATCACAAGGACCAATTGGGAATGAGGTACTGTAACACTTCTGTGCACAAACGGCCTAAAAACATAGACAAATGAGGCAATTTAAAAATTTTTCTTCCAACCAATAAACACCACACCCCAAAAAAGGATTGCTAATCCTGATAAATGGAATTTTACTCAGTAGCTGGCCAGAAGGAGAGCTATCGCCCCTCTCTGTAATAGCCCACAGCTACTAAGGTAAGAATAAGCTCTCGAGGGCACAGACAGACAGACACAGAGAGAGAGATTTTATGGACAGAGTGCAGCTTCCTATTATGATAAATTTCAGGTTTATCTGCATACTAAAGGTTAGCTAATGTATATGAAGCATGATCATAAAGAAAAATAATAGTCCATTGCCCTAAGTCTTATGGCTTCACAGTGAGGCAGCTCAGACTAGCTGCTCAATACCTACATAGGGTACATATACTTAAAAAAAAAATTTCTCCTTGCTGTCAAGTCAATGCTGATTCATAGCAACCTTATAAGACAGACTCAAACTCCCCGACAGCGTTTCAAAGCTGTAGATCTTTACAGAAACTGACTGCTACATGTTTCTCCCACAGAGTGGACGGAGGAGTTAAACTTCCAACCTTTTGGTTAGCGGCAGAACGCTTAACTGCTGGGCCATCGAGGATCCTTATACAAGGCACACCAAAACCAAACCAAGCTCACTGCCTTCGAGTCAGTGCCGACTCATGGCCACCCAACAGGACCGGGTAGAACTGCACCAGTGGGTTTGCGAGATTGTAACTCTTTCTGGGAAGCAAAGTGCCCTCTTTCTACCTCAGAGCAGCTGGTGGTTTCAAACCGCCAACCTTGCCGATCACAGCCCAACAAGTAACCACTACACCACCAGGGCTTATAAATAGCAGAGACAATTAAAAGAAAAAAAGGGATAGGCATGCCTATTGACTTTACTGGGAACGCCGTAGAACATAATGCTTTCACAAAAGTGAGGGACTGATTTGCTAAATTATGAAAGCCTATAATTCCGAAAGAGGATGAAAACAGAACCACCTGAAAGTTTTCTCTCTGGGGAAAAGGGCAATGTCCTGAGCACCATTCAGTCTGCATGGTGATCCGAGTGATAGATTCCACCCCAGGAAAAAACACACACAATTAATCCTGGCATTGGAAGACGAGGCTGGCCAAACCACAGCAGAGTCCCCTAGGTTACAGCTGAGCGTGCGTTTTCATGAACGCTGCTTGAAACATAAAAGAACAATTCAAGGAAAATCAAAGCCATGTTAACAATTACCATTACCCAAGAAACTCACCATCGATATGAGCGATTAATTTTCCAAATTGGTACCAAAGTAAGTCTTCTCAGTCAAACGTTACTGAAAAACAATAAAATATCCACATGTGGAAGTAAATGTGTCAACCCTCACAGTCACACAAAAATTAATTCCAGATGGATGATAGAATTAAATGTGAAAGTTCAAATAATAGAACTTTCCGAAATCTGGAGACTGTGTTTATGATGAAGGGCACTGTGGTAATTACATAATTTCATGTCAACTTGATAAGTAAGTACAGTAAAACCCGGTACTCGACTGCATCAGTGCTCAGCATAATTGGATTTCGACACAAAATGTCGAGAAAATTTTGCCTCAGAGCTTGAACAAATCATCGGAACCCGACACACACACACACACACACCCTCATGCACATGAGTTCTGTAAACAAAAGCAGTTCGTGTTTCAGTCACTCACATTAGTTGACCTTGTTAGAACACATTGTTTAAACCTTTTGCGGCTGTGTTCCAAGGGTTTTGCTATAATTTTCTTAGCTTTTGTGGTGTCTTGTACTGTTTTTAGATTAAAAAAAAAAACATGGGTCCTAAGAAAGTTTTGTAAAAGAGTCATTATGATAAGGAACTAGTTAGCCATGTTATCGATATTGTTGATGATACCGTAACTAATAAAACCTTTTAGAAAACAGTTAAGGAAATGCCAACAGCGGACCACATTCAACATTTTTTTTTTAAGAGAAAGCCAGCCAGGTCCTAGTGAAAAAAGGCAAAGAAGGGAAAAACTCCTGAAAAGCAGTTACCAGTTGATTTTATGGAAGAGAATTCCCCTTCCAAACAAGACTTTCTCTCCATCCCTCCTCTCCACATCCATGTCCACAGATCAAGATCCTCATCAATCTAAGGTATGGGCCATACTGTAGTTATTAAAAACTGTTTTTTCAGCCCACTGACCCCCGAAAACTTTTTAATGCTGAGTTTTTTATTTAAATTATATTATTTAACTCTGAACTTATTTACTTTGAAATTTCTGGGTAATATTCTGTATAAAGAGCCAAGGTTAGGGTTAAAACTTAGTGGTTGAGAACAGATTAATCTGCTTTATTTCTGATAGGAAAAAATGATTCAGAACTCAACTGCATCGCATCCCGATGCTCGTTGTGGAACAGATTAGAGATCCGGGTTCTAATCCTGTACAGGGGTGGAGTCTAGCCTGTCAGTCAGGTCACAGCCTGATAATGCTTCCTTGTGGATGCGGCCTTCTCAGGAAGATGCTGGGAACTTCCTTTCTTCTTCCTGAGAGGAAGGCCACACTCTGTTTCACCTTCCTGTTCAGGAGCCACACTTGGAGAGCTGGAGGAGCCATGTGGAGTCTCACGCCAGAGCTGAGCTGCTTCCACTGCCACTGGGTCCACCCACCAGCCTGTGGGCCCCTGCATTCAGCATCATTGCATGTGCTGCGCGAGTCTCAAGAGGAATGTATGGACTAGTATTGGACTTATGGGCTAATATTGGATCTATGGACTTTATCTAGACTGAGCTGAGATGTTTTAATATACAATTATTCTTTGATATAAAGTGCTCTCTTATATACATGAGTGTCCCTGGACTTGTTTCTCTAGTCCACCCCGACTAACACAGGTATGTAACAATTTTTTAGACAGGCTAGAGAATACAGGGGGAAAAAGAAAATAGACTATTGAAATTTCAATTTGCTGCTCAAAAACAAGGTAATGTTTTTTAAATATAGGTAACCCCTAGACTGTGAGAAAATATTCAGAAACTTACTTCTGCCAAAGAACCCACATTCAAAATAAAGAACTCCTGCAGCTCCAAAGCAAAAAGAAGAAAAACTGAACTTAAAATCAGCAAGCCCAAGAAAATGATTAAAAAATAAAATAAATAGAATCAGCAAGTGACTTCAACACACACTTCACAAAGAAAGACATACAAATGACCAGTGAAATGCAAATTAAAATCATAATGAGATGCCAAGGGTTCATGAGGGAGGAGGCATGGGGAGGGAGGGGGGAAGAATGAGGAGCTGATACCAAGGGCTCAAGTAGAAAGCAAATGTGTTGAGGATGAGGGCAACGAATGTACAAATGTGTTTGACATTCAATGGATGGATGTATGGATTGTGATAAGAGTTGTATGAGCCCCCAATTAAATGATTTTTAAAAGTAAAATAAAATAAAAGTGCTCTTTCCTCAGCTGCTAAGGCCGCATGGGGTGAACCCCTCCCTTCATCTGGCCACTGGCATGGCCGGCCGCCGCCAGTCCGGCCCTCCGCACCCTGGCCTCTGTCTCTGAGCTCGCTTGCACCTACCCAGCCCTCATCCTACAGGACGATGAGGTGACCATCACAGAGGACAAATTCAACGCTGTCATTAGGCTGCCAGCGTCAACGTGGAGCCCTTCTGGCCTGGCCTGCTGGCCAAGTCCCCGGCCAAGGTCAACATCGGGGGCATCATCTGTACTGTAGGGGCTACTGGTGCTGCCCCAGCTGGTGGTGCTGCACCAGCCGGAGGACCTGCACCTTCCAGGCGCTGCCCCAGCTGAGGAGAAGAACGCGGAAGCCAAGAAAGAAGAGTTTGAAGAGTCTGATGATGACGTGGGCTTTGGTCGTTTTGACTAACCCCTCTTTTGTAACATGTTCAATAAACCAAACTGAACTCTGAAAAAAATAATAAACTATCAGCTTACAAGTTTAGCAAGGATATGAAGTGAGTTGAACACCTGTTTTATAGATGAGAATACAAAATGGAAAGAGCACTTGGCAGTTTCTTATCGTTAAAGAGATGCCTACTCTACTACTCAGTTATCCTCCTCTTACATTTTCCCTAAAAGAAATAAAAACAAATGGACTGTAGACAGAAATATCAATGTGAAATACTTGATTCTAATTGTTGTACTATGGTTGTGTCAGAGAATGACCTTGTTCTAGAAAATACACACTGAGATAGTTAGTGCTAACAGAACATGCTCACTCCAATTACTATCAAGTGCATCCACATGCAGTCACACACATGCATGGAGAGAGAGACTAATAAAGCTATTGGAGTAAAACATGATCTATTAGTGAATCTTAGCAATGGTTATATAGGGGTTCCTTGTGCTATTGTTGCAAGTTTTCCGCAACTTTGAAAGAACAAAATCTACCCCCAAAGACCTATGCAATAAATGGAAAATACAACAAATAGTCCTACATTGAATTTAGGAATTATTTAGAAGAAAACCTATTTGAATGCATTGATTAGTAAGTTTGAGATACATATGTACACTCGCTTTTTATTAAGCAATGCTGATGAAAGACGACTTTTAAGACATGGATATCTATTTTCATCACAGGATAGATAAGGTATTTGTTTAATTCATCAGCATGTAAAATGAACTGTGATCAAAACTACAGTAAAATAGAAAGTTTAATATGTAGCAGAAGAGGCATTTACCTCTGCCTGGAAAATTCAGGGTGGCTAGAGAAGTGGAGCTTTACATAGCTCTACTTTAAGTAGCTTTAAAGTAGTACATTACTTTCCTAACTAACCGCTATCGTAAGATATTTTGCCTAACAATTGGGATGGTTAGCAATACAAATGCAGGGTGTCAACATCGCTCTATCCCCTAGGATTTCAACATACCCAGAAGTGGCAAACAAAGGAGCTAGGTATTCTAGACAGTGAGAAGATGGTGAAGACAGGCACTAATGGAACTTGTAGGAATTTGTTGTATGAACTTAATTTCATCATAAGCGCTCCGGTGCTTTAGCAAGACTATTCAAATAATAGCATGTGTAAAGTGATTTGGGATTAGGCAAAATGTGGGGTGAGGGGGATAGCTATTTCCTATAGAAAGTCAGATAAGGGGCTAATATAACCATCCATGCAAGTGGGTAAGACGATTTGTAAAAAGACCAGACAGAAAAAGCATGATGGTCCTCAACCGTTTCTCTAGTCGTACAAAGGTTCAAGGTGATCATTGGGTTGTTAGGCAGACTGATAACCACGAAGTGTGCTCACAAACCTTTGTATCAGGTTCATCTTTAAAGAAGTCTACTAACTCCACCCTAGGATGAAGACAGCTGGATAGCACCATAAGCTCTTCTGTTTTCTCCAAACTCACTTCCACTGAATCGTTTCCAACTCATAGCAGCTCTTTCGGACAGAGTGCAACAGCCCCGGTGAGTTTCTAAGACTGTGAATCTTCATGGAGAGTAGACAGCCTCATCTTTCCCTTTGCCAGCCAACCTTGCAGTTAGCAGCCCAATGTATAAAAGCCACCATGGCTCCTTAAAAGACCTTAAAGGAAATGTCTTTCCAAGTCAATGTACTAAGGGGTGGGGGTGGGAGAGAAGAGTCTAGGCTCAAAGCATGTCATCTTTCCAAAAGTCTCTTTTTCCAGAATCGGAAATAAAATCTGTGACTGTGGCTACTTCATAGCATGACTGGGGTGACTTCATTGTGTCCAACTAGTGAAATGTACATTTGACATTTCCTACATGTCCTGAGTCCAGAAATAGTTGCAGTTTTCATAAAGAACTCCTCTGTAGGGTGAGGGCTGAAAGCAATTTCTTGATTCTTCTCTCCTTCACCAATAGCTTTGCCAGCGGTCTAGCTGGAAATCTTTGATATTCAGGTTCAAATAGTGCTGATATAACAGAAATAAATGGAGTCCAATAAAGTAGGGCAGACATTATTAAATTTACTTACCTATGTTCACATTCACATATGTTCTCATTCATGAAGAGCTAAAGTTGTGGGTCGTATACAAGGAGGTTAAGCATGCTCTGACAGTTTGGGAGCAAAACCAAGCAATATATCATTTTATATTTCTGTTGAAGGTCTGACAAGAACTTTTTAATGCAAATTTTGATTAAGGATTTCTCTATTTTTTAGGAAAAAAGCTATAGAGATAAATGAGGGGAAGGAACAAAGCCTATTCGCTAGGGACAATGTTAAAGTGCATTCTGTGCACTCCATTAAACAGAACACAACATTGTTGTACAGTTGATTGCAACGGATGGCAACCCTGTGTGTGTGTCAGAGTAGAACGGTGCTCCATACAGTTTTCAGTAGTTGATTTTTCAGTGGTGGATCACTAGGCATTTCTTCTAAGACATCTCCAGATGTCTTAGACCCAACCTGCCAATCTTTTGGTCCGCAGCTGAGCACATTAATCCTTTGCATCATTCTTAGGTAGATACTTTTACAGTTTATGAGAATAAAGCCAGTGGAAAATCTGTGAAAGACATTGTCTATAACTCTTTAAGCTGTCAAACAAAAGAAATACGGAGAACTATACAGATCACCACTGATCTTATTACATTCCATAATTTTGTAACTACTAGCATCCATCTCGTGACTGTAGATTGATTTTTTATATATACCATAAATCATTTTATTGGGGGTTCTTAGAGCTCTTATAACAGGCCATACATCAATTGTATCAAACATATTTGTACATATGTTGCCCTCGTCCTTTTCAAAACATTTTCTTTCTACTTAAGACCTTGGTATCAGCTCCTCTTTTTTCCCCTCCCTCCCCGACCCTTCTACCCTCATGAACACTTAATAAATTATAAATTATTTTTATTTTCATATCTTATACTACCTGGTGTCTCCCTTCACCCACATTTCTGTTGTTTGTTCCAACCGGGTGGGGGGGTGTTATACATTGATCATTGTGATCAGTTCCCCCTCTCTCCCCCTTCTGTCCCCACCTTCTCCTACCCTCATGGTATCACTACTCCCATTACTGTTCTTTTTTTTTCTTTTTAAATGTTTTTTTTAATCATTTTATTATATTAGGGGCTCATACAACTCTTATCACAATCCATACATACATCAATTGTGTAAAGCACATTTGTACATTCATTGCCCTCATCATTCTCAAAACATTTCCTCTCCACTTAAGCCCCCAGCATTAGGTCCTCATTTTTCCCCTCCCTCCCCACTGCCCCCTCCCTCATGAGCCCTTGATAGTTTATAAATTGTTATTTTGTCATATCTTGCCCTGTCCAACGTCTCCCTTCACCCACTTTTCGGTTGTCCGTCCCCCAGGGAGGAGGTCACATATAGTTCTTTGTAATCGGTTCCCTCTTTCCCACCCACTCTCCCTCTACCCTCCCAGTATCGCCACTCACACCACTGGTCCTGAAGGGATCATCCGCCCTGGCTTCCCTGTATTTCCAGTTCCTATCTGTACCAGTGTACATCCTCTGGTCTAGCCAGACTTGCAAGGTAGAATTCGTATCCTGATAGTGGGGGCGGGGAGGAAGCATTTAGGAACTAGAGGAAAATTGTATTTTTCATCATTGCTGCACCGCACCCTGACTGGCTCGTCTCCTCCCCCAGATCCCTCTGCAAGGGCATCTCCAGTGGCCTACTTGTGGGCTTTGGGTCTCCACTCCGCACTCCCCCCATCATTCACTATGGTAAGATTTTTTTGTTCTGATGATGCCTTATACCTGATCCCTTCAACACCTCATGATCGCATAGGCTGGTGTGCTTCTTCCATGTGGGCTTTGTTGCTTCTGAGCTTGATGGCCACTTGTTTACCTTCAAGCCTTTAAGACCCCAGACGCTATACTTTTTGATAGCCGGGCCCCATCAACTTTCTTTGCCACATTTGCTTATGCACCCATTTGTCTTCAGTTCTTGAGAGGTTTATCTGTCCTGGATTCCATGTTTGAGAGCTCTTAACTGTACCATCTCCGGTCTAGCTAGATTAATAAAGTAGAACTGGGGTCATGATAGTGGGGGGTGGGGGAAGCATTAAAGAACTAGAGGAATGTTATGTGTTTCGTCAGTGCTATACTGCACCCGGGCTGACTTGTCCCTTCCTCGTGACCCTTCTGTAAGAGAATGTCCGATTGTCTACGGATGGGCTTTGGGTCTCCACTCCAACCCCCCTAGATTGCGTATTTTTGTTTCTCTTAATCTCCACCCAAACACTAGTGTAGAATTGGGAAATGATAGCCAACAGCTGAGGCTTTAAGTCAAACTAACCTGCCCATGACCATCCGCTCCACCATTTGTCAGCGATGCAGCACTATGTAAGTGACTTGGTCTCTCAGACCTTCAGTTTCCCCATGAGTGGGAATAAAATATTTAAGAGGCAAAAAAAAAGTGTTCTGTCTAAAAGAAATTTCAGTTGATTTAATGTGCAAGTGAATGTGAAGTTGCTAAAAGATTAATTGGGTTGTGTTTGCTAAACACTCTCCACAGGACGTAGCATATCATAAGCATAATGTTGCTGTTTTCAGGTGCCACTGTGTCAGTTCTGACCATGATGACCCTATGCACAACAGAATGAAGCACTGCTCCGTCCTGCTCCAGTCTCACAATTGTTCCCATGCTTGACCCCATGTGTTCAGGTTCTGGTGGAGGCCCCTCTGCTGGTTAACAAGCATGATGTCCTTCTCCAGGGACTGCCCTCTCCTGACAAATCACACACACAGGGCCCCACAGCTGGCTGTGCAGTTTGTACATCTTTGTACAAAACCAGAGTAAATAATCCTGGGTAGAAAGGAGGAGTCAGTAGATGGAAGGGCACTAAAAGAATCAAGTTACTAAACAAAAGAGGAAAAAAATTCACGACACATAATTTTTTTTAACTTCTATTGCCCCATGACATTCTATTCCATTTTTTAACCTCCAAAAATGGGGTTGCAAAAAAAATACATAAAGTTGATAAGGATGGAGGATTTAGATCTCAGGCCTTGCTCGCCATCTCAATTTGGTGACATTTCTAAGAACATGGGCCTAACATTGGGAAAAACAGTCAATGCATTCAAGCCGATCAGTTGTGATGAGCAAGAAATTAAACGAGAACTTGGTTTGTGCCAAGTCACTTTCTAGGCTAATAAACAACTCCAAAACCAATCCTCCAGAACAAATGAAACTCCAAAGACGATACTCATAAAATGAATTTAGAAGACGTAATTGAAGTTAAAGTAGCTCTTTCAGGAAAAACACAAAAGCCATCGTCATTATCATTAAATCAACATTATTTCTAAGGCAGAATGTACGGTTTCTCTCTTCAATCAAAACACAAGTGAATGAGCTATTTTAACTACTCAACATATTTTCTTCTACCACAGTCCATCAAAAACTACAGTAACCAGCAAATATTTCAGAATGATTTCCATGGTTCCCTAAAATCCTATACAGGCTCAATTATTGTCTGTTAAAATGCCGTATTATATACGATCTCAAATGGGATATACATATTATAATCATATGTACACAGAAATTTGCATTGTCAAATTTCTACAATCAGAAAAACACTGCCTTTAAACATTAAGTACCACAACCATTATGTAAGTGTGCAAATGAACAATATTAGATGCTAATGAACAATATTAGATGCTATACCAACAAACTAATAATGGACAGACCAGTTCCTGAGCTAATGTATACCACTGGATACCTGAAAAAGCACCCAACTTTTCAAAACTCTGAACACTCAGGTAGTATTCACGTCTCACTGACTGATGGTAACAAATTTCAAGAGGATTCGTATTTGTGCAAGGATTGCTGATTATTTATTTGAAACTTTTATTACAAAATTTCTATAGCTTTTTTCTGTTTCAATGAGTTTCAAAATTTCCAATTCACTTAACTTTGTCATCTAGCAGATTATAGTCTCACACAATTCAGTTTTTACTAAATGGGTATCTTGGGAACGTGAGAATTTTCACAGAGGCAATAACTACTACCAAGAACGAGAAGCGTTATAGGCAAGTCACTAGGGACTTGTCACTAAATAATCTTCCATTGCTTACCCTCCAGCCAGCAGGAGAACATTCCAAAACTAACCTCACTGCCATTGAGTCAATTCCAGCTCACAGTGACCCTACTGGACAGAGTAGAGAAGCTCCCGTGGTTTCTAAGATTTTAACTCTTTATCCGAGTAGAAAGTCTCGTTATCCCCAGGAGAACATTACAGGTGTTTTTATAGGATGGGAAGATGAAAATAGAAACAAGAAATAGAATGTATATAAGTACTTTTAAACACCTAGCATAATATCTACATCAGCACTGTCCAACAGATATATAGCACAATATATAATACAAGTCACACTAAAAATTAAAAACAGGTCAGTTTACTTTAATAATACATTTTATTTAACCTAATATCATTAACTTAATATCAACTTAATATTAACCTAATATTCATCATTCAAAGGTAATGAATAGCAATTTCTTCAGAAAAGTGACCAGGAAACACTTTAAAGTTGGTCTGAAATGAAGGGGAAATTGTGTAAATATAGCTCTGCGTATACTAAAATCTTTAGCTTATGTTTTCAGAACTCAGCCTCTTATGTTATAAAATGAATGCACACAAAACCAACCAACGGAAGTCTGCTTCCGATCACAGCTCATATTCAATCGCAATGGAAAAGAATAAAGTTCACAGCGTGAACCCAAGCCTGAGTAATTATCTCCACTGATCTAATGACAAACATTCTGGCACCTGATGTCATTTGGTATATGCGTCATGGGACACAAAATGTAAACAAAAGCCAGAGTCAGAAGGAAAACAGCTGTCACAGAGGTAAAGCACTAGAGGCCTCTCTCCCTTTCATACTGAAAGCAAAAACTCACTGCCATCAGGTGGACTCTGACTCACAGAGAAGGAACATTACACCAAGGCTTCCTGAGTTAAACTCATATGTAAAATTTGTTTTTAATCACTTGATGAGCTTGGTTATCTGCTTCCAAATTCTCTAGGTTTTCCTTAGGTTGATCAGGCATATCAAGAAAATGTAGGAGAGGGTTAGATACCTAAAATTTGGCACAGTGAGAAGTACTAGTTGGAGAAGAGGGAGGGAGGGAGGTGTAGTTGGTGAGAAACGTCAGGGTGGATTGCTGGGGACGCTGTTGCAGACACACACACAGAGTGTTAAATTATTGTGCTTCATAATGAGGAGCCTGTCACAGAAACAAAACTCTATAGAATGTTCGATTCTAATTAATTTTAGAGAAATTTCCACCTCAAACCATTACAGCATTAAAGCTGAAGTGCTTAAGTAAATGGCATTTCCAGATCATGAAACCCAGTACAGGTAGTTAGTTCCCAACAGTACAAGGTTCCATTCTGACAACTCTATCTAAGACCAATGCCTCTTTTATTCTTCCTATCCTGTCTTTTACTTTCAGTATCCTTAACAGCCTGATCTTTCTCCTTGAGGGTTGGAAATATGAATATACATACAAAAATCACACCAGCAAAGCACACACTGCAACAACACAGATTATACTGTAAGTCGAGGGCTACTGGTATTACCGGAATACTTAAGATGTAACGATAATAAGAAGTGAAAGGTAATGGTTGAGAACAGGTTTACTTCTCAAATTTGAAGTATACCAATGTCACACTTATCTAATTAATAAATACAATCAACTCTCAAATCAATAACATTGTAATTAAAGAAAGAAATAAAACTATTTTGCTGAAGAGAATGAAATATAGATATCTAGCTTAAAATTTAAGTTTGATTCATAGAAACAAATTTGGAAATAACCACATCTTTCAGTTATCCATTGTAATCGAGAGCTCGTGGTTCCTGTAATCTAAAGTTATTTTCAACTGAAAATTCTTTGATGATTTTCATAAGTAACTGCTATGACTATAAACTATTTACTCATAACTGCATTCACACAAGATCAGTGAATGGCAGAGCTCTATTAGTAATATATACCTATTATATTATAAAATGCTTTTATCTTTAACATCTTTTTCAATATAAGCCCCAACTGACTTTTACTTGACTTTTTTGTCAAAACAATCTTTATTAATATCCCCTATCAAAATATGGCCCCATAGATAAAACTGATGTTAGTTCTCCCTGTCTCTAACACACATAGATCATCTGCAGCACATACCCTTCCCATGCTTTTCCTAAAGGTTTTTCAAATAATTTACTTTCATGTAGCCAAAATTACAGAGGTTCTTTATTGAGAGGACCCTTATGTTAAACCCTTCAGAAATAAAACTAAATTTTGTAGTGATAATAAATATTCTTCTATTTCATAGAAGTTGGATTGGATTTTTTCCACAACAGGTTTTCTGAAAGTGAGCTATTTGTCAGTTGACAGCCTAAATGGACAAGTTTCTTAATTACTGGAAATAGCAGCAGCAATTTCCTCTTCAGGTATCAAACCTCTCTCTGATGGTGTAATTATCTTCACACATCCTCAATCATCCTTAAACTAGTATTGTGTCCTTTCTTGTCCTGAAAGATTCACTGTCACAATAAAACCTGACACAAACGTATCCAAGCACAAGAACACAAACAGGCAGGGAATACTTCCTTCATCTTTCATAGAAAGGCGATGGGTCATCATCCGGCAAAGATTTGTATGAAAAATCAAACTACTTTTAGCACTTATGTGTGTAGATATTTTTAAACTTCAGATGGAATCTTTGTTCTTAGAGAACTCGATGCCAGCTCATTTTTTTAGTTTAGTTCATCACTGATTAAAGTATCAAGGTCAGGGTTAGAAAATTTTAAGCCTTTCAAAGAAAGTGCACAAAATAGCTAGAGAACATTGAGGGTGGGGCAAAGCTCAAGTAATTTGCATGTGATATAAATAAGATGGCCACGCCATGACAAAAGGAACAAACATCAGCAAAAAGGTTTCCCTGCTTTCGGCGATCATATAAAAAGAGTCATAAAATATGAGTTTATAATTTATGGAACACTGAATTTCTAATTTTGGTGACACAAATTTCAACTTAAGAGTAAGGTTGCACAACCAATTAATGTAATTTATATCAATAAGCTGCATTCAAACCAAAAGGTGGGGCTGGGGGGGGGGGCACTGTTGAGTTTATTCAGACTCACAGCCACCCTAAAGGCAGAGCAGAACTGCTCCCCAGGGTTTCCCGGGCTGTAAATCTGTGTGGGAGCAGAAAGCCACATCTTTATCCCTCTGTGACTGGTGGGTTCAAACTATTGACCTCGTGGTTAGCAGCCCAACACATATCCCATTACATTACCAGGGTTCCTGATAATGAGTTGAGTCCAACTCATAGCAACTTTGTAGGGCAGAGAATTGCTTCATGGGGTTTCCATGATTGTAAATCTGTATAAAGTGCTCCCGTGAAAAATTTGATCGGTACATGTTGTATGACCAAACAAAAACAGAATTGCACTGGGCAGAGCAGACCTTTTGTAGTACTTATGCATTTAAAAAAAATAATTTTACTGGGGGTTTGTACAACTCTCATCACAACCCATACACCGCTAGGCAAGCACCAGAGAACTTGCTCTGAGTTAGTGCACCCAGTAGCGTCATCTGGGAAGGTTCTCTGGTCACGGTGAATTTTTTTCGAAAAAGCAGTTTCACTCGAACTTTTTTGTTTTTAATTAATCATTTTATTGGGGGGGGAGCTCTTAAAAATCTTATAATAATCGATCATTCAATTGTATTAAGCACACTTATACATATGTTGCCCTCAACATTTCCAAATAATTTTCTTTCTACTTGAGCCCTTGGTATCAGCTCCTGTTTTTTCCCCTCCATCCCCAACTCTCCCATGCTTGTGAATCCTTGGATCAACTATATATTATTGTTATTTCATATCTTACACTGTCTATTGTCTCCTTTCACCCACATTTCTGTTATTTGTCACCCTGGGTGTGGGATATATATCCAACCTTGGGATGGGGCGAACCTTGTCTTTTGTGATGGCCAATTTAAGAGAACAGTGTGCAGCTGTGAAATTTTGTTGCCTGCTCAACAAAATTGCCAAAGAAACTGTTGTGATGTTAAACACAGTATACTAGGACAGCGCTATAAGAAAAACCCAAGTGTACCAGTGTTTTTCTCGTTTCAAAAAACAGTGAAATGTTGATTGATGACAAACATCATGCTGGATGTCTGTAAACATCCCAAATGGACAAAAATGTCAACCATAGTGCATGTGGCATTCGTTCCATCAAATCAGAGTGTTAATCAAGCTTTATATTTAGAGGTTCTAAAAAGACTGTATAACAATATACAATGAAAAAGCCCTGATTTGTGGTAGAAAGGGGACTGGTGAACATAGCTATCTCGGTGCACCAGTTTTGGGGCAAAAACAGCATGCCTCTCTTGCCCCACGCAACTGACTCACATGACTCACATAAAGACTTCTTTATGTTTCTGTGAATGCAGAGGGATATGAAAGGACAGCAATTTGATGATAAAAATGAGAAAAAGACAAGGAAAGAGCTGTCAGTCATCCAAACAGGTAAGTTAGAAAAATGTTTCCACTAATGGAATCACAGATTTGACAAATGTATGAAGTGTAGTGGAGAGGACTTTGAAGGTGATAAGGTTGTATTGTAAAAAATTTAAAGACATGGCTTTGGGGTTACTCCCTCATATATACATATCTACATAAGCATGTATATGTATGCATATGCATATATATATAATGGACACACAAAGATATATATCTTTATATCAACAGGAAAAAAGGGGTGGATAGCAGGGAGCAACTACAGAGACCATTTAGAAATAAGCAAACATCTCAAAGGATTGGTTTCTTGATTTGGAAGATTTAGGGTGATGGTTTCGTGGGACAACCAGTCAATTGACTCAATATCATCTTCTTCTTCTTCTTCTTTTCTTCTTCTTTTCTTCTTCCTCTTCTTGAGTGCTACTGCTTTACTTCCTAGGTCCTTGAGTAGTGCCTGAGGTCTGAAAAGTTCACAGGCTACCTTCCAAGGTACAATGATTAGTTTGTATCTGCCCATAGAACAGATAAGGAAGGAGAGTAAGGAACTGGAGGGGATGAAGTGGAATGTGTGGTTGATTGCTTCCATGAAAAACTGCTTCCTCTTGCAGGAGGCCTGGTAGGGCATGATCAAGGGTTAATGTAACCAAGAGGACTTACTGAAAGCCAAATGAAGACTGAGCATGATAGTGGGACAAGAGGAAAGTCAAAGGAAATAGAGGAAAGAGCTAGAAGGCAAAGTGCATTTACAGAGGTCTAAATAAAAGCATGTACATATGTAAATAGATTTATGTGCATATATTTATAGGTTTAGTATTAAGGTAGCAGAAGGACATTGGGCCTCCACTCAAATACTCCCTCAATGCAAAAATACTTTCTTCTATTAAATTGGCATTCTATGATGCTCACCTTCCTAACACAATCGCTGAAGACAAAGCAAGTGAATAAGCAAATGTGGTAAAGACAGCTGATGGTGCCTGGCTATCAAAAGATAGTACGTCTGGAGTCTTAAAGGCTTGAAGGTAAACTAGTGGCCATCTAGCTCAGAAGCAACAAAGCTCATATGGAAGAAGCACATCAGCCTGCATGATCACGAGGTGATGAAGGGATCAGTTATCAGGCATCAAAGAACAAAAAATCATATCGTTGTGTGCTCACCTCCCTGATATGATCGCTGAAGACAAATAGGTGCAGAAGCAAATGTGACAAAGAAAGCTGATGGTGCCCGGCTATCAAAAGATATAGCGTCTGGGGTCTTAAAGGCTTGAAGGTAAACAAGCAGCCATCTAGTTCAGAAGTAACAAAGCCCACATGGAAGAAGCACACCAGCCGGTGTGATCAAGAGGTGTCGAAGGGATCAGGTATCAGGCATCATCAGAACAAAAAATCATATCATTGTGAATGAGTGGGGAGTGCGGAGTGGAGACCCAAAGCCCATTTGCAGGTCACTGGACATCCCCTTACAGAAGAGTCTCGGGGAGGAGACAAGCCAGTCAGGGTGTGATGTAACCACAATGAAACATACAACTTTCCTCTAGTTCCTAAATGCTTCCTCCCACGCCCCCCTCACCCCCACTATCATTATCCCAATTCTACCTTACAAATATGGATAGACCAAAGGATGTACACTGGTACATATAGGAACTGGAAACACTGGGAATCCAGGTTGGATGAACCCTTCAGGACCAGTGGTGTGAGTGGAAATACTGGGAGGGTAGAGGGAGGGTGGGTTGGAAAGGGGGATCCGATTACAAGGAACTACATATAACCTCCTCCCTGGGGGACGGACAACAGAAAAGTGGGTGAAGGGAGATGTCAAACAGGGCAAGATTTGACAAAATAATAATTTATAAATTATCAAGGGTTCATGAGGGAGGGGGAGTAGGGAGGAAGGGGAAAAATGAGGAGCTGATGCCAGGGGCTTAGGTGGAGAGCAAATGTTTTGAGAATGATGAGGGCAATGAATGTACAAATGTGCTTCAAACAATTGATGTATGTATGGATTGTGATAAAGAGTTGTATGAGTCCCTAATAAAATAATATAAAAGTAATAATAAAAATATAATTTAAAAAAAAGACAAAGAAAAAGTGCATCCTCTGACCAGTGGAACTGGATGGTGCCTGGTTATCATTACTTAACGTTTTGATCAAAGATTCTATACAAGAGCCCTGAGCAAAAGTGAATAAATGCAGAACATAATTTTACATTCTCATAGAATTAATATTTTCTGGGACCATGGAGGCTGGATTACCACCCAAAAGTATTGCCCTGAGATATTAACTTTAAGAATATCCCCATGAACTGTTCTAAACCCAACAGTAATTTGGCTTAATTACTGAAGATGTCTGCTCTGTGTGTTGTGCTCTTTTTGAGAACTATTTACATGAGATCAAATTAACGACAACAGCAAAAGTTTCCCCAGGAAGTTTAGCATGTTGATGAGGGAGGTCCCACTGGGAAGAGAAGGGTGAGAATCACTGCACAATCTGAAGAGCATAATCAACTCGGTTGACTATTCAATGAATCGTACATGCAGAGATTGCTGAATTGGTGTATGCTCTTGTATAGATTTTCAACAACTACAAACAGAAAGTCATTAAAAAAAAAACAAACAAGAATCGGCCCTATGGAATCAGATCCACAGGAGATTTCAAAACTATCCTGAAACACTGAGCTCATGTCTCCCTGCCCCTTTAATCTTGCCTGGCAGCTACACTTACTCAGTGTTGGTAGGAAAGGAAAATGTAGCAGCTTATAACAGGGTGAATCAATCAGCAACACAGAATAGCACTCACAATAAAAAGCCTTTCTAAACCTCAAAAGACAGACTTAAGAATTGAAACTTTCATTCTAAAATCTTGCTCTTAGAAGGAAGTCAAAAAATCAACTTGGCCACAAAAATAGGTACAGAAAATACTTCTTCAAGGATTCCTATCAAACCGACTCTCCCGGTCATTTCCACAATCGGGAAAATAGATCGGGTTGGGAAATGAAATGTCACAGGGGAAGACACAAAACAACAACAACAAAAAGCAGCACGTTTACATTGAATGGGGAAATTTTTATTTTAGATGTTAAACGTTAAAAGATGCCCCATCTACAGCCTCTCCATTTCCCACAATCTTTTCTCCCCAAGACAACATGTATCATCGTGAGATCAGAAACACTGTATTTGGGGGATTTATCCTACAGAAACATCTAAAATATGTACAAAGATCTAACTGCAATATTTATTAATGCACGCTAAATTGCCCAAGAAGGGAACATGCTGCAATGCATTCTTTCACCTCCACCCCTAGAATCCTGTGGGATCTACCTGATACCTCAGGATGCCCATGAAACAGTAAGCATAAAATCATTCCATTTTTATAAAAAGGGTGAATGACTTGACATATGTACATATATGTATATAGGTGTATGTCTATAGAGAGAGTAGACAAGTATTATTTTCATACTACGGAAAAAAAACAGAAAGATCATTCAGAAGTGAAACATGAAAACAAGCTGATAACTAAATGGCTTGTCATTAGCATGCTCAGTGTGAAGTTAACAGATGTTCCATCACACACCACCACAAATGTCACTTCCAATAGTGACATTTAATGCAATAAAAATGGTAGTTACTTATCTAGGTTCGTAACAAGCCCTGTCATTTGCTTGGCAATAGCATAAGAATATTTTACCGATGTACAATAAAGAGAAATGAATTGAAATGCCTAAGAAATTAGGTGTTGTAGTTAAATGCTTTTCCAAGGGTAAAAACAATTTCATCCGAAGATGAGCCAATTCAAGTTCCTGTATGGGTAAATGGGGTATAATGAACTACATGCAATCTCTCTTTGATGAATGAGGTTCTGAATGCCCTGAGCTCAGCCTTGTGAAGGTCAGTACAGGTGACGGGAAACCAGGAAAAGAAAATTAAGTGAATGTCTTGTGATTCCAGCAAACATTGTGGAAACAGGTTCCCTGAATAAGTCCCAGATATCACGAGTTTTCTAATGACATGCATCTATTTCTAAAGTATAACACAAAAGATCCCAGGCTAAAGATTCAAACTGCATTTAGTTAATTCAATCACACTTCAATATTTCTAATTCACCACAGAAAGTTCCTATAGAGGGAAAAAATAAAGACTGAGACAAGCAACTCTCAGGTCATTATGTAAGTTTTAAATCATATCCAAACAAGACAATATTAGATGTTTTGCTCATTATCAAACACACTTCTGTAAAGGCAGAAATAAAAAATGCAAGGAATTATAGATTACAGAAAGCACTCCCTTGTGACCAAAATCCCAACGACAAAATGAGAAAACAAATAGCAAACTAGAAAAACGTATTTGCAGCAAATGATCAGATTTACATCTATATTTTTAAAACATTCTAATTTTTAAAAAAACTCACTAAAGAATACAAAATAGGCATTCACAAAAAGAAAACAACAAATGTATGCTAAAATGTTTCCTGCTGAGATTGAAACAATACAAAATAATTAGATACCGTTTTATTTAAAATGATAATGATAACAAATGAAAGTATATGAATAAGAAACAGACATTTAAATGTTTCTGGAAGGAATTTAAACCAGTACAACATTTCTGAAGGGGAATTTGGCAGTCTGTTTCAAAACCTTATATTTGTATCCCTTAGTACATTCTTTTTTAAAGAGTTTTATCGACATACAACTCACGTATCATACAATAGTTCAATCATATTAAAAAGTGTTGTATAAGCACCACTACAAGCAGTTCTAGAACATTTTCTTCCTTCTTGTACTTCCTTGATATATTCTGTGGACCAAAAAATTCTATTCCTATGAAATTATTCTTAGAAGAGGAGTAACCAATATTTTATGTAAAGGGATATTCATTGTAGCATTATTTAAATAGCTAAAACTTAAACTGTGATCAACAGCAATTGGTAAAATAAATTCTGATAAAAACCATATAATGGCATTCAAGTGCTAATTTAAAAAGGACGATTAAAACATACAGACAGACATCAGAATATGATGTTTTAAAAGTTTGGTGGCAAGTAGTGTCGTAGACCTGAATACATCACATGATCCCAATTCCCCCACTTAAGAAATGTTTGAGCACAGAACTGTATGCTTTTGTGCACACACATATTCAGAAGATTATGGGTGAGCTTCAGAAATTTTCTGTGAAATTCCATTATTTTTTAATTCCATTTTATACAAACTATCTGAAGCCACCTCATATTTATGGAAAGGCAGGAGGTGGGGGCTGGAGGTGGGCTGAAAGAACCTATGCCATAATGTAAATTGTAGTTATTTATATGTCTGTATTTTCTAAACTTCCCATGTCATATTTCTTATTGGACGAAGCTACTCAACAGAAGCAAACACCTAGGCATCATATTTCTTTTTAAATTTTAATAAATTATTTCATCGCTGAATATTCTCTGAGCTCAAGTCCTCTCTCCATGAATTCTGGGTATGTTAGTGGCCAACCTCTGTATTTGGCATCTTTCAAGTTATCATTATTGACTTCAAAAACATTTTACATGAGTCTAGCTCTCTATGACACAGCAGTGCTAGCTCACACTAATATGGTGCATGCAAAGTTGGACACTGAACAAGGAGGACCACAGAAGAAGCAACACATTTTAATAATGGTGCTGGCAAAGAATATTGAAAATACCATGGACTGTCAAAAAGGAAAAACAAACAAATCTGTTTTGGAAGAAGTGCAGCTAGATGCTATTTAGAGGTAACCATGGCAAGACTTTGTCTCACATACCTTGAACATAGTATCAAGAAACCAGTCCCTGGAAAAGGACATCGTTCATGGTAAAGTAAAGGGGCAAAGGAAAAAAGACGAAAACCCTCGATACAACGGATTGACACAGGGGCTCCAACAAGGGGCTCAAATATAACAAGAGTTGTGAGGGTGGTACCGGTTCAGATGGTGTTCATTCTGTCGTGCAAGATCACTCTAAGTCAGTATCCACAAATAAGGCAGTGATCCGTCATTTTAGGGAGTCCTGAAGAAGCAGCAGTTCAAACCCACGAGCCAGACTGGGGAAGAAAGGTTTACAGCTTTGGAAACCCTGTGGGGTAGTTCTATCTTGTCCTGGAGAGTTGCTGCGAGTCAGGCAACTCATGGTGTTGATATTTTGGGTACCAGCTGTTCTAAAGAGGTCGTGTCACTGAATCTCACAACTCCAGAAGACAGGTATGTGACCATCACCATCACTGCTCTATTTTACAGATGAGAACGCGAAGCTCAAGGAATGAAATCGAGGTGCTCAAGATTACACAGCTAGCAAGTGATAAAGCTGAGATTCAAGCTGAGTTTACATAAGTATATAAGCAATAGTAAATCTCTAATTCTATATTAAATTTTAATCAACTAAAAATATGTAGTTTTAAGTAAAATCAATTTTGAGCAAATCATAAACACTCATAAACCATGCATGTAAGCTCTATATTGTTGATCTTTCAATGAAGAGTTAAAAGGTTTGGTTTGGTTTTTAATACAGCAGAAATAAAGGTATGCATTTCTATCAGGCCAGACTAGGAAAAAGAGACCCAGCAGCTGGCACAAAGAAAATCCTTAAGCAAACATGTTCTCCTGTTGTGTTTGCTTGAACGAACCAGTCTACCAAAACACAAAATTAAGACCTACGCATGGATCTGCTTCCATCTGCTCTTGGTATTTCCAGGAGCACAGTCTGAGAGAGTACTGAAAAAAGATGCTCTTCCAGAGTTCTATCCATGAAGAGGTATGAAGGAAACTCAAAGGACTAGAATTTCATGAATTCAATGAAATATTACGTTCAGCTTTCACTCAGCCGAGATCATAGAGGAGGGAGGCTGTGGAGCCAGAACAGGAACCCGGCACAGCAAACTGTCTCCTTTAATATGGCTAAGTCTCTGAATTTCTGCCAAATTCAATGTGTGGAGAAACCACTGAGAATATTTTGCTGTTTTACACTAAAGAAGATGAATGAGGTTTTGCTGTTAGTGTTTTTTATGTTAAAGTTTAAAATATAAAAAACAAACATTTTAATTATTTAAACAAAGTATATTAAACTGAAACATAGCAAGGCCTTCTCCAAGAGATTCAGCCACTGTAAAGCACTGCTAAAGGTTAGGTTTCTAAACCAAAAGTAATAAGAAAATAGCCCAAAGCCCAAAGGACACCATTGAGCATGAATGTTCAGTATGTATGAGTTGTCCATGCTAAGCATAGTCTTCTTCCTTCAAAATCACAAGCCAACAAAAATAGATTCTGCTCCACAATCAAACTGAACATGTCTGCTTTGTTGCACTAGGAATTTAGAGCAAATGGACCCATTAGCTGACAGCTATAATCATTAGTCACCATCTTTACTTGAACGGTTTCCAAATAAAACCTATTTTGGTCTCAAACTGCCTAACGAGGATCCATTCTAATGGCATATACTTCAACAACAACACAACAATAGGGCAGGGAAAGAGCAACAACTCCTGAGAGAGAACAAGATGGCCGAGAATTTTCTGGGAACATTTCTATGGACCATAAACCTGGACACAAATATGAGAGTTACAGTCCTTTGCTTGGTGTAGCAAAAAAAATCTACTCATAAAATATTTTGTATAACAGGTGTGGGGTCAGACTTAACCTTAATTTTAGAACCAGGCTGTGCTGGTAAGAATAAAGATGTATATAACATATCCTCAAGTTCTTTTCAGAGGTTTTCCCAAGGCAAGGGACTTTGCACTTGGATATTACCCAAAAAGCTGAGAAGCCAGGGGGCAAGGCACTTTGTTAGAACTCTCTGGACGTTCAAAAAATGTCCATCTAGTAGTTCAATTGTTCTACTATTTTAGACTATAAAGTTACTAAAAAGTTAAATGAGAAGACTAAGAAAAAGGCTGAACAAACGGTATTCATAGACAGTATTTAGAAACCAGCTCTCTCACGTTCAATGCATGTTTCTGTCCCAGACCACAGAGGCCGTTTTCTGACAGGAAACCCATCTGCCCCTAGGTTTAACTGGAAACAGCCCACTCATCCTACTAGATGAGTCTTTTCAGGAAATGGAAATCTGCTTTGAGAATCAGGTAGAAAAATAAAAGCATTGGAAGCTGAATTTAGGAACCATTTAAACAGTTTCCCAAAATGGGCGATACTCCCCCACCACCACCACCCCGCCACC
>NW_022103920.1:53280530-53302244 GCF_000313985.2 Echinops telfairi
AGTATACTAAAATTTAAATTTGTAAATATGGCAATGAAGTTCATTGAGGACAAAACAAACAAACAAAAAATAGTTAACTTGTCCTCAAGCCAATTCCAACTCATGCTGGTCACGTAAGGTATCGTTGACAGGCACTCAATAGGGTTCCAGGACTGTGACCATTTGGGAGAAGATCTCTAGCTCTCTCTGGTGTATTGGGGGTTGGGGGGGGGGGGCGGTGCTGGAATGACCCATCTCAATTCACTGTCATAGAGTTCCTGCCAAGTCTAGTGCCTACAGGATGGACAGAACTGCCCCTGTGGGTTTCCTAGATGGTAACTCTTTTCTCTTTGAAGGCTGTTGGTTTCAAATTGCTGATTTAACTGTTGGTTAGTAGCTCAATACATAACCACTATACTACCAGGGTTTCTTAGACAGAAGCCTGCAAAACAGATAACTACACTGTATCCTGGATTGTGGGCTATGGGAGCAAAGTTCTTAATTGCCAGCACTGTTAGGTAAGTGGGGGGCTGCTCACCTCAAGGCTGTTCCTGGAAAAAAGATGAAGCTATCTACTCAGGTAAAGATTTACAGCTTTGGAAACTCTATCTAGCAGCACTCTGAGTTGGAATACACGACCCCGGGTGGATGAAAAGTGTTAGGAACTGCAGGTGATTTTTGGCGTTGGGGCATGTTCGAATTTATTCAAGCTGTCTATTATAAATATGGGTTATTTGTTATTACTATGTACATAAAAATAAGAAATGATAAAGAAAAACATGAATAAGATCACTCAGGAGAAAGAAAAACAAAAACATGCAAACTGCAATGTGAAGAAGACCAAAAGAGAAAACTGAGATAAAATTAACATGTTAAAGAGAGAACAGAGCTAGGACTGTACCATCAAGTGATAAGGGTGCCTCCAAAGGCAAGGATGAGTGACTTGCAAACAAAGGCAAGTGCTGCAGACAGCTGAGTCCATGGGGATTACAATCGCTGGCAATCAGGAGATGATTACTAGCCATAACAAGAGATTTGGGCAAACGATGGGCATAAAAGCCAGATAAGAGTGAGTTGAAGAGATACCGAGAATTGACTAACTGAAATTAAAAGTCTTGTACTGAGTGTGAGGTGATGAAAAGTTCCAGCTGAAGGAACGGTACAGGGTTAAGGACTGACCTGCTTTTATTTGTGTCCCTCATACAGAATGCAGGATGCACTGCTAGGAAGCAAGTCACATGTACTCGCTTTATTTTCTCCAGGTCATTACCAACTGTCACCGAAGATGAACTTACCTCTAAGAAGAGGTAAAATTAGATGAGACTTTTCAGGCAGGCTAGTGGTCCAATTTCATCTTCCCTAGAGACATATACCAATATACAGATGAGCAAACAGTGTGGTAGGTGCCACATCTGACCTCCCCCAAACTCAATAGGGTGGAGAACCCAGCTCCACATCAGGCCAAAAGTGACCTCCATAAAGCAGCGGTCAGACCTGCCTCCCTCCACTCTCCATCCTTCTTTACCCTATTCCTACCACTGTACTTCTCTGCTGGGTTCAGTAATTCCTTACAGAGGCCACAAAGAACTCATAGACAATATGATTTGAGGTGTTAATTAAGGACAGTAACGTTACCACAAGCCAGGATCAGAAAGCATTAAGGATACAGTCTTTGGTTCACAGCAGTGCCTCTTCTCAACCAATAACTAAATCTCTTTCTCGTCCTCATCCTCTCAGTCACAGAATCCCTTGGCCTCCGCCCCTGTGGGCCAGGAAGCATGCCTACCCACGCTGCCTTACTGCCACATGGTCTCAGCGCTCTGCTCTGGTGCCTCTAGTCTCGGTGTGGCATAGCTCAGGTGCCTGTGGCATCTCAGGCAGGAATCTCATGGGCCCCACTGGTGGCTCTTCTTCCTTGATGGTCCCAGGAATTCTCTCTCTCTGCTTCTGGAATGTCCCATTCTTAGACCCACTGATCTCTATAGAGTTTCATACACCCGATTTGCCTGGCCCCACCCAATCACTTGGTGGGATTTACAAAGACATGGTTAGAACAGACATTCCATCCAAGTAACCTCACTCACTTCACTGCAATAAACAAAATGGAAACATTTAATTGGGGAAGGATATATATATCTCCCCTAAATTAACAAAACTCTCACTATTCTACACAAATTCTTACCTTGCTTTAAATATAAATAATGCTAGTTAACCAACTTCCCATCAGCTCCAACACACACAAGTATGATTTGTAGAACTATCATTTTAACGATTAAAAATATTTTTATTTTTTCTAATTGAACATAATTTTGGCTCTCATAATCCAGAGTATATGAATGGTCACTACAAGGTTTTTTTCTTAGCATCGGAATGAGTACTTTAAAATCCACCTTTTTTACATGCAATATGAGACATATGAGACAGCTTCAGAAATGTTATGGAAAAGTTCAGTTAACTCTTACTTCCATTTTTCCATGCACCTTTTGAATCCCCCTTATACATCTATTAATTGATACTTGAATGACCCATGGGCAGACAGGAAGGCCTGTGGAAGCAATGCCCAGCAGTAGGATGGTCAAACTGACTAATGTAATGATTAGCTTTTCAAAAGTCAAGCTTTGTCCTGTATCGCACTAAGTCCTGAGTATGCAGAAAATTACTTCCCAGAATATCTCAGACTACCAAAAGTCCCTTAAAACTTACTCTTCCATTTGAGATTGTTAATGATGAACTTTATAAGTAACCTATTTAAGTACTCACTAATTAGTTCTTTGTGTTCCGAGTACATTATCATATTTTAATAATATCAAGTTCTACGATTAGAACTATAGTATGTTAAAGATAGATAAGCATATGAATACCAAATGATGACACAGCTATATAATGTAACATGCATCAACAATAAGCAAGAACAAACTACTGATATATCCCACAACAGAAAGGAACCTCAGGACTACTATCTTGAGCCAAAGAAACCAAGCAGAGTACATCCGTACATGCCACACGGCTCGATCTAGAGGGCTGGTGCCTGGGAGGGGAAGCAGGAAATGTTGGGGGGGGGGGGTTGGGAATGATTATCTTATCACAGGTCCACAATTGTGTGCTTCAAATGAGTTCTTTGGACTTATATTTCAGTAAAGTTTTTTTTAATTATGAGGCAATGGTTTAGCTTTCTTGCAAAAAACCTGAATTATACACTTTCAGGCAGTATTATTCACTTATGAACAATGAACAGACTAATAACAAATAGGCTAATATGTCTAAAACGCTGCCTGACCTATAAGGAGTGCTACATATGTCTTCAAAAACAGAGAGAGCTAAGAAAGAGTATACACACACACACATACACACACACACATTTTTAAGCAAATGTGATTAAATGATAAGACAAACATCCATTAAATTGGAGTTTTCTCAATATATCATTTTATTTTGCTGTTCTGAGAATACACACAGCAAAATATATACCGATTCGAGTATCTACATGTATAATTCAGTCACACTGTTTGTAGTCCTTGAGTTGTACAACCATTCTCATCCTCCACTTTGATGAGGTTCCCTCTCATAAACAAACTCACTGCCCCTAATCTTTCAGGTTGCAGTTGTCAATCTGAACTCATGTAGAGATTAGAGGAATTTTGTTGTTGTTGCTGTTTTTAAAATTATCTCTGGGAAATAGCTTGGGGGATTCCATCACTCTCCTTGGATTTAGATAGTCTAACGTCCCTGAAATTTTTTAAATCTGATATTCATTTTCCCTTTTATATGGATTCTTGTATGGAATCTTTGATCAAAATATTCAGTAACGGTAGCCAGGAACCATCCAGTTCTGATCTCCTGGCAAAGGAGGTGCTTGTTCATGGAAGCGATTGGCCACATTTCATATCCTGCCCGTCCCTCTCTTTCTCACTGCTTCCTGTCTCTCCTTCCTCTGCTGTTCCAGGAGGGTAAATATCAGTGTGCCTTCAAAATGCAATACAGTGAGTTATTTCATATAGCTCTTCTAGCCATAGCCGTTGTTACTCCCACCAAACAAACTTGGTTTTCCTCGTGGATCTTCATTTACCCAAAGATCAGGGAAGATACTGATTCGATTATATGATTCAACCGTGAGTAACTGTTAACAGAGTTTATTGTAATTGTCAACCGAGTATGTATGAAATGAGCCTGCTGAAAAGCAGGTAGGGGGCATTCTCAGGACCAGCAAAAGAGAAGAGCCAGAAGCGAAGCATGTGCTTTGGACCCTGAGCTTCCTTTCTACCTCTGTCCAGGAGACAGCCGGCTCTGACACCAGAGAAGCCGAAAAGACACAGTAGCAGCAGAACCAGAAGACAGAACACGCAACCAAGCAGTGGACTCCCAGTCCACAGAACAAGTAGAGCGGAGTGCTCGGGGCAGATGGTTGGCTGGTAGACCAGGCACTGACCCGGGAAGCTGGAACTGAGTGCCTTCAGGCTGAGGCCTATGGTGGAGTGGCATGCCTTTTGGGCACTTATTAGCAGCCCCATAGTTTTGTAACCGTGCCCCAGCAGGACAGAGGCCAGACCAAGTGGCTGAGGACCAGAGAGATCCACATGCAGAGGAGAAACCGTCCTGACTAAACATCTGTATCCTGAGTACTTCACACTCTGTGAGTTCTGTGTGACCACTATAATGAATCACTGAACCCAGCTGGATTGGTAGAGACTGCTGTGGGAGACAGAGCAGCCAGCCACCAGGAAGCTTTTAAGACTGTAGGCAGTATACATTCAAACTAGAAAAATGAACGGAAACATTAAAAGTGTAGTAAGGCCAATTAACAAAGAGGTCCCATAAAACAATGGCCTTAAATCTCCAAAGCAAATACCACGAGGCTTTTAGTGGTATGCATAAGCAGCCACTTTCTTTTTCGTGTTGTTGTTGTAAATATATCTATCACACAACTTTTGCCACTTGAACGCTTTACAAGTATACAACTCAAGGACAGCACTTGCAATAATTGACTGAATTTACCTTTATTATATACTGTTTTTCAATAACAACCACGAAAACAAATTTGGTCTTTACTTTTGAGACTTCTATAGGCGTCAGGTTTACGATGACATGATTAACTCCTTCACTCCCACTTACTTGCTGTCCATTTTTTAACTTCAGGTCAAGTCAGAGGCAGAGAATCCGCTATGTCCAGGACCTGCCCTGTGCGGCTCAGTCTGGCAGAACCCCACATTGCTCTGCTTCGTTCCATTCTGATTAAGAATCCAATGCAGACATAATGAGATTTGGATGTGTTTAACTAACGGGGGGTGCACTTAATAAGATGCAGTACATCTTCTGTCTGAACTAGTTGTCAGGAGCTCGGTGTTGCCAACTCAGTGTTGGCCAAGTGGGAGGCGCAGGGGTTCCGTGGAAAGAGAGGTCTGTGGAGGCAAACATACTCTGCTTCTTGTTCACTAGCTGCTTTGCCATCTTCTGCAAGCGACTGATGGCTCTTGGGCTTCACTGCCACCTTTCTGAAAGCAGAGCTATAGATTGCTCTAATAATCCCTGTGATATAAGTGCTTCACATGCTTAACTGATTATTAAATGGCACTTGCTATAAAGAAAATCGAAGTCTAACTGAACAAAACCAAACGGTTTGCCTTTGAGCCCAGTCCCACTCACAGCAGCCCTATGTCCTTGGTGCCACGTGCCACGGGTCGGTTAATATCCTGCACCATCCTCAAAAGCTTTCTGATGTTTGGGCCCCTTGTTGCAGCCAGGTATCAATCCATCTTGTCATCTTTCTCTCTCCCCCTCCACTTCACCAACATGATGTCCTTCTCCAGGGACTGGTCTCCCTTGATAACATCCAAAGTACGTGCAATAAAGTCTCGCCATTCTTGCTTCTAAGGAGCATTCCGGCTTTCCTTCTTCCAAGACGATCTGTTTGCTCTTTGGCAGTCCATAATACTTTCAATATTCTTCATCATCACCATCGTTCAAGTGTATCAATTGTTCTTTGTCTTCTGTATTCTATGTCCAACTTCCAAGTGTATATGAAGCTTTTGAAAATATCACAGTGTGCAGCATTTTAAAGAGGTCTTGGGCAGCAGAATTACCCGCTGCAATGTGTCATTTGTTCTCTTGACTGCTGCCTTCATGACCATTGACTGTAGAACCAAGAAGATTAAATCCTGGACACCAACCTTTTCTCCACTGATCATGATGTAGTCTAGCTGTAAGGATTTTATCTTCTTTACATTGAGTCATAATCCACACTGAAGGCTGCAATTCTTGATATTCAACCCTATAGTGCACAGTGAAACTGCCCAATAGAGTTTCCAAGGCTGCAAATCTTTAAAGAATATATGTGATATATATGTGTGTGTATGTGTGTGTGTTTGTGTTGATAGATATAAATGAAAGTAAGTCAAAAATATTGATACAAAGTCATAGAAACCTTTATTTAAAACAATATCAAAATGTGAAATTGTTTCTCTAAATATCCTCCCTCTAGCAGGAGCCCTGGTAGTGTAATGTTATGAGTGGCAGCGCAATCAACATGGTCGGCAGATCAAAACCACCAGCAGCTCTGCGGGAGAAAGACTAGGCTTTCTGCTCTCGTAAACAGTCTTGGAAACCCACAGGGGGTTTGAGGCAGCACTGATTTGATAGCAGTGAGTTGGTAATTTTGGGGAGGTCTATACCTTTCTTAAGGCAACGTTTGCATCTCTCTAACCCTTTCCTGAAGAATGGTGCACACTCTGATTTATACCGCAGCAGAACCACAGTTTTGGCATCTTCAAGAAATTCAAAGCATGTTCCTTTCAAGGATCCTCATGTTTGGAAAAGAAAAAGAAATTTGAGGAGGTAAGAGCAAGGCTGTGGAGTCCATGGGGCTGAGTTTCCTAACAAAACCCTTGCTATCCTTGAAAAATGAGCAAGTATATTGTCATGGAGGCAAAAATTCACTCAGTGAAACGCTCCCAGGCTTTCTCACCAATGCAAGTCTCTGTTTAACTTCTTCCTAATAAGCTCCTATGAACATTCTGTGACTCTGATCAAATCTAGCAAGATTACCCCTAGGGTCCTCAACAACAGTGGCCATAACCTTCTGAACTGACTTCTCTAGCCACTGTTTCGATTGGTTTGGTTTCTGGGGGGGTTGGATCTTTTTAAAGTACCATAACAAAACTAAGATGTGGCAGTTACATAATCTCCTGTCAACTTGTGAAGGGGTCGAGTTTAACCTGTCAATCAGGTCACAGATTTGGAGGCACGCCGAAAATAAATAGCTCACTAGTGGCCAGAGACACTCTCTCCCTGCTTTGTATTCCTGTTGACAAGCCACAAGGAGTTACGCTGATAGAGCCAGAGCCCTGGAGCTGGAAGAGCCACGTGGATACCCCCGCCAGTGCTGAGATGCTTCCACCACCACATAAATTGTGCCAGTTTGGAGGATTTAATGGTGAAAGAGATCTGGAGCCTTTTTAATGTAAAATAACATTTGTAAATGCAAGTGAACGTTGGTGAACATTCAGATGACTACTATAAATTTTTTTTTTAAAACAGATTTTCAGTTCTCCCATAAGCTGGTTTACTTTGCTGAGTTTCATGGTTCATTTGGTGGATATACCCTGCCTTATTTACAATTGTAACTGGGTAAGAAAATTGCCTTTTCATTGTAAGTGCCCAATCTTGGTGTCTGGTTTGAAATACTGCCCAGAACCTAAAATGGTGTCCTTCTTCCTTCAGTTTTGTGTTATTGGGGGAGGGGAGCGGTAGGGGGAGCCCAGTGCTGTTTTTGAGGTCAGCTTGACCGCAATCAGCGGATGTAATAAATCACTACAGAAGTGCTAAACATGTAAACACAAAGAAAAAAAATGCTGCCGATTGTATTTATACACTTATTTTGCGTTTGCCTAGATGTAGCACTCTTCCTCCAAAGACGCCACCCGCTGGCCTGTGATTTCTTGCATTCTGTGTCGTGGCGTGTGTTGCATGAGTCTGAAGAGGAATTTACAGACTGGTATCAGACCGGCGGGCTAATATCGGACTGATGGATTTGATGTGGACTGGGCTGGGATGTTTTCTTAGTACACAATTACTCTTTATAGAAATCTCTTTCTTATATGCATATGAGTGTCCCTGGAGTTGTTTCCCTCATCCACCCTGACTCACACATAATACAAGGGTACTCCTGGGAGAACCCGTGTGCAGCCATCCACTGATCACACAGACATATTCAAGCAAGTTTCATTTGGAATAAACCTGTGCGCATATAAACAGAAACCCAGCAGCAATACTTTTTGACTGACCTTCTTATATTGGTACATACAAGGTGACTTCGAAAAGGTCATGGAAAAATTCTATTATCTTTTAATAACATTTTCCACAAAAATGTTCAACTCCCTGTATATGTGTATATGTGTGTGTACATATACACACACCTACATATGCATATGTATATATAAGGTATAGAAAATAAATCCATAGGAAAAGGATTAATTATGTCCAAAATGCTATTTGTGAAAAGTTGATGTTCTAAAACTTAGCTTACAATAAGCACTGACTTCTAGATAATTTGAAATATTAGACTAAATTCACAACACATTTTTAAATGGAAAAAAGTAGAGTATCAAGCTTTCTCTGAAAAAAATTACCATTTTATAATGTGTGCAAATATTCATGAAATAAATGCAAAGATCATTTGGTATGTGACAGAGGTAGTTTAGCATAATGGTCAAGAGTGGGATCTGAAAAAAGAGAATTAAAGTTTTACAAAGCGTGGTGGGCTCTGGAAAAGGCAGGATGAACTCGCACGTGGCTCAGGCCACAGAGAAACATTAGCAGTAGACACGTTTGTGTTTAGCAAAGGGGCAAATGAGTTACATGAAGTGCACTTTAAATTGTACCTGGCTATCATTCTATTTATTATTCCTAATGCAAATGCTAAGGTGCTAAGAGGGGTATGTGTTTTGGTTAGGGAACGTAAGGGTTCTCACTGCTTCATTTTTCTAGCATGCAGATGTATAGTGTTTAAATTTTAAAAGTGCCAAATGTGAACACTTAAACCATAAAAATATTATTTGCCTACAGTTTAGATAGGAAAGCATTTCTCTAGCATAATAGGCTCAGATATGTTTAAGCAGCAAATTGCTATTTTGTTTCAATTTATATCTTTGTATGCATTATTGATATGCCTAAGAACTATGTAATAGAAGTCTACACAAACTTACATTCCAAATGGTTGCTTCCTTCAACTCTCAGCTTTAGGATATTAAGCCCAAAAGGGAAATTTTTTCTGTTTATCCATTAGCAATCTTAAAATAAAGTACAATGTCCAAAAACCTAAACCAAGCCCATTGCCACAACAGTAATCCACACAATGCAGGATCCCTGAAAGTCTCAGAGGATAAAAAGCCAATGTTAAACACTTTCTTCGATGAAATCCAGCCTTCCTCTACCTAATCCTCACTAATTCAAAGCTTGCCCTCTAAATGTATAATACCTAGTCCTTCTGATACATGACAGCACCACTTAATCTTTTTGTTTCGTTTTAATTCTTTAATACCTTAACTTTTATTGAGAATTAGGTGATAGTTTACGGAGCAGATCTTCATTTTCACATTAAACAATTCACACACGTTTCGTTTCCATCTATCCAATATCTTCCATGTCTTCCCTGTGTTTCCTGTTTCTGTTCCTCTTCTTTCCCAACCCTCTGGACTTTGTCCTTGAATAAATGTTTGTGCAGTTAACTCTTTGACAACCTCAATTTTTGTTTAACTATAATACCTACCTCAAATTTTTTCAAGATAAAAATCCACAATTTCTTTGATCAGTCCTCCTGTGACATCATTCCCAGATAATTTATCTTCCAAATTGGACTTCAAGCTGCCAAACTTCCGTCATCAGCCTAAGTTGAATGACGAACCTAAGTTAGATGTCTGTCTACTTCTCAAGAGCCAAGCAGCGAATAGAATCTAACATTCCCACCATTGCTTTTAGCAGCCATGGGGCATACGTGGCTTCTAAGATACTTTTTTTTAAGATACTTTTAAGTAAAATCCTCTGATCTTATGCTTGAACATTTAATGTTCCGAACCAAACAGAAAAGCCTACATTTAAACTAATTTAATGGTGTTTCTTGCCTACTATTCTAGCCTTTGAAAGTCCATTTGAATCCCAATTACACATCTCAATTCATCAGGTACTTTTCCCAGATTCCTAACTACAAAATTTGCTTTCGCCTTCTTAAAGCCAGAACCATACAATTCCAACACATGGCGACCCATGTGTGTACCAGAGTCGAACTGTGCTCACAGAGTTCACGTTGTTAGATCACCAGACCTTCCTTCAAAGTGCCGCTGCATTGATTGAAGCAGTGAGATTAATCATAAGGTAATAACAAGACAAAGGCTGACACTAAACTCAAAGGCATTATATTAGAGCTCTTAGCACACTATCAATTCCTGACATTCATAACATTAGAGTGCGCTTGTTGTGAGTGCCACCGAGTCAATTCCAACTCATCGCAACCCCATGCAGACAAAGCAAGACAGCACGCTGGAAGAGTTTCAAGGCTGGGTCTTTTGGAAGCAATCACTGGGCCGTATTCTGAGAAGGGTCCTCCTTGGTTTGATGTGCCAACTCTCAGTTAGTTAGTAGTCATGGGACATCCCAGTCAACTGGCCTGATACTGCTTTTTAACACTTCTACTTCCTAGCTCATTGTGTAGTCCCTAGAGTCTTAAAGCTTGCACGCAGCTATCCCAGGTCTCTACTCACCTCGAATGCAGAGGAAGAAAGGGAGTCAGACATGGGAAGAGGAACTGGATTATGTGGCGTTTGCTTCCATGAACTCTGCCTCCTTTGCCCGAAGGACAGAGTCAACGGGGCCCAGCTACCATTGCAGAGCATTTCGATATTCGGTAAAATACGAGGCACAGATTTTCAAATTCACATGCAATCCCAATTATCGGGAGCCACTGAGGTGGATGAGCCCCTGAAACTATTGCCCCAAGATAATATTTAAACTTTAAATGGAAATTATCCCTGGTCTTTATTAAACCAAACAATAGGTGAGCTTCATTAGTAAGAAATGTCTGCTTTGAGCATTTTGTTATTTTCAAGATCTATATGAGCTCAAACAACAGCAACTTAAAAAGTTAAACCGGATGCTTAGGGAGCGCAATTTGGGAAAGGTGGGTGAGGAGGGTTGCACAACTTGAAGAATGTAATCAGTGTCGCTGAGTTTTACACGTAGAAATGGCTGAACTGGTGTATAGTTTGCTGCACGTTTTCAACCACAAGAAAAAAATAAGCCACATGTATATACCACGTTTCTTATTTACCAGACTCCTAACTCCCCCAGGCTACCACAGCCAGCCTCTAGGGTTCTACTCTACTGCCTGTGCCTTCTAGGCTTCATTCTCATTCATTTCATCCATTGCTCCACCGCCTTCCTTACTGCTAGTGCCCCGGGAACACCCCCATCAGCACACTGCTCAGGCTCTGTGCTCCACGTGCCCCACGCCCAGTGGCCTCAACACCAGCAGCTTCAGCTCGTACCCATGTGCTCGGAGCTCCAAGCTCTCCCTCCGTCCCTCCCTCCGAGGCTCTCCTTCCTATACATTCCGCTGTCTCCAGGAGCGCACTGCTTGATGTCCCTGGGTGCACACTCTCTCCTCACAGCTGCCTCCTCCTCCTAAATGCTCCTTCTCAGTGACCAGCAGCATGCCAACAGCCCAAGGCCACAATCCTAGAAATCATGGTTAGATGCCTACTTCTCTTTCAATCCCAGGTTCCTGAAGCAGTATTTCTTTCATAAATGTCTCAATTCCCTCCCTCTCCAATCTCACTACCATTTTCTTCGGTCTGACTTGTTTTTTCTTGATCCTGTGGGAAAGGCCACAGTCTCCATCACTGATCCTCCCACCTGCACTGTGACCCAGCTGTTAACTTCCTCCACTCGCAGGCAGACCCTTTTGTCTGCTCTGAAGCAAAGGACTCCCCATTGCTTTCCTCACAAGCACTCATGTCTCCCTTCCTTATAACCTACTCTCGCACGAAGGGGCTTCCCTCCAGATCTTGAAATGGTCATAATGTTCCATTTGTCTGTGATGTTGCACATGTTAATTTCTTTGGCTGAGATATGTTGGTTTCTATCCAACCTATAAAGCAGTCCCAGCAACTTCCAAATTCAGCTCCAAAACACATCCTCTGAGACCAGGATTCCATTGTCTGATGTAGTTGCCTTTTGTCTGAACTTCTAGCGAACCCTGTGTCTCTATCACAACAATCAAACCATCTGTAGTACAATCACAGATTTACATATTCATTCTTCTATGAAAGGAATACATTCAATGACAGAAATGCATAAAATTCTAGGTGAACAAATATATGAATGGCCATTGAAAAAGATGGAATCGTGAATGAGACATCATCATTCTCCTGAATTTTCAGAACTGACTTGGTTTTAATTCAACCAAGGCTTCAGGAGGATTTTAAGCAGAAAAATAAGTTTTTAACTTATGTCTTCAACTAATCCACAATTTTGATGTTCTAAGATCAACCTAAAAGAGATCAGCCTGGGAAATTGTAACAAAAAACCAGCAAGATACAATGGTGACATGACCCAGAGTGGTATAGATGGGGTCACAGGTAGTTCTGACTCCAGCTACTTTGATAGAAAGAAAAGAGGGTTTGCTAATATAGATGGATGCAGGAGTCAAAGAAGAATTAGGACAGATTCCAGAGCTGTAGGCCTATGGAACTGGAAGGATGTGGTTACCATTAAATTAAATGGGCAAGATACTAAAAGGATATAATTGGAGCAAAAGAGAGGTTTGGGGATGTATGTCTAAGTGGCGAAGAGAGCAACATGCTTGTGGGAAACGCGACAGCACAGTCGATGTAAATTTAGAAGCTGGCAACATGTAGATGGTTTTTACGGCTAATCGACTAAATGACATCACCAAGAGTGACAGACAAAAGATAGGAGGGCCGAGGATAAGTACTGGAACATTCCAATGGAAAGAAATCAAGTAATGGATGCATTCCCATAAGCACACTGAGTACCTAATGGATCCTAGCTCTGACTTGCCCCTGTACACCCAAACATACAGAGAGGATGTGTGTCTATGGTATATTCATAGGGCGGCATACACGTGCCAGAGCGTAAACAATGTTGTGTTTGTATTGTGGGGCTGTTGCATCAATGCCAGCTCACAGCAACCCTGTGTAAAACAGAAGAAAACGCTCCGTGCTCCTGTGCCATCCTTAAAACTGTTACTATGTTTGAACCGTTGTTGCACCCACTGCTTGTCAGTCCATCTTGTTGAGCGCCTTTCTCCTTTCACTGACCCGTACGTGACCAAGCATGAAGTCTTTTTCCAGGGGCTGATCTCTCTTGATATCATATCCAAAGTGCATGTGTTAGAAATTCAAAGAAAATAAAAGATCCTTGGTCTTTAGTAGGCCAGCAGAGGTTAAAGGAGGAATATAGGAATTGGGTCTGAGATGTTCAATCATCACCAGCAACATCCCCCCACCACCACCACCAACAAACCCCTACTCATCTTTTAGACCTTAGGCTAAGTATCTTCTCCTTCAACATTGGATACTGAATTTATCCCAAAACACATAACAAAAATGTAATTAGAATATATTATCTATGGTCTGGTTTTGAATCTGTCCTCACTAGATTATAAAGTTCTATGAGAGAAAGGACCATATTTTGGTTTTTTGCATTTTATTGCCTATCCCTGGTACAGAAGTTCACAGTAAATAAGTGTTGAATATTAACCTATAGTATATCAGTTAAGATATGTATATTTAATGCTGTACTATCGATTTAAGAAATGTTGACTTAAAATAATAAAGAGGTTAAGAAATGAGAAAAGAAATTGAATCATCCTTTTTCTTTCCAAAGTAAATAAAAAGGCAAGCAAAATCTCACTTGTGTTTTCTGACAATAATCAGGTCTTGTGAGAGCCAAGGCACCGCAGAAGAATACACTCTGATAGGAAAGTGTGCCACTCTATACTGCGCTCTGCTATTTCTACCCCTTATGTTAAAATCTAACACTTCACAGATTTGTCAACTCCTATTTTTACATTGTAAATATTGATGGTGTGAATACTTGCTCACATTTGCCTAAAACATGAGAAATGGTTCTGAGCAGAACAACTTGAAATGGAAAATTTACCTCAACAGGTTTAACAGGCAAGATTGATTAAGTTAAATGCTTGAAATCAGAGGCTGAGTCCTAATTCTTTTGGTGATGGTAGAAATTTAGTCTTTCTGGCTTCTTCTCCCATAGGTCATGACTTCTGCATAAAGCACATTTTCAACTGCTTTCTCTAAAGTCTGGAGTGGAAGGCATGGTCATCCACAAGTCCTGATTAGAGCTTGAAAGACTGTATCACAAGATTCTACACCCTCTCTCTCCTACCTCACCTCTCGGTACTCGGCACACCCCACTACTCCATGAAAACCACTCTGGCATTGCTCACCAGACTAATGCTCGCCAATCTAATCTTCTCTTACCAGTCTTCGTCTGATGATTTATTCATTTTGGCCACTGACACAATCATCAGCTACCCACTGAAGGGCCATTAGGTGTTGGAATCGACTCAAAGGTAGTGGGTTAGCCATATATCTCCTTAGTGAATGCCTCAGCTTCTGCCCTGCTTTAACGTTGGTGAAGCCCATGCTCTAAATTTGACTTTCATTCTTATTCCCTGGATGATCTCATCCACTCCACTGCTTTCATTCTACTTATTCCCAAACCTCAACATCACCCCAGATCACACCCCTGAGCAAGCAGGGCCCAATATTTAACCCCCTACTGAAGAACAATTCTACTCAAAGTCTCTCTCTCCAGACTTGCTATATTTTCTTCTTACACTCCCTCTATATCTTTTTATTAATAATTTCATCCCACCTGGCATTTTGCCTGATATATAAGCTCAATAATTTTGGTGAAATTAAAACTGCTGGCCCCCCAAAAAAAGTCATCATTCAATAAAGATTCATAGATGTTACAGACACTAACTTCTAATCAAACTAGAATCGCTCATTCCTTTACCACCTCTTGCTGTTTGTCATCAGCTCTGCTTGGCACATCATTCCCTTGCTGCTCTATGATTCTCCCTTCGTTGAGGTTCCCTCGTCCTTTACCCTCTGCTGAAGCCTCCATTTTGTTACCGAACTAAAGCACATTTTATAGCTCCTGTTATGGGAATCTTTCTATCTCTTCCCATCACCTACCAAATTAAGACACTTTTCAAAAGCATAAAATCCCTTTTATAAGTGGAAAGAGGAGGGGAGGGAGAGGGAACCGATCGCAATGATTGACAGTAACCACCACCCCTCTGAGGGGGATAAACAAGCAAAACCATGAGGATGCGAGACAGTGGTTGGTGTCAGATATGAAAAAATAATTTATCATTTATCAAGGGGTCACGAACGAGGGTGGAAGTGGGTAAAGGGAGGGGAAAAGAGGAGCTGATACCAAGGGCTCAACAGAAAGTAAAGGTTTAGAAACTAATGATGGCAACATGTGTACAAATATGCTTGATACAACTGATGTATAGATAGACTGCTATGAGCCCCCAATAAAATGATCTTTTAATTTTAAAAAATCCCCTTTCATCGGGTTGTTGCTGACTGCCACTCAGATTCATCTTTCATGAAGCTCCTCAGTGTCTGTTGTCCTCCAGTTGAAGCATAATACAGCATTGTTGTGTGTGTCTCTTTTCAAACTGCATTCTGTACCTGAAATGTCTCCCTACCCCCAACCTAGCCCACCCTCCTAACTGGACGGTTGGCTGGTTAGCAAATTCCTACTCATCTTTCAAAAGCTCACTCACTGCCTCTCTAGAACCTTTTCTGACCCTCCCAGGAAATTTTACTACCCCTTTCTCCCATCCTTCTCCCATAGCACCAACTCAATTCAATGTATTTGCTTAACTATTTTCACCCTTAACCAATTAAACTATATCTTTTTATTTATAATTTCACACCATCTGGCAAGTTGCCTGACACCGAATATAAGCTCAATAAATGGTAGTGAATAAAAACTGCTGGCAGAAAAAAAGTATCACTCAAACAGGATTCAGGTAGGCCAGTAGAATTGTATCACGTTAAGATTTTACAGCAGTGAACTAAGAATGAAGCTGTTCTGTGATTTAATTTACAAAATTTAAATAATGCATACAAAATCCACTTAGCTCTGCTTTCTTACTGTCATGTACTCCACCTTCTAAGACCTTGCTCCAACTCTGAATCACCTGCTAGCCTTTATCTTTTTTCCTTTGGCAGCCCCACTTAACCTACAATGAACAAGTAAAAGTTCCCATTCAAATTCTTGGGTAGGCCTATTCTATGAACCTCTGAGATCTTGCTATAGACATTTCTTGAAATATCTGTATACAGGCCTAATACTCTAGCAATGACCAGCGCTCACATTTGCGTAGCTCTTTTTCCTTATATGTATAATCATCTCATCTTCACAGTAGACAGGTAGGTCCATTTTTAATATCAGCATTTTACAAGAGCCCTAGTGGCACAGTGGTTATGTGTGTGCTGAAGGACCAACTGCAAGGTCAGCAGTTTGAAACCACCAGCAATTCAGGGGGAAAGAGTTAGTCTCAGAAACTCACAGTGGCAGTTCTAACCTGTTCTACAGGGTCCGTAGGAGTATTGACTCAGTGGCAGTGAGTCTGGTTTGTTTAGGGGTTTGGGGTGGGGGTGGGGGTGGAGCATTTTACAAGTGAAAAACAGATGGCAGAAAACTCAGCAAGCATTGACTCTTTATAAGTCCTCCAGACAAAGTCTGATGAACATTAAATTCCGTGTTTTCTCATGTCTAGTCTGCATTCCCTTATCCTTTAAACATCATTGACCAAAGTCACATCCTATTCGTGTAAATCAGTCTGGTCCATTTGTCAACACAATGACTTTACTCTTACTTCTGCCCTCCTGAGCTGCTGCTTCCTGTTTATACTTGCACTGATGGGCTCACCAGCTGAACATTCCCAAAGTCCCCCAAACCAAATCCATTGCTGGTGAGTGGATTCCATCTGACAGTGACCCCACAGGGCAGAGCACAACTGCTCCCATCAGGTTTCCTAGGCGACGAGGGCAGCGCATAATTATGGAAGCACACTGTATTCTCCAGAGGACTGCCATGAGCTGCACTGCCAGCCTTTGGAGGAGAACTTCACAAACTGTGCCAGCAGGGCGTCTCGAGCCTTTCTCTCCTTTTTAACTCCATCACATGCTGACTTTGACCAAGAAAGGTGGATTGCGTGCGTTTCAACTCAGAGTCTCATCCTCTGCAAAAGCCCAAGTGAGACTCTCACCTATAATGCAGTTTTCCTCGTGATAGTCCTTTTCCCTGAACTCAGGCGATTGCACCTGAACAACTCCAAGGCCAATTTTCTTTGCTTCTCTCTCTTTCAGCTTTCCCTTAAAGCTAATCAAGGCAAATGAGTCTTTAAACATGACCAAGGTAATAAAAATTCTGATCTATGAGGGGAAGTCATAAAGTTTTGCTACAAAATCACAGATATCTTCATTCACTGAAATATCAAAATCTGAAGCTAATGTTTCTCAACGATTCTGAAGGCAATGCTTCACTCTAACTCTTCCCCAGTGGGGCTGTGGTGGAGCTTCTGGGTAAACATTCAGCTGCTGCGAGGTCTGCCATTCAAACCAACCATTATGAAGGAGAAAGATTGACAGCCTCAGAAACCCTACAGAGGATCACTGGGAGTGGGAATCTACTCAATATCAGCGGGTTTGGTTTTGTTAACCCTTCCACAAAGAATTTTGCACTCTGATTTACACCACTTCAAAACATTCCCTCGAGGAACAAGGAGATGTGCTGTGGTGATAGGGAACACCATTTGGCACACCATTCCTGCACTGTTTCTCACCGATGCAGCTTTCCGTTTTCTTAAAGCTTCTCCATAACACATCCCTAAAATCATCCTATCTCCTTTAAGAAAACTTACTGAGATTACTCCTTTGGAATAAAAAAGAAAGAAGAGTCATCAAACCTTCCATGCTGGTTTTCCTGCCTTGAATTTAACTAGTCCTACAGATTCTCTGCGAATCCACTGGTTTTTGTTAGTTTGCAACCTCTCATTGTGAATTGAGTAAGCTTACAGAGCAAATCGTTACTTTCACATCATTCATACACATCTTGTGTTACAGCTTTGATTGCAATCCGCACACGATATCATGTATCCCCTTCCTCCATGCGCTTCCTGGTTCCACAATTCCTCTTCCTTTCCTAACCCTTCTGAAATCTGTCCTGGGTAAATGCTGCCCTTTTGATTTCAAATGGTTGCTTATTCTAAAATATACATAGTTCCCCTAGTGTAACTATTGCCCTTATAAATTAATCATTTTACTGAGAATTGAGCCATGGACATGAGTTCATTTCCAGAAGTCTCGGGGATTCCACCAGGCTTTACCCAATCTGTAAATGTATCTTTGCATTTGACACACCTTCATCCTTTCACTCTATCCAAGATCTCACTCATAATGCGATCCCTTTCAAAGTACTTGATCATGGGTGCTGGACACCATCTACTTCTTCTGGTTTCAGTATCATGGAGACTGCTGTTCATGTGCCTCATGAAGGTACACACGAGCAAGTACCTTCTGTCAAATCTATATAGATGTGCGACTAAACTCCCACTCTCTCTCCCACACCCATTCAGCCTGCATGTTTACCCACGTATCTACTCAATGATGACCATCATTACAGAAATGTGTATATGGCTATTTTGACTGGAGTTTTTGTTTGAGGGGGGGGTCCTCTTTTCATTTGTCTTTGTTTTCTCTAAAGCAACCTAACAAACCTAAGACATGCATATCTGAGATAACGCTTCTGTAGCCATCTATTGATTCCCCAGACTTATTTAAACATGTTTTCTTTGGGATACAATGTTCGTCTATGAACTGGACCTCTATAAGCAACATATTTTGACTTACTCTCATTTAAGAGTGAGATCAGAACTACTGGAGAAAATGATGCTTATAATTACCTACATGTTTAATTTTCCCATACTCTTCTTCAATACACTTCTATTCTTAAAAGTTAGCCTGGACTCCCTCATTGTTTAACTGTACTCACTCGCTCCCCACCACCTGGTCCCATACCTTACACATGGCATTCAATGCTTTATCTGTTATTGCAATGGGGTAGAGAAGAATAAACCGGCAGGAATGGATCCAGAACAGTTACTTAACTGTGTCTTGCTTACAGAAAAAAGTTTGGTGCACACTGACAATGGTTATATCTCAGAGAAAAGAGAAGAACTCAAGAGGCCTGAACCCTCCAAGCCTGGGGTGGGGGGTGGGGCGAAAATTGCCCTTTCCAGCTTTCTCCCCAAAAATAATGTGTGAGAGAGACAGAGTGATCAGTTCTATAAATTGCTCAGCCGATTAGACCAGATCCAAGAAGGTGGTGTGGCTCTTGGGAGGCCATTTGGCCTCTGTGATTTCCAAAGGTACCTCTATCCCCAATCGATTGTCTTACAACTGTCAATCATCCAAAAGAATATCAATACCCGTGCAGCCCTATTTGAAAAGACAACCAGCCATAGGCAAGCTTAGTAGGAGCTTCCCATAGCTCAAAACCAAACTCAAGGCCATTGATTCAGTTCTGACTCATAGCCACACTACAGAACAGGGTAGAACTGCCCCTGTGGGTTTCTGAGACTGTAGGGGAGTAGAAAGCCCCCATCCTTCTCCTGTGGAGCAGCTGCTGGTTTCAAACTATTGACCTTATGTTTAGCAGCCCAACTTGGGATCCCTTCGCCACCAGAAGTCCTCGAGCATTCCCACTTTCTGAGGGAAAAATCAAACTTGAGGTCTCAAGGGATTGAGTCCTATACAGTAACCAAAGTCCATGCAGTAAGTAGCTGGAGTTCATTGAACACAGACCTGAGGCACCTTCGGTGGCCTCCCATCACTCCCTTCAATGTTTCCATCTGAGGCTCTGGACTCTTACTTTGCTCCATCCAAAGAATCAGCCCAATTGTCGTGACCAAAGACATCCCTCCCACCACCTGGGGCCCTTTCCCCATTTCATTCAGTCATTCACCAATTAAATTCTTCTTAAGAATTAGTTACCATAAGCTTCAGATTTTTTATTTTAGAAAATAAATACACTCTGCATATTGGAGTTGGGGGCTGGAGAAAAGGGTTTCATTTTAATTTCCTGTCACAGCTGTTCAACCTGTGGCTATCCAAAAGTACCCTTCTGTGAAAATCGAGAAGGATGGATTTTCCCCCAACGATAGGTAACGATGGAGAACACGGAGTAAACAGCTAATTATCCTACTAAATGCTGAAGTCAAGCACAGCTGTTTACTGAGAGCTTGCCCTCATTTCCTCCAAATACAACTCTGCTGCGTGTTCACACACATGCCTTTGATATGCTTCCCTTTCACTTGAATTTGTCCTGGGACTTTTACTGGTTAATCGGGTGTTTGTTGAAAACATCTAAAGAGCTTCCCAATAAAAACGGGGTGGGGGTGGGGGGTGTCTGGGGGTGGGGGGAAGGGTGTAATGTCGTTATCTTTTAATTCCCTTTGTCAGAGAACTTTCAGAAGTCCCCTCATAAATGAAAACGACCCAGCAACCAGATTCACCGAAATCTTCCCCAAACCAGTATCCACCCATCACATCCCCTCCAACACGATCACTCAAAGTAGGTCAGAAATACTCCTTTCTTCTCCTCGTTGATTTTCATGACCAGAAAGCACTTTCTGGAACACGAAAGGAAGACACGGACACCCATACAAGTACCAGAGAGGCACCCTGTAAATTATTGGTACACTAAGTCCAGTTCCCCTAAAGGCAGGAGAAAAATCTCATCGCCCATAACCTTCTGGCTGTAAACCAACAATAACCTCAAGCTCCATCACCTGGCAACGCTTCAGCCAGGTGATGAAGCACCTCCCCAAAGGAGCGTGTTCTAATTTTCTGTCGTGTCTAATTTTCTAGATCACCAAAACCTGCCTCCTTCCTAAACACACACTTTTTTCCTTCCCAACGCATATCCATATTTGCCAGCAGGATGCTAAATGGCACCGAGTGGTTTAGCAAATCCCCAAGGCCTCCTGGGGAGCTGAGTGCAGGGTAGTAGAAAGAGGGGCTTTAAAGAGATGAGGGAGTAGAGAAAGGGAGGAGGGGGGGGGGGGGGGGGCTGCCTGGTCAGAATCTGGCTCTCCAGATGGAGAGCTCTTGGGAAATGCTTGGAAGGGATGGTTCTCCAAATTCCACTGGCGGGGTTTCCCCTCGTCTCCTGCCCTTCCTGAAATCGCACCCTCCAGGTTCTCGAGCCTGGCACTCCAAAGAGGGCATCCCAAAGTCCTTCAGAGCCCTCAAACCACGCGAGCGGGAACAAAAATAAAGAAAGAAAAATAAGCATCCTCCGAAGGGCAGCAAAGCCACACACCCTCCCCTGCCCGGCCGCCCTGGGCGGGCAACTTCAGCCCGTGACACACACGCGAGCCCCTGCCAACGGGAGGGGGGAAGGGGGGGGGCATCACCCCTCACCATCACCCGCACCTACCCACCCACCCCCCGCCAACTCCAGGGAGGACCTGGCGCTGCTCACCTCCTGGCAAGGAGGAAGCGGGCGGCTGGAGGTGGCGGGCAGGTCCCTCGCCCAGGCCGCCTGGCAGCCCGCGAGCGCCCAGCAGCAGATCCAGGCAGGGCTCCAGGGCGGCGAGCGCGCGCGGCGGGG
>NW_022103920.1:53302726-53309188 GCF_000313985.2 Echinops telfairi
CCCAGGAGGGGCGCCCCGGGGCGGCAGTCGGAGCCCACGCAGGACGCCGTGTTCTGGTGCACCACGCCGCATCCGGCCACACTCCCCGAGTCGCCCCAGGACCCTCTCTCCCGGGGATCCGGCGAGCCAGTCCGGATGGGAATGTGGAGGTGGTTAATGCTCGTGCAATGGAGAAGAAGGAACGGAGCTGAGATAGACGTGCCGATGTGACTGGGATGGCTGGCCTCTTTAATGGAAAGGCTAATGCTTCATAAAGTACTAGGGTTGTTAGGAGAAGTCAATGAATTGATATACATAAAAGTAGGTGCAGTCTGTGTGTGGGAGCAATAACGACAGCGATTATTTCAGCTGTTGGTGTTATTTCACGGTGGGGGGACGGTTATGTATCCTTACACAGGGGCGTCTTTTTGTTGCTGGGAGGAGCACTTCCTCCAGCTGTGGAATCACTAGAATGATCTTCATTCACAACGTAGTAAAGTAGGTGTTGGGAACCACGTGGTGAAGAAGGTGGGCATTTTCTTTTGTGATGGGGACCTCCAGGGTCCCTTCTTGCTCTAAAATTCTGTGAAAGAGGGAGATACCCTATTGCTTGGTCAAAAGCAACAGCCAAGTTTCTGACTTCTGCATGCCTGGATAAGTCTACCTGGCAGTTTAATATAATGAGTTGGCCTAAATGCGGCATTGTCCCTAGTAGCCTTCAAATAAGCATATCCAGGTGAAAATTGAAATTTCTTGATGCTTCTGTCTCTTTCCTTGTCCTTACTAACTATAAAAATAATACATGTTTACTGTAGACATTAAGGAAATAGTGAAAAGTATCAGGAAGAACATGAAAATCATCAAAGATCCCATGCCTCGCAAGAAAATGTTCGCCCACCTAACATTTTGAGGAATTTTGTTCTGTGCTTTTCGCTGTGTGTGTATTGCAAAACTGGAATAATGGTTTGCAGCTGTTTCGTTTGTTTCCTTAAAATCTTAATTATGGTTTCAAGTCATTAAATAGTTTCTGATGATATCGCTTGAATAATTGCATAGTATCTCCCACTCTTTGGGTATGTTTTAGACATTGTTATCAATTTTCCATTATAAATAGTTGTAGTAGTGCCCTATGTACATCTCTTTTTATATTAATAGACTACGTTATTTTCCTAGATTTGAAATTTGGAGGGGGTACCCTCCAAAAATCGGATTTTTTTTCTAAAGCTATGTATTTAACTTTTTTAAATAAAATAACCTTATCACCTTCAAAGTACTCTCCATTACACTTAACGCATTTGTCAAATCTGATGTAACGCATTTGTCAAATCTGCAATTCCATTCTTGGAAACATTTTTCAAATGCATCTGTTTGGATGGCTGACAGCTCCTCCCTTGTTTTTTTTCTTCACCTCTTCAACATCTGCAAATCGCTGTCCTTTCATGTCCCTCTGTGTTTGTGGAAACAAAAAGAAGTCAAGTCAGTAAGAAGCAAGGTCAGGTGAGTAAAGTATGTGGGGCAAGAGAGGTATTCTGTTTTTTGACAAAAACTGTTGCACTGAGATGTCTGCCTGAGCAGAAGCATTGTTGTAGTGGCAAAACCTGTCCCCAGTTTGCCACAAATCAGGCCTTTATTTGTCACACACTGTTATGTAATCTTTACAGAACCTCTAAATAGAAAGCGTAGTTAACAGTCTGCCCTGGTCAAACTGACTCCAAATGTACTGCGAGTCATTTGGAAAGTTGACGGATGTCCAGAACAAGGTTTGTCATCAAGCGACATTTCACCTTTTTGAAATGAGAAAACCATTCATACACTTGAGATTTTCCCATAGTGCTGTCCTTATAAGCTGTGTCCAACATCACAACAGTTTCTGTGGCATTTTTCCTGAGCAGGAAACAAAATTTCACAGCCACATATTATTCTCTTAAATCAGCCATCACAAAAAAATGAAGTTTGAGCAAAACTGCTTTTATAAAATAATTCACTGTGACCAGAAAGAACTTTCCCAGGCGATAACACTGGGTGTGAGTTGCTTGATGCTCGCCCAGCAGGCAAAGTACACACTGCAAAAGCTCCCCACAGCGGAGCTTCTTTCCCATGTTTTGGGCATACCCCCTCGTACATGCAATTTTCAAGTTCTCAATGACTAGAATGCAAATCTCCTCCAAATAGTGGTATGCCAATTAGCAGGTGTTTTTATACCACATCACTCTAAATTGTACGTTAAATAGTTGCCATTTGGGTATAAGAGAAAAATATTAGTATATTTTTGTAACTCATAAGGTTTAATAATTTATATACACATAGATGCTTCAGTAGTTTGTTGGAAAATTCCATTATCTTTTCATTCCATTTTTCCAGGAACTTTTTGAAGGGTGATCTTCACCATTTGTGTGTGTGTGTGTGTGTGTGTGTGTGTGTGTGTGTGTAACGTATGTGTACACACTATATATTTTCTTTGCTTGTCAGTGTGTATAAATTCAACATGGCCATCTGCTTGGTGTTCCTCCCCATGAAAAGACCACTGAAAATATGAGTGCTGTAGCAAAGTTTGGTAAAGAAACTAGATGGTGCCCGGCTATTAGAAAGAATAGCATCTGAGGTGCTGGAGGCTTGTCTTCAAACAAGCAGCCCTCTAAGAGAGACATCAACTAAGTCCACATGAAAGAAGCACACCACCCTGTGTGGTTCTAGGATTGTAAGTAGTATAATCCAAAACTAAAGGAAAGAATGGTGTTTCCAGCTCTTATCTGTAGCAGTGTGCATGTTCTGGTCTAATCCAGTTTATAAGGTAGAACTGAGGTCATGATAGTGGTGTGAAGGAAGCACCAATGAACTAGAGGAAAGTTGTGTGTTTCGTCAGTGCTGTACTGCACCTAACCGGCTCATCTCTTCCCTGTGACCTTCCTGTAAGGGGATGTCCAATTGTCTACAGATGGGCTTTGGGTCTCCACTCTTTCTGCCCCCCACCCCCCACCACCACCATTCACATTGGATATGGTTTTGTTCTGGGTCTTTGATGCCTGATACCTGATCCCATCAACACCTCATGATCACACAGACTGGTGTGCTTCTTCCATGTGGGCTTTGTTGCTTCTCAGCTAGATGGCTACTTATTTTTCTTCAAGCCTTTAAGACCCCAGATGCTATGTCTTTTGATCGCCGGGCACCATCAGCTTTCTTCACCACATTTGCTTATGCAACCATTTTGTCTTCAGCTATCATGTTGGGAAAGTGAGCATCACAGAATGCTGGATTATTAGAACAAAGTGTTCTGTGTTGAGGGAGTACTTGAGTCAAGGTCCAATGTCCATCTGCAACCTTAATTATTAACATATAGATATAAGAACATAGATCTAGTCCCCTCTCATTATGTATAAATATAGTTACATATGTGCATGCCTGTATTTAGACCTGTATAAATGTCCTTTGCCTCCTGGTCCTTTCCTCTATTTCCTTTTACTTTCCTTTTGTCCCACCATCATGCTTGGCCTTCATTCGGCTTTAGTAATTCCTCACTGTTACATTGCCCTTGATTAAGCCCCACTAGGATGCCCTTCTCTCCAATGATTTTAGTTCACTTGTAGTTCCCTTGTCCCTGGGTTGGTTCCCCCACCAACAACCCTTCCTTCCTTTCTTCCACCTCCCCTTCTCCCATATCCCCCTGGAACCGTCAGACCCTTTCTCTTTTTTTTGTCCCTGAATTGTTGATCCCACCTATCTTATCTAGATAGATATTCAGAGACATTAATAAGCACGAAAACCAGGAAAAGCCAAACAGTCAACAAAGAAAGTCAAAACCAACAAAGCAATAACAACAACAACAAAAAAGCCACTGACAAAAATGGAAAAGCCTATAAGTAGTTGAAGGTCTGTTTGTTGGCCTTTACAAGTGTTTTCCAGTGGAGTCTGATGGGGTGCCACACTCTGTCTCCAAAGTCAATTTTTGGTATTCCCCAGGGATTTCATCACTTTGTTCCCCTTGCTGCTCTGTTGCATGCCCTTAGTGTTTCGCCCCAGTGTGATGGGATCAGATTGGGCACAATTACCGCACTGTATCTTTTGTTTTTTAAGTGAAGGGAAAATGCATGTGTTTTAAGTCCACGGTGAATCCCCACTGAAAATGGATCAGGGATGTGGACAGCCTTGCTGTTGTGCAGAAAGCATTGGAAAGTGGATTGTTACAGATGCAGTTAGCTTAAAATTTAGCACCCTATCATTTTATTTTCCTTTATGATCCACTTAAACTTGTTCTAATTTTTAATATATTCTGCTTTCTTTTCAATTGAGGTTTCTATCCACTTTACTTTGTTATTGTTTTTAGGTTGGGGGAAATAGGGAGCTAATACTGATGAGTACAAGAATGAAGAAAATGTTCTCAAACTGACTGTGGGGATGATTGTACAACCCTTCTTGATGTGATTGAACTATTTAATTGTATGATATATGAATTATATGCCAGTAAAACTGTTTAAATATTAAATAAATGATTTTGTAAAGCTATATTTTTCCCCTTATGGCCATACTTTGGACATTTCTGTAATGAAGTTTCCTCTTTCTTTTTATGTGTAATAAATTTTCATGAGCTTTGTGTATTAAACCTTTGTTTACAATAACTCACTGCCTTCAAGGCAATTCCGACTCATTGCATCCCTTCAGGACAAGGTAGAGCTACTCCACAGAATTTCCAAGACTATAAATCTTTACGGGATCAGAAAGCCTTGTCTTTCCGCTGTTTGTTTCCTGGACGTGTCTTGTGTACTTTGGACACGTTGTCTGAAAAGACCAGTCCCTGGAAAAGACCATCGTGCCTGGCCAAGAAGAGGGTGAATGAAAGAGAGGAGGACCTCAGGAGATGGTGGAATGCAGTGATGCTATGATAGGTGTAAATCAAGCAGTGTGCGGCTGGCACGGGACGGCAACTGTTCCTTCTGGTGAACGTGGGGATGGACTTGATGGCACCTAACATCAGCAACCACAGATGTCACACTTATTTGTTTTATTTGTAGCCTTTCCTTCATGTTGTTTTTGGTAACTTTTTGTTTGCATAGGTTGTTGTCTTTATGTAGCCAAACACCCCAAAATTTCCTTCTGTGATTTCTCTTTTGGTTTTATGTTTAGAGGGATCTGTGCTTACAAGATCATGCCAATTTATGAGGGAAAAATTGAATTGCAAGATCATGGAATTTTTCCAAGAACTTTTTGATGCCCCATCATAGATGCCATATTTGATTATTTTGTAATGGCTTCTTTTATATGTGTATTTTACTATTTAACTCTTCTTGAATTGAGTCAGATTATATTTTCCTCAGAGCAAGATCTAACAATGTAACTGATGGAATAAAACCAACTTCTTTCCTTGAAAAAATAAAGGTTATCCTGGCCAATACACCTAAGTTAAATGACAATTGCTGGGCTATCCTATGAGGAATAATTTGTCCCTATCAATAAATAATTTGCCCCTATCAATAAGTAATTGTGATCTTACTTATAGGAAAATTTTTGACCTTGGAAAAGTAAAATTAGCATGCCCACTTATGTTCTTGTTCTTGGGTGCCATCGAGTCAGTTCTGACCCATAGAGACTCTATGCACGACAGACAGGACGACACACTGCCCAGTCCTGCGCCAGCCTCAGAATTGTCCCTGTGCTTGAGCCCATGGTTGCAGCCACTGTCAATCTATCTCCTTGACGGCCTTCCTCCCTTTCTCGACCCCCTGCTTTAGCACAACGGATGTACTTCCCCAATAACCGGTCTCGCCTGAGAATGTGCAGGCTGATGGAGAAAAGAAAGTCCAAGAAAACTCTAAGGTTCTCTGTGTACTCGTTTTAGAATTTAAGAGCAAATTATTCAACTGGTTTTGTATTATTCAGCTAATTTGTTTCTAAAAGTTTCCATAGAAATTCCTAATGGATATTTTATGGGAAGGATCCGACTATGAAGGGTTAAATAACTTAAAGTCCCTATATGATTGCCAACTTAACAATATTTTGTGGTGTAGACATCTGAAAATAATAGAATCAGCAAAAATTAAAGTTATTTCCAAGTTATAAATATTTGCATTAAGAATAGCCATAAACACTGACCCACCCAAGGGGAGGGTATTGTTTGTGTCTCCACAAGGAAAGAGGGACCAGGCTTAAATCCATTGTTCCAGGATGCATATACAGCGAGCCAGCATGGAGAGGGGAGCCCGTGGAGGGGCCTGAGGGCTCGGCCCCCATCCCAGCTACGTGGACAACTGCCCCTCCCCCAGAAGAATTTATTTTAGAGGATGTCACTGAAGCTGCAGCTAGGGCAGAGGGACATGTCTGATCAGACACACGGGAGAAAATGAAGGGGGAGGAAGAGAGAGTGGAGCACATCCTGGCCCACCAGGCCTGGAGAACGATAAACCCACTCCTACCAGCCAATGTACAGAGTGGACCATATGGCTGATCCCACTATGAGACACGACATCCCTCACTGACCCATGGCCCTAC
>NW_022103920.1:53310152-53311884 GCF_000313985.2 Echinops telfairi
TAAACAAGCGGCCATCTAGCTCAGAAGCATCAAAGCCCACATGGAAGAAGTGCACCAGCCTGTGTGACCATGAGGTGTAGAAGGGACCGGGTATCAGACATCAAAGAACAAAAATTCATATCACTGGTGGCCCACCTTCCCAATATGATCGCTGAAGACAAATGTGTGCATAAGCAAATGTGGTGAAGAAAGCTGATGGGGCCCGACTATCAAAAGATATAGCATCTGGGGTCTTAAAGGCTTGAAGATAAACAAGCGGCCATCTAGCTCAGAAGCAACAAAGCCCACATGGAAAAAGCACACCAGCCTGTGTGACCACAAGGTGTCGAAGGGAGCAGGTATCAGGCATCAAAGAACAAAAAATCAAATCATTGCAAATGAGGGTGAGTGCAGAGTGGAGACCCAAAGCCCATTTGTAGGCAACTGGACACCCTCTTACTGAAGGGTTGTGGGGAGGAGATGAGCCAGTCAGGGTGCAGTGTAGCAACGATGAAACATACACTTTCCTCGAGTTCTTAAATGCTTCCTCCCTCCACTATCATAATCCCAATTCTACCTTGCAAATCTGCCTAGATTAGGATGTACATTGGTACTGACAGGAACTGGAAACACTGGGAATCCAGGAGAGATGATCCCTTCAGGACCAATGGTGAGAATGGTGATACCAGGAGGGTGGAGGGAAGATGGGGTAGAAAGGGAGAACTGATTACAAGGATGTACATATAGCCTCCTCCCTGGGGGATGAACAATAGAAAAGTGGGTGAAGCGAGACGTCGGACAGTGTAAGATATGACAAAATAATAATAATTTATGAATTATGAAGGGTTCATGAGGGAGGGGGGAGTGTGGATGGAGAGTGAAAAATGAGGAACTGATATTAAGGACTCAAGTAGAAAGCAAATGTTTCGAAAATGATGATGGCAACAAATGTACAAATGTACAATGGATGTATGCATGGATTGTGATAAGAATTGTATGAGACCCCAGAAAAATGATTTTTTTTTAAAAGAATAGCCATCAAGATTTGCATTAATTTTTTGTTTAAGATTGGGGTATAAATAGTGCTATTTTTAAAAATATGTCAGAAAAATAAAGCTAGTGAATTCAAGTAGCAATTTGCTAAGGAAATAAACTGAACCATCAAATATGAAAACACAATGGAAAATGTTCTCTGTTATACTATTAGCAAAAAAATAATACACTGGCAACATATGCTCCATCTGTACACTAATAAGGAAAATAGGAATTTCTGGAGAACAATTTGACTGTATCCATTAAAAACCTTTAATATGTCTCCAGTGTTGTCCCCATAGCACTATGGGTCAGTGAGGGATGTCGTGTCTCATAGTGGAGCTGGCTCTATGGTCCTCTCTGTGCATTGTCTCCTCTGAGCAGGAGTATCATCCACAGGGCTTGGTGGGCCAGGGTGTGTTCCACTCTTTCCCTCCCCCCTTTGTTTGCTCCTGTGTGCTCTGATTCAACATGTCCCTCTCCCTAAGCTGTAGCTTCAGTACTGTCCTCTGAAGTGAATTCTTCTGCGAGGTGGGAAGGCTGTCCACGTAGTTGGGATTGGGGCCGGCCCCTCAGACCTCTCTATTGATTCCTTGCAGGAATTGTGCTCCATCTGAACCCACCACACTGAGGCAAAACACAAAGGGTGTGCAACAGAACAGCAAATGGAGCAGAGCAATGAAGACCCCAGAGAACACCAAAAATAGACTTTGGGGCCAGG
>NW_022103920.1:53312894-53329218 GCF_000313985.2 Echinops telfairi
GCGGGGAGGAGACGAGCCAGTCAGGGTGCAGTATAGCAACAATGAAACATTCAACTTTCCTCTAGTTCTTAAATGCTTCTTCTCCCTGACTATCATGACCCAAATTCTACTTTACAAATCTGGTTAGACCAGAGCATGTACACTGGTACAGATAAGAGCTGGAAACAGGGAATCCAGGACAGATAAACCCCTCAGGACCAACATTGAGAGTAGCCATACCAGGAGGGGAAGGGGAAGGTGTGGGGAGAAAGAGGGAACCGATCACAATGGTATACCTAACCCCCTCCCAGGGGGATGGACAACAGTAAAATGGGTGAAGAGAGACATCGGTCAGCGTAAGACATGAAAAAATAACAATTTATAACTTATCAAGGGTTCATGAGGGAGGGTAGGTGAGAGAAAGGGGGAGAAAATGAGAAGCTGATACCAAAGGCTCAAGTAGAAAGAAAATGTTTTGAAAATGATGATGGCAACAAATGTACAAATGTGCTTGACAAAGTGGATGGATGGTGATAAGAGTTGTACGAACCCCCAATAAAATGATTTTTTTTAAAAGAAAAAATAAATAATGATGGCAACCTCTGTACAGATATGCTTGACACAATTGATGTATGAAATGTTATAAGAGCTCCCAATAAAATTAGTTAAAAAAAGAAACCTTTCATAAGATTTTCAACAAGTTTATCAGTGGCTAATTCCTCAGAAGTAGACCGCCTATTTATTCCTCCTGGTCTGTACTTATTCTGGGGGCTCTGCTGAAACCAGTTCACTTTAGGTGACTCTGCTGGTATTTGACATACTAGTGACGTAGCTTCCAGCATCACAGCAACATGCAAGCCACCGTAGTACACCACACTGAAAGACAGGGGCTGCAACAACAGGCTCAAACTTGGGAACAAGTGTGAGGGTGCCACAAGACTAGGCAGTGTTTCCTTCTGTTGTGCATTGATTGGGTCGCTGACACCTGACGACAACAATATTGTTATGCCTTAATCCAATCATTTTGACTTAAGGAACCAATAAATGAGCAACCCAAAAACTGTATGCAAGAATACTATTATTTAATGTAATAAGAAATTGTAAAATCTAAATGTCCTAAAATAGGGGACTAGTTAAGTAAATTACAGTACTGCCCATGGTAAAATGGAACAGATATTTCAAGTTATCCTTTCCAGAGAATATTAAATTAAGTAAAGAACTGTAATGACATAATGTTACATTCAAAAATCAGAGTGGTATGTGAATGTGCTTGAGTGTGTATTGTGGAAAGAATGCTATGTAACTGAAAGGAAATAAATGAAAATGTTAGCAGTCTCTTTCATTTTCAAAGGCTGTTCAGTTTGTACATAATGCTCACCTATTAGTTTTATAATCATTATAATTTGCTGAAAATGCTTGTGTCCTTTGATGCTAATCAATCTTACCAAAGAAAACATCAAATTTGTACACAAAAATGAAGAACAAAAGCATTCACCAGTGTTATTATAAAATAATCTAAATGAAATCTCAATATCTAATACTGGGAGACTGGCTAAGTAAATATTCAATATTATCCTAACATATACAAAAATTTTAAGGAAAGTGTCTGACAGAGGAAAATACTCATAAACATACTTTTAGTGAACTGGAAAAATATGATACAAACATATTACGCACAACAGATTGTTCAATTGAGTAAAAATATTGACAGAAGATTTACAACAATTTCGTGGCAGTGATTATGGACAAGAGAGGGAGACGGGCCAGGAAAGAGTACAAAAGGGATGTGACCTGTACCTCTGGTGCACTGCCTCTGAAAGGAGAGAGGAAAAGAGAAAGGAAATGCCTGGGGCAAATATCACCAAATGCAATATTTTTTTTATATTCTGTGTTGGGTGGCAACTGTTATACGGAATACTTAATAGATAGAGGCCAGCACTTAAAGCTTACAAGTACTTTACAAGTACTGCTTCATCGAACCCTCAGAGCAATCCTTTTTGGTTGGTTGTGAGGCTCTTGTCCAGTGGGTTCTGACTCATAGCGATGCCACGCCGCAGACGGAAACAGCATGCAGGCCTGTGTCACCCTCACAATCGTTCCTATGTCTGAGTCCATTGCCGCAGCCACTGTGTCCGTCCATCTCATCAAGGATCTTCTTCGCTTGTGCTGCTCCAGGGATGGGTCTTTCCTGATAACATGTCCAAAGGATGAGAGACAAAGTCTTGCCATCCTTATTTCTAAGGAGCACACTGGATGCGCTTCTTCCAAGACAGATTTGTTTGTGCTTTGGGCTGTCCATGGTATTTTCAATATTCCTCGCCAACACCATAGTTCAAATACATGCATTCTTCTTCAGTCTTCCGTATACAATGGCCGACTTTCACATGCATAGGAGGTGACTGAAAATACCATGGCTTGGGTCAGGTACACCTTAGTCCTCAAAGTAACCTCCTTGCTTTTCAACACTTTAAAGTGATCTTGTGCGGAAAGTTTTCCCAACGCAAAAATGTGTTTGAACTCTTGACTGCTGCTTCCATGAGCATTGATCATGCATCCAAATAAGATGAAATCCTTGACAACTTCAATCCTTTCTCCTATTATTATGCCTGTTGTTCCGATGAGGAAATCAAGGCACAAGCTTCCTCAGTAAGAAACAGCATGGGCTTTTAAACATGGGCAGCCAATGGCTCTCCCATTTTCATTTTGCACAGTCATACTATGTGGTGATTTGGTGGTCATTAACTTCATAATGAATACCACATGCAAGTAAAGTTTTGCTGTGTGTGTTTTTTTCCATTGAACTAAGCAAATCTGCTGCACAAGACCTCTTCAAAGCGTTCAAGAACAGAGACGGCACTTTGAAGAATAAGGTGTGCCTGACCCAAGCCACAGCATTTCAACCATCTCGTGTGCACATGAAAGGTGGGCAAGGAAGAAGAAAGAAGACCTGATGGCGTTGAATTATGGTGTTGCTGAAGAGCAATGGAATTACTATGTACTTCTAGAACAAGAAACAAACCTGTCTTGGAAAAAAAGTATAGCAATAACGCTCCTTAGAAGCAGAGATGGCGAGGCTTCATCTCATGTACTTTAGACATGTTATCAAGAGAGGGTAGTCCCTGGAAAGGGACAGCAGACCTGTTAAAATGGAGGACCAGCAAAAGGACGAAGATGCATTGACACAGTGGCTGCAACAATGGGCCCAGACCAAAGAACACCTGTCAGATGATACAGGACTGAGAGAGGTTGTTGTTCTGTGGTGCATCAGGTCACAGTGAGTCTGAACCTAACACTTCATAATTTACCCCATTCGAAAACTACTCCAAACCCGCTGCCATGTAGATTTAAACATATCTAGATATAATTGTCATTGAGCACATTAGGAATGAGTATCACCAAGAGATGGATATCGAATGCAGGTGTAATCATGTCTATGGTAGTGGAGTGGCAAATGGGTAGACTGCCATAGAAAAATAACCCACTTCTCAGTTTCTGAGCCATTGTATTCTAGATTTGGGATAAATAGCATCGTATAATAGTGACCAGTTCATAGAGTGTACTTTATCCTGAAGAACTCCACCCCAACACTAAAAGCTGGTTTCCAACTCGCACAGCAAATAAGTCTTCATTAGGTCATTTTGCAATGCTAACCTAGCTGCCATAAGACACAAGAGCACTGACCTTAATTGTTTTGCTGTAAGATAAGTTTCTTGATTAAAGCAAGTTTATATGAAAGAACATGATGTAAATAAGCATTTAATAAATCAACAGAAGAGGCTGGAGGTCCAGGAAGGGAAACCATATCCAGCTTGAGTATGTATTCCAGTGAGTACAAAACATTCTTCACTCTCTAACGGAGAAAACCAAATCCACTACCATCAAGTCAATTCCAACTCATAGCAGTCTTGGATCAAACAGAGTAGAAGTGCTCCTGAGAGTTTTCAAGACTGTAACTCTTTAGAAGAACAAACAGCCTCATCTTTCTCCCAAGCAGAGGCTGCTTGATTTAAACCACCGGCCTTGCGTTTATTAGTCCACTGCTGGACCCACAGCATGGGGTTGGGGACCAATATAATCAACCAGGAGTCACATGCATCCCTTTGTTGATCAGACAACATGGGGGCCTCACTATTGGCCACTACTCTTAGGAAATTGAGCATTCACTCATTATAGTACCCAGGTCAGCGGTGGAGAGAGACAATAGTTTTTTTAAGCCATGTACAATCTTCATCTCTACTATGATATACTATTGTTCATGAATCCGATGGCATAGCGTGGTTGGTCACTGGAATATGATGCTCACACAGGGGGTCATCTGGTTCACCTTATCATTGGACAGATGAATACTCACAAGGAATATTAATATCCCCACATGCCGAGCAATTTAAAGAGAATCATTCACATCCCCCATCACCCTTATCAGCAATTTTGCTCCTTTCAATCCTGCCATACAGACAAACTCTTAACTACCACCCAGGAATTGGTACAGATCGGGTTTCATTTCTGTCAGCTTCCTGGTCAAGGGCATCATGAAGTTGTGCCTACTGGGAGGATTTCCCTTTTGCATTTCCTTCGTGCCCACTCATGATTTATTTGTGTATCTATATAGAAGCAATGGGGTTCTGATCACCTCTATAGACCTTGGGTTTTCAACACAATTCTAAGGCCTGAAAACACTAACTGAAAAAGCAAGGAAAATCTTAAACCACTAAACGAAATAGCAAAAGCCAATACAATTATTTCCTGTGTGATGCACTGCTCAATTAATGCCCTGCAATAACAAGCTGGTTTGTGACCCATACACCCACAGTTTAGACATTTAAGCTTGTGACAGGAGCCTTGCAAGCTATACTTCTGTCACTAAAAGGGAACTGATATAATGATGGCAAAGCCATTAGCAATCCTGATAATTCGTTAACCATTTTATCACTTTCCCTATTTTGGAAGAAATGCAAATAAGATTGGCATACACAGATTCTGCAGATTCATTTGCCCTGTTATTTCATATGAGAGCGGTGAAGGATATAAATTTCAGCTCTTAAAGGTCAGGGATATGCAATTCTGATTTAGAGTGGGATTTTCAGTCAAATAATCTGAAAGAAAAGACGAGGTGACTGGAAACAGGTTTTTTATTTAAGGTTTTAAATTTCAGCACAAGGACATCAACAGATATAGCACCACAACACCTCAGAAAAGAATTGGCCTTCAAAGAAAGACCACTCAGCCAAATTCCACCTCAAATCCCAGAGTCTTCTCTGCAACTCTCCCTCAAGTGATTTTCAGCCTCTTAAAAACAAAAACAAAAAACCCCCCGTAACTGAGAATCCAGTGCCTTCAGACAGCTCTCACAGCTCCTCTCTTCAGGGGAGCCAGAAATGCGACTCCCTACTGTGATACCTCCGAGTCTTGATGATGACCATTCAAATAGCTTCCCTTCTTCATCCTCTTCTCTTCTCCAGGATGAATATATCCAGTTTCTTCCACTGTGGTTCATATGACTTGGTTTAGGGAGACCTAAAACATGCATTTAAAATAAAAAAGGATGGTATGGGGTTGGGCCTGCACTCTAGGGTCTATTTCTACAGCATGATGCAAAGGTGGATTTTCTGAAGACTCATTAATGCTCATTATAATTCTTAACATTCCCTAGGATCTCACTATGTGCCAAGAACCTTGAAGAAGGCTTTTTGTGCATCATCTCCCTTAATTCTATGACAGCCACCTATGAGGTGGGTACTATTTTTATCCACATTTTTACATGAAGAAAATGAGGCTTAGAAAGAGTAAGTACTTACTCAAGGTTGACTAGCCCGTAAGTGGTGGAATTTGGACTCTCTCCCGGGTTTCTGAAAAAGCTCACATCTAAGGGACATTTATGATTTACCAGCCCTGAGCTGAACCCTTTAATGTGGAATAATCCTTATAACTGTTAAGTAGCTACTACTGTTATTTCAATTTTACATATAGGATAACTAAGGCATCGAAAGATATGACAAAATGGTAAGAAACTAAGAACTAGCTTTCCAAGCATGCTTACTTTATATGCTCATTTTTCAGGGCTTATATGTATCCCTTGCAAGGAGCCCTGCTGGCACAGTGATTACACGCTGGGCTGCTAACTTCACGGTCAGCTGCTCAAGCCAATGCTCAGGAGAACGATAGGGCGATTCTTCCCTGTGCTATAGGGTCACCATGAGTCGGCACCGACTCGACGGCAGTGAGTGAGGGATTTATCCCTTATCATATTAATCTTACTAGATTCAGTCCACGATTCTACCTGGCAAAACTATGAGAGATATTGATTTCATCCTCTAACTTATGTTTTATCCCTGCTGGTTTTTTATTTTTTCTGCATATCTTATAAGAAGGGTTTCGGTGCTTCCAAGTCACCAACAAATTACATTGAATAGAAGATCTAGGGAAGAGCCATCCACAGGCCACAAAAAGCCTCCCTCCGGACTCTCCTTAATCCACACATCAGATCCAATCAGCACCACCATGCAACCCTTAATACACTGTCTCCTCCAGTCTATGTTTCTCCATGTCAGCCATAATGATATTGTAAGCTTGTAAAGTGTCCTGCTGACATATAGATCTGTTCTCAGTCAAAGCTCGAACTCCTACCAAAAAAGAAAATCGTATTACTGGGAAGTCATTTGGAGATAGCAAATCCAGCTTGGATCTTAGTGATTACCACTTTTTCTTCTTGTATTTTCAGAAAAAGTCCTAAGTGAAATAGACATTAAATTATTTTTGTACGCACGATACTATAAATTTAGCTATGTGAATTATGTGTAACACGTTCTGAAGCATCAAAATCAAATTTGAGTTCCAATCTCAAACTTTAAGAGTCTTGTGAGTTGATCTCAATCAGGCCATGTGACAGCATATTGCTTTTTAAAATCTTGAACTCTGGGCCATCTTTAAGATTGACAGTATAATTTTACAGTTTGGGGGGTTGGGGTTTTTTTTTTTTCCGCATTTAATATTGAGTTAAACTGATAGTTTAGCATTTCCCTCAATTGAGTTATACATCACTAATAAGTGAATTAAGACTTCTAGTGGCATAATGGGTTATGCATTGGGGTGCTAACCAGAAGTCAGCAGTTCGAAACCACCTGCCGCTCCACAGGAGAAAGATGAGGCTTTCTACTCCTGCAAAGAATTACAATCTCAGAAATCCATGAGGGCAATTTTGCCCTGCCCTCTAGGGTAGCGAAGAGTCAGAGCTGGCCTGATGGCAGTGAGTTTGAGTTTTGAGTCAGTGAATTATCTTCCTTGACAGTCATCCAGAAATTTTTGATAAGAAGATGCTTGACTCCAGTGTAATAATCCTTTAAAACCATGAATTGATCATACAATCTCTTCTAGCTTTGAAACTGTCATAATGTATGCAATAAAATGTTCTCCTGGCTTTGATATCATTACTTGACTTCTAATGGGCCTTCTTTCATTTATTTTCTTTTCAATTCTGCATTACAGTGTACCTTAAACATAAACAAGTATTCAAAACTTTTTCTTCTAGACTCTTAAAGGAACATAAAGGTCAAGCTTAAGTTCAAGTTTATAACAGAAATAAAAATAAATCAAGTGTTTGACTTTGACCTTACGTGACTGTATTGTGACCCCAGAGGCAATGACAGCCAAACAACTATGGAAATGGGGGCACGCATCCTTTGATTCTGCTTTGTTGGAAACTCCAAACTTCAAGAAGACGGAAATGTGAAAAATATGTACCTCTAGTAACCAAAGAAAAACAGTAATAGCTGTGCTAATTATTGAGGAATTTAGGTCTCAAATGGTGTCCATATTTCAAAGTAGTTTGAATTTGTGAATTTTCAACCATGTATTTCTCCCTTGCCCTCCATTTCCCCATCTACAGCAGGAGACAAAGCTGTTTAAAAGTAAGCAAAAGTCACCAAAATTACAGCAAAATCCAAGGTCATGAAATACTGTAAATACTTTCTATTTCTAAACGGAATACTACATTTCCCCTGTGCATTTTTGTAACTCTGGCATTACTATTACTGTCCTGTCCCAATTAGCTTTATTTTAAATATCTCTGGGGTGCTATGATCCCTCTGAGAGATACAAAAGGTCATTTGACTTTTCTAAAACACAGAATTATTCAGGAGAACCTAATAACTGCACTGCAAATGTAATGCTTACTATACCTCTGAGGAAAAAATATGCTTCTTGAGATAGATACAAAGACAGACCAAGTTTCATTTGTAATGTTAATGAATTTTGCTTGAAAAGACTTAGCTGTGTCCTTTCTCATGCTGCTGGCCGGGTTCTAATGAGGTTTTGGTAATAGAAAAAGACACATATTCTCATTTTTCAACTCATTTCAGAAATAAAAAATTATGTTACCTGTTTGTTCGTGTTCTTTTGGCCATGTTCTGAATCTTAACCCTTATCATGTAGACCTTGAATTTTGATACCACAAAATCTGGTTGGCATCGAATGATTTAATGATTTTTTTTCTTACCAATAAAATGAGATGTCCTAGGAAATTTAATAATGTGTTTTGTGAGATCCAGCCTCACATCCAGATGGGTCCTAAGGGAAGATTGTGTAATTGAAGGAAGAAATTAAGAGACAGACAAAAATTTGGGGGTGCTCACTTCTGCCATGGCTTCAGGAACCAGGTGTGAGCAGAGAAAGAGATTGTATTCTCAACATAATTTATATACTCTTGGGGCATGCACGCCCCTCTAGTTACAGGCAATAGCATACATAATAAAACAAGCTGTGCCCTAAACCCAGAGGTCCCTGAATTTATTGGAGGCGTAACCTAACACCAGTGCTGGGGGCAAGTCAGGGGGAGAGACTGTCCCCTGAGCAAGAAGAGCAATTGCAACATGTCTGTTCCAAAGCTGCTGGCCAGATAGCACCCAGCCATGCGCCTGGAAGAGGTGACTTTAAGGTAGCACTATTATGGGAGGATATTGTAGAGATTAATTTTGATTATGAGAATGTGATTGGGACTCAACTCTAACCCACAAGTGTGAAGGCCTCCCTCCACCCAGAATCCTGGTCTGTCCAGCTTCTTAAAATATGAGAGTAAAGAATTCATCTGCATACACTCTCTTCCCAGTTCTCTGTTTCCCACGTTTTTAAAAAAAATATTTAATGTTCCAAATTATGTCAGCAAGAATCAAGTTATTGATCTTTGAAATGAGAGGGGGGTAGTGGGGATGAGTCCCTAAATATTATATCCTCAGGATTACTGCTTACAATTGAATCTTACTCATGGAGAACATTTTAAGCTATCTTAAACCTATGCAGAAAATCAATGAATGGCTGTATGAATTAATGACCATGTTTCTGAGCAATAAAGAAACAGCTGCCCTGGAGTCCATTCTAATCAAGGTGAACCCCATAGGCTGCCCAGTAGAACTGTGCTCCAAAGGTTTTGCAAGTCATGACCTTTGGGAAGCAGATCAGCAGGCCCTTCTTCCAAGGCACTTGTGGGTGGACTTGAACCACTGTCCTTTTATTAGTGCAGTGCGTAATGGTTTGTGCAGTCACTAACCCACTGCCAGTGAGCAGCTGGTAGTTTCGAACTGCTGATGTTGCAGGTAGCAACCAAAATCGGAACCACTATGCCACCAGTGCTCCTTTAGTACCAACAATAGAAGGCAATAATTATGTAAGGAACCTCAAACCACTGTCAGACATGAAGATTATTCACATCAGAAACCACTAAGAAAACACGAGTATTTTGCATGTTTTGCACTCCTATGTTCATCCCATATTCATTTTACTCTTGCATATTATTGCTTTTGTTTAACTGAGCAAGTCATCCTAATAAAATTACACATTTTAGATCACAGAGAAATGAGACATATATGCACTTATCAATAACCCCCAGTGTCCTAATAAATTCAGATAGCTTAGGCTGGAACTCATGGTCTTTCCTTCGTTGGTCACAGTCTGGCTTTCCATTCTACTGATTCAACATTTCCCTAAAGTCAGTTATGTACGATACCATTAAACAGTCAGTTATCTAACGCCATTCTAAGCTTTTTTACCTCTAGACCTTTGTTGAACCTCTTTCCTCCGTTAATCTGGAATGGTCTTCTGCTCTCCACCCTCTCTTCTACAGATCAAAATAGTATATCACTCTCGAAATGCTCTGTCTTATTTCCCCAATGGTATGTTAAAATTTGGTTTATACTCTCCTTATTGAGTTTCTCGTTCATTTTGATAACGTCTAGGGAAGCCAGGGACCTTTTAATCTGCAAACTTCTCTGTATGTTCTGCAATGTAACACAGCACCTCACATAAAAGAGTGCCGAGTACATATCTCTGAGAGTAAATTAAAAAGATAAGTATGCCTTCTACAACATAGCAGTTGTACTGTTTTGTACTTACAAATGGGCCCCCCATTTTTTCCATACCCATCTTAAATGTATGATGGGAATAAATTATTTTCAAACATCGTAGAAACATACATTTTCCTATATAATAGATGACAATTTGAGCTATCCTCCCATTGAAAATAAATAATGAAGGAATATTTTCAAACGTTTTATCAAGAAAGAAAGAATCATTAGGGGCCAAAAATCAGAATGCAGAGCAGCAAACTGAGGTTAGACTCTCGCTTGCACCTTCCGCGCATTTGTTCACCGAGGTGAACCTCCATGTTCACAGGCAGCATGAGATAAAAGGATGGGAGGGGCAGGCCCAAGATGAGGAATCCAATTAGAGAGGTTTTAGTTAATTAGGAACCCCCAAATCCTATATATGAACTAGAAATAAATCCACGGGGGCATCGAATGAAATTGTTTATTTTAAAATATGACATTGGGTAAAAAGAAACAAAATTTCCCCTTTGAATTATCCGCAAGCTGGCCCTCACGTGAGCTTGTAGCCCAAACTCATAGAGCTTATCCAAAAGCCCCAGGCAAGAAAATTTAATTAAACTGCTCTTGTACTGGTTGAGTCCCACAATATTTGTCAGAAGCAAATGCAAATAGTCACTGGAGGTATAAATTGACAAAACCAATACAGAGCTCAAAAAATACTACCACAGAATTCCCCAAATATGAACTTACATTACAATTTATGAAATGCATGGCGAACCCCATCACCTTGATTGAAAGGTCGTAAAAACACAGGTAGCAAGTTAGATGTATAAAGGTCTCCAACATTGAAATAAGACAAAAATATTAAATATGTTTCATATAGTTTTACAATAAGGAGTTCTGAAAATAGAAAAAACAATCAAATCGTAAAAAGACAAAACTGGCTTTAAAAGGAAGGGAAGGATGGAAGGAAAAAGGGAAAAAGGAAAGAAGGCAGCAATTACATAGAACACTTAGAACTTCAAAATACAATAATGGAAATGAAAACTCAATGCCCCATTCTATTCTCTTTCCCTTCCTCCTGATCCAGGCTAGAGATTCAGCTCATGTAACACATAGTCATATTTTTCTTCAAATTCATAAAACTTCTTAGCCTAATAAGAAGTATGTACAAAACACTTTTACTAAAAGTCATATTTAATGGTAAAGCATTACTTTTTAAAGCAGTATGCTCCCTGCTTTCAACCTGGAACTGAAGTCTCTTCATTAGGTGCTATCAAGTAGGGTCAGACCCATAGCGACCCAATGTACAAAAGAGGGAAACATTGCCTGGTCCTGCGTTATCTTTAAAATTGTGGTTCCATTCTGAGTCCACCTATTGTTGCTGCCACTGCGTCAACCCATCTTGTCAAGAGTATTCCTCTTTTGCCCTGCCCTCTACTTTACCAAGCATCCTGACATGTCCAAAGTACATTAGATGAAGTTTCGCCATCCTTGCCTCTAAGGAGCATGTCGACTGTACTTTTTCCAAGACAGATTTGTTTGTTCTTTTGACAGTCTGTGATACTTTCAATATTCTTCACCAGAACCGTAATTCAAATGCATTGATTCTTATTGGGTCTTCCTTATTCAATGTGCAGCTTTCACATGCATAGGAGGCCATTGAAAAAGCCATATTTGGGGCCAGGTGCACCGTAGTTCTCAAAGTAACGTCTTTTCTTTTCAACACTTGTTGTTTGATCTCTTAACTGCTGCTTTCATGAGCACTGATTGTGGATCCAAGCAAGAGGAAATCCTTGACCACTTCAATCTTTTCTCCATGTATCATGATGTTGCCTTTTGGTCCAGTTGTGGAGATTTTTGTTTTCATTACATTGAGTTGTATTGCATACGGACTTTTAGCAAGTACAATTGTGTCATCTGTGTACACAAGGTTGTTGATCAGCCTTGCTCCAAACTGATGCTATGTACAACCTCCTATAGTCCAGTTTCTCTGATTATTTGCTCAGCATACAGATTAATTCTAGTGAGAGGACCCCACTCAGATGCATTCCTTTCCTGATTTAAAACCACTCAGTATTCCTTGTTCTGTTTGTACAACTGACTCTTGCTCAGTGTATAGGTTTGCATGAACACAGTAAAGTGTTCTGAAAGTCTCTAGCCAGTGTAAAAAGGCAATAGAAATAAATGGTAGAAGGCATAAAAGGGGACAACACAAAATAACATTATTTGTAGGTGATATGATTTTGTGCATTAAGACATCCAATATAATTAACATATGATTTCTGTAATTAAAATGGAAATTATAATCCATTTCAGTGTCGTTAATACATATATGTTAAAGTTAAAACTATAATTAGAATTCAGTATAGGAAATATTTTAATGCTCTCACTGCAGGAAAAACTTCTTAAATAAAATGTACAAAAATAACAGAAGTAATTGATTACATAAAATTTTTAAATTTTTGTTCATCAAAAAATACCCTAAAGAGAATCGATAAAAAGTAAAATAAGAAGAAGCAGACACAAACGAGAAGATATTCCTGGGAGGAACATGTGCTCACATTGCCATCGTGTGTCGATTCTGACTCATAATGACCCTGTTGGACAGAGTAGAATTGCCCCTGTGGGTTTCTGAGACTGAAAATCTTTATGGAAGTAGTCTGAGGAGCTGGTTGTGGGGTTGATTTGGTGATGGAAGGAAGGAAAAGGAAAGGAAGGAAGGAAGGAAGGAAGGAAGGAAGGAAGGAAGGGAGAAAGACAACGGTAGAAAACAGTTTCAGAGATTTATTTCCGAGCTCCCAGGAGGGAAGGGAGAGCAGAGACAAGGACGGGAGCATCTGAGCTCCCAGGCGAGGTTCATGGAGCCCCTGCAAAGTCACACTGTCAGGTGAGAGGTGGAAGGTTTTATAGCCCGGGTCTGGGAGGAGGGAGTAGCTGGGGAATTTCCCACTGCAACTTTGTTGACTACAGGTCCGGAGCTAAACAACAGCGTTCAAAGCTATCTGTAACAGTTAGTCTTCTGTGTCTGGGCCTGAAGATCACCGAAGGGGAGGAGGAGGAGGGGGAGAGGGGCTCTGGCCTCACATTGCGTCCTTAGAATGTTTTCACCAGCTCTATCTCCTAGCCCACCTGCCCTGCTAACTCCGTCTTCTGCCTGAGACTGGTGGTTTTCAAACTGCTGACCTTGTGGTTAGCTGAAGCCGGACTGGTAACCCACTACCCCACCAGGGCTGGTTTAGGGAGAGACATTAGTATCCAAAATATATAAAATATTCTGTTGTAGTGAAATGTGTTCCTGTTTTTGGCCTTAGTTCTGTGGAAAAACTATTTGATAGGTTTCCCCCGTCCCTGAAAAAGTACCTTTGCCCGTTTCCTACCCTACTTTGTTCAAGTAGAAGACATTTGCTGGTTAAACTGAAACAAGTGATTATTTAACACACTCTGCTTGACTCGGGGGTGCAGCCTGCTCTGTGATCATGATGCGCCTAGCGGGGATTGGTCAAATTGGCGACTCTAGCCTACTATGCGAATGAAGTGTCTCTGGGCCACCAAGAAGGTATGGGTTAGCTTGTGCTCCCGCTGGGAGAGGTCATGCCTTGAAATTGGCAAGGAGCTCTGGATGCGTACAGAGAACCCCACCGAGGTTTTTCAGAGACAAAGAACGGGAAGCAGCATAAGGAAGAGCGAGGAAAAGAAGAAAAAAACAAGAGAGAAGAGGCAAAGCACCTCCTGAAAGTTGTCACATTGGCGAAGGGCTGTAATTTAACACTGAAGACAGTGATAGGCCTAGCCAGGGGGGACAGACAGCAAGGCCATGAGGAACTTGGCCTCCTGGGGCTGAGATGAGCCCTGTCCTGAAAGAAAGGGAGACCTACAAGGCAGAGCGAACTGTCCTTCGGGGAAGACAGCACTCTGCCAGCATGCTTTCTGCTCCGGATCCTAAATCGTAGCCGCTTCCTTCCTTAATCAAACCGTCAACTGCAAATAGGATTCTGTGTCAGCCCTGGAACGGATCATCAAGCCCAGAGAGTGCCGTGGGAGGGGTGGGTGGTGTCAGAATTGACCACAAGGGTTAGGCAGAGTGAGGTATGCCTCAACCTCACAGGCGTCTGCGTTGGGGTGCTATTGAGTCGCATTATTCCCCACGGAGTTGGATAGGTGCTGATGCTGCTGCACCACGACTACCACCCCTGGACACCCATCAAGCAAGAATACAGCAAGGGGAGACACTACCAAAGATCATTTCAAATACTCTTCCAACAGGTGTAACTTATCAACTATGTAAATGCTTCCGAAATCACCACCCCAGGTCTTGTGATGACATCAATACATTTAAAATGGAAATAATCTTCTTTTCCATAAAATCAGAGTTACGCAAGCTAACATACCCAAGCTTCGCAGATTCAACTACCATATATACTTGTGTATAAGCTGAGTTTTTTCAGCACATTTTTAATGCAGTTTTTATGGTAAAGTTAAGTCCCTCGGCTGATATACGGGTCGGCTTATACTCGAGTATATATGGTATTCAGTAAGTACTGTTAGTTCTTCCCCTCCAACACTTCTTTTATTCTGGCTCTCTCTATTTTTATGTTACTGTCATAAACTCATAGAAGCCCTGATGGCAATGTCAAGTAAGCATTAGGCTGCAAACTGCAAGGTCTGTGGTTCAAACCCACCAACAAATCTGAAAGAGAAAGACGAGGCTACCCATCTCCATCAAAACTCAGAAACCCAGTAAGGAATGACTGTGAGTCAGAATTGATTCTAGACAGGTCATGACTCAGGGAGCTCTGGTGGTGTAGTGGGTTACACACTGGGTTTGCTAACCCAGTAGTTCAAATCCATCAGCTTCTTCTTGGGGAAAAAATGAGGCAGTCTACTCTGCTCCTCTTAAGACTTACAGCTTAGAAATCCTAGGGGGCAGTTCCAGTCCATCCCATAGGTGACTATAGGTTGGAGTCACCTAGATGAGAGTGGGTGTCAAGACTCAATCTCATTTTCATTGCTCCTTGTCTCAAATTTTTCTCTTTCAAATCCTCCCTGGCCCTACTCACCAAGCCAACATTAATCTGCATAAACCATAATTTATGTTGACATTTAATCATAAACAAAGAAGAAACTATTGCTGAATCTAATCTAGGAGGAATGGTCCGCTTTGGTGTTAGACAAACCAAGAAAGTTAATATACTTGTATGAGAAAGTGGAGAATCATGGACTTTAATTGAAAATCATATCCATAAAATATATCACATATGAAGATAAATTCAGATGAGAAAGTGCCTAAAAATGAAACTTTTTTTAAAAGTCGTTTTATTGGTGGCTCGTACAACTCTTATCACAATCCATACATCCATCCATTGTGTCAAGCACATTTGTCCATTTGTTGCCAGGACTTCTTAACCAGTGCACTAAAGAACAAATAAATAAGAAAAGATAATTAATTTAATTGTGTTCAAATGTAATACTTGTGTTTATAAAAATACTCCACTTTTAAAACAATGCAAACCGAAAGGAAATATTTATAACATTATACTCAGAGGATAAGGATGCAGAATAGATTTTAGGGGGAAAGAAAGAAAACATTTGTCCAAATCAATAAAAAAATTAATTTCAAAAAAATTAATTACCCAATGGAATTAATGGGCAAAATGAAAGATGCAGAAGTGATCAATCATGAGTGACCCCCCAAAATTAAGATGTTTACTCTCATTTGTATGTGAGTATGCATCTAAAACTACAATGAGCTTCCAGAAAGGTAAATGTTTTAAGTGTAATATTATTCAGCATAGGATGTGGTTGTGGAACAAATGAGTTTGTGTGGCTGTTTAAAATGTAAATAGGTACAACACTGTGAGAAAAAAAACACTAAACATTATCCAGTAAAGTTTATGCACTTACCCTAGGACCTAACAACTGCATTCCTAAGAATATATGTCTCCAACAGAAATATTTGCATATGTGCAGTGGGATACCTATAAAAGAGTGTTCAAGCTTTTAAGACCCCAGACGCTATATCTTTTGATAGC
>NW_022103920.1:53330910-53333976 GCF_000313985.2 Echinops telfairi
GAAACGATGTACAAATGCGCTTTACACAATTGATGTGTGTATGGATTGGGATAAGAGTTGTATGAGCCCCTAATAAAATGTTTTAAAAAAGAGTGTTCAAAGTAACGTTGTTGGTTATAGCAAAGAACTGGAAACAATCCACATGTCTGTCAACAATGCAAAGGATAAACAAATGGTAGTATAAAAGTAAAAGGAAATTTTGCATGCAGCAGAGAAAACTAGAGAACTGTAGCTACATGAAACAATAAGAATAAATCCCGAGTATTAAACTAACAAAGCAAGCCATTCAAATTGCACATAAATATGTGTCCATTTGTCTCAAGGGCAAAGCATGCGCTACCAACATAGAATTTTTTAAAATTATCTGTACTGTGGGCTTGTGGGTAATCTGAAGGCAAGAAATATATTTAACTAGAAATTGTACAATGATTTTACTACATTATGATGCTTCTGAGAGTCAGCCAAGGGCCATCGATCAATCCTTTTTTAGAAACTGGTGAAGAATAAATTTCAAAGAAAGAGGGGAAATGAGAGCATGAGTGGTACGGTGACTGGCGAACACATATTTTCCTGTGATGCCTAAATCAATACATTTCAACATTACAATATTTCACTTTTCCTTCTTTTTCCCCAGAGTGAAGTACTCAATCTTGCATTTTACCTTAAATGATTTTATAAAATACTCTATCGACCAGAGAAGATCCTAGTCAATTTACTAATGTCTGTAGGACAATATAAGGAGTCCTGGTGGCTCAGTGGTTAAGGAATGCTAACTGAAAGGTTCATGGTTCAAAGCCACCTGGCGCTCTATGCATGAAAGATGGACAGTCCACTTCCTTCAAGATTTACAGCCTTGGAAGTCCTATGGAGCAGCTCTACTCGATCCTAAAGGGTCACTATGCCTTACATTTGACTGGATAAGAGGTTTTGTTTTGGCCTCACAATGTCAAAGCAATATGCCAAGTCCCAAGACCCCATTTCTAGTTCCAGTTCCACCACTAATCAAATGTTCTACATCAAGTAACTTCAAGGGAGCTCAGTTTCTTTTTCTTAAAATGGGGAGAAGAGTCATTGGAGCTTCAGAGACTCTACATGAGAATTAAAAGAGAAAACATTAAAAATATGCCAATGCCTCACATAATTCTAGCCCCAATCGGAGAACACTTAGTTCTTTTTGGTGGGGGTGGGGGGGTGGGGGGGTAATACAGTGTACTTTATTGCTGGTACATAACAAAGCCGAGTTCTCTAAGCCCCTCCCCTTCCTTCAGGGGGTCTGGATAGAATATTCTCAGTGTGTTGGGGGATTGAATTAGGGGCAAAGACTCCCCAGCAGCTGAGGGCCTCTCTTCCTCTAGTGCTGTTGTTGGGGCTGGTGGTCCAGAGGGATTCTTACTCCTCGGAGGCCATGTGGACCATGAGGTTCATCACTCAGTTGCTGTAGCCAAATTCATTGTCATACCAGGAAATGAGCTTGACAAAGTGGTTGTTGAGGGCAATGCCAACCCCAGCATCAAAGGTGGACGAGTGAGCGTCACTGTTGAAGTCACAGGAGACAACCTGGTCCTCTGTGTAGCCCAGGATGCCCTTTAGGGAACCATTGGCTGCCTGCTTCACCACCTTCTTGATGTCATCGTACTTGGCAGCTTTCTCCAGATGGCAGGTGAGATCCACGACGGACACATTGGGGTTAGGGATATGGAAGGCCATGCCAGTCAGTTTCCCATTCAGCTCCGGGATAACCTTGCCCACAGCCTTGGAAGCGCCAGTAGATGTGGGGATGATGTTCTGAGCAGCCCCACGGTCATCACACCAGAGTTTCCCAGAGGGGCCATCCACGGTCTTCTGGGTGGAAATGATGGCATGGGCTGTGATCATGAGTCCTTCCATGATGCCAAAATTGTCATGGATGACCTTGGCCAGGGGGGCTAAGCAGTTGGTGGTGTAGGAGGTATTGCTGACAATCTTGAGGGAGTTGTCATACTTCTCATGGCTCGTGCCCATCACAAACATGGGAGCATCAGCAGAAGGGGCAGAGATGATCACCCTTTTGGCACCACCCTTCAATTGAGCCCCAGCCTTCTCTATGGTGGTGAAGACACCAGTGGACTCTACGACATACTCAGCACCGGCCTCAGCCCACTTGATGTTGGCGGGATCTTGCTCCTGGAAGACGGAGATGGCCTTCCCATTGACGTTAAACTTCCCATTCTCAGCCTTGACAGTGCCATTGAACTTGCCGTGGGTGGACTCATACTGGAACATGTAGACCATGTAGTACAGATCAATGAAGGAGTCATTGATGGCAACAATATCCACTTTGCCAGAATTGAAAGCAGCCCTGGTGACCAGGCGCCCAATGCAGCCAAATCCGTTCACTTCAACCTTCACCATCGTGTCTCCGGGATGCGAATGGGACTGCACAGGAACAGGAGAGGCGGCTGTCTGTTGCACGAGGAGGAACAGAAAGCCGAACACTTTGTTCTTATGACATGGCCCTGGCTCCATGCTTGCTCTCATGAAAAGATGGCTGAAGATATGGGTGATCTAGCAAAGTGTGGTGAAGGAATCAGATGGTGCCAGCTATCTGGGATCTTACTGGCTTGTCTTAAGCAGCCATCTAAGTGAGTCATCAACTAAGTCCACGTGGAAAAAGTACACCAGCATGTGTGATCTAAGGATTGTAAATAATAAAATCCAAATCTGAAAGAAGGAATGATATCAGAGCTTCAATTGTGAACACCTGTTTGCAGAAAGGTATGGATAACAGTGAATGCTCAAAATTTATTCACAGGGTCCCCACGTGGATTAAGCCTCTGGTCTACCATAGTCAAGGGATGTAAATGGCTTTGCTGTCAGATAGAGAGCTTGGTAAAGTTGGTTACGGCAGATGTAGTTAGGTTAAAATGTAATACTTTATCTTTTTATCTCTCTTTTAACACATTTTAAAATTGTTTCCGTTTTTGTTTTTTTTAATCAATTTATTGGGGCTCATACAATTCATCACAATACATAGATCAATTGTGTAAAGCACATCTATACATTTGTTGCCATCATTCCCAAAATTCG
>NW_022103920.1:53335076-53366336 GCF_000313985.2 Echinops telfairi
CACTACCAAACCAATAATTATTGCACCTAGGTCTGTTCCCCCCTTAATCTTAAATATATTTACATATGTACATGTCTGTATTTAGGCTTGTATATATGCCCTTTGCCTCCTACTTCTTTCCTCTATTTCTTTACGCTTTCCTCTGTCCCAATACCATGTTTCCGTTTTTAATATTTTCTGCTTTTTTTTCAGCTAACATTTTTCTCTGTTTTGTTTTGTCATTGTTGTTGAGTTTTATTTGTTTGTTTTTGTTTTGTATGATTTTCTGTATATAAAATCCAGGAAAGGTAGATCTATAGAAGTAGTAACTGGGCACACCAAAAAAAAAAGAAAGAGTAGTAACTGGGTTAGTAATTACCTTAAGAGTATGGTATTAAATTCATAGGAATCCTTTTCAGGATTTTGTCTGCTATCCAAATCATTACGGTATTAATGCCTCTGTCTCTAATGGCCCTTGCTTCTTTGTTCAAATGGTTGTATTTATACCAATTACTCCTTTCAGTGTCTCCAGAATCCTATTCTTACCTTGAACAATTGTTGAAATGGGCTCATGGGACAGTCCTTCTCCTATGCTGTTTCTCCCACTTTCTTTCCATTATTATAGGCCTTTACTATTTTCATCTTCATATCTATGTCTAGAGCCTTCCTCACCTCTTTTAGATTATAACTTTCTGCAGCATGACTTCTCTTATTAGATGTAGTATTGGGGATATAAGCAATGCAGGTGTCATAGAGAAATATATTAACAATTCAGCTTCAGTTTAATGACTGATGCTCCTTATGGTATGAGACACTGAATTAAGATCACATCAGGGGTCTGGTCTACTAAAGTCACAGTCAGAGGCCCAAGGACTGTGAGGTTTATGCACAGTTCATTTGTCATATGTCATTAGAGGTTAACATTGCCTCACTTTCTATCCATTACAACTCCGGACACTGACTTCCTTATAGACAAGGCCACAGCCTGCTATATGGCAGTGTTTTGAACAGTGAATCATAAAATTGAACATCTAAGAGTGAACATCTGAGAATTATAACATCAGAATCTAATGTTCACATTAACATATTAACACCATGATGTATCAAAAAGGGGCAGTATTATATGTAGTTTAATGTAACTCAAATACATCATAAACCAGGGACTAATTGTAAATAAATGTTTGCATAGAATGTACTGTCATCCCATTTCTGACCATTCTGGAGAGTAGAACTCTATTTTGTGTCTTTAAAGTCTTGGTTTTCAAAACTTCTTGAAGAAAGCTAAGGATGCCTGGCTATAAAAAGATATAACATTTGGGGGTCTTAAAGGCTTGAAGGTAAACAAGCGGCCATGTAGCTCAGAAGGAACAAAACCCACATGGAAGAAGCACACCAGCCTGTGTGATCATGAGGTGTCAAAGGGATCAGGGATCAGATACCAAAGAACAAAATATCATTTCATTGTGAATGAGGGGGAGTGCAGATTAGGGACCTAAAACCCATCTGTAGGTAACTGGACATCTCCTTACAGAAGGGTCGTGAGGAGGAGACAAGCCAGCCAGGGTGCAGTATAGCAATGATGAAACATACAACTTTACTCTAGTTCTTTAATGCTTCCTTCCCTCCCACTATAATGATCCCAATTCTACCTTACAATTCTGGCTGGACCAGAGGATGTACACTGGTACAGATAGGAACTGGAAACACAGGGAATCCAGGATGGATGATCCCTTCAGGACCAGTGTTGAGAGTGGCAATACTGGGAGGGTGGAGGGGAGGTGGGGTAGAAAGGGGGAACCGATTGCAAGGATCTACATATAACCTCCTCCCTTGGGGACAGACAACAGAAAATTGGGTGAAGAAAGACATCGAACAGCGAGGCATGACAAAATAATAATTATTTATAAATTATCAAGGGTTCATGAGGGAGGGGGGAGGGGGAGAGAGGGGGAAAAATGAGGAGCCAATATCAAGGGCTCAAGTAGAACGCAAGTGTTTTGAAAATGCTGATGGCGCCAAATGTACAGATGTACTGGACACAATGGAGGGATGCATGGGTTGTGATAAGAGTTGTATGAGCCCCCAATAAAATGATTTTTAAAAGAAAAAATAAAATGTGGAAATACTCTCAAGAGACTAATATTGCTAGCTTCTATTACAAAATATTTTACCAAGATTAACTGAAGGCAGGGAGCTTTAAAAAGGATGCCTAGTGGCTAGGGGTTACAGCACTGGGTTGCTGATCCATGGGTCAGCGATGTGGACCTACCATACACTCCAAATCTACCATCTGCTTCATGGGAGGAAGATGTGACTGTCTGCTTCTTCGAGGGCTTGCAGCCTGATCTATTAGAATTTCAGTGCCTGCTCTGTTGCTATGAGTGAGGATTGACTCGGTAGTCATGGGTTTGGGATTTGGTTAGGAAATAAAGAAATGACTGGGGTTCTGAAAAAGCAGACATAGGACTGGAAGCAATTTTGCTCGTAGGGGCTGTTGCAGAGCTAGGCTGACTGAGAAAGAAGGAAAGCAACGCAGCATCTCCCCTCTTTTTAGACATTATCCACTCTTTTGAGTTAAAAAAAAAAAGCTTGTTATAGTAGATAATTTGTCTGGGGTAGTTACATGATCTGGTGTCAATTTGAAAGGATTACAAGTGAAGGGGTGGAGTCTGGCCTGTTTTTCAAAGCTGCCCTCATTCTAAACCCAAGATCCTATGGATATATTATATGGAAAAAGAAATTTTTGCATACGTGAGTAAAGGAAGGATCTTGAGCTAGAAGATGATCCTGGATTACCCAAGTGCATCCATCGTGGTTACTGGGTTCCTCATTTACAGGGTAAACGGAGTGTCAGTGATGTGATTTGTGAAAGATTCAATGGGCCATTTCTGGCTTTGAAGGTGGAAGGAGGCCAGGGTAAGAAGAGGCTGGGGGGTCACCGCATCTGACCTCCTCTGACTTCACACGGTGGAAGGAAAATCAAACTAACAACAATCCAAGTGCAGTTGCTCGGAGGCAGAGGTCAGACATGCCTCCACCCTCCAACATTCTTACCAATTCTGATACCAATTTTCCTTCCCAAGGCAAGCTCTACTTCTCTGCTAAATTTGAAAATGAATTATTATGGTCGCACGGAGTTCACAGGCAATACCCAAGATAATAAATGCTCAGGATCTAGTCCTTCCTGTTAGGATCATCTCTTCCTAACCATGCACACAGCTGCACCTCTCTCATCCCCTACCCTGTCAGTCATCCATCCAGCCTCGGCCTCTGCTCTACTCAGGTAATGTTATGACTCCTGTAGCTCTTCCAATGAATGCACAAAAGGAATGCTACTCCACCATCAGTCTTAGCCCAAAGGCTGTTGCCGCTACCTCCTGTGCAAAGGCACTCAGCTTGACTGTTCCATGGAGCAAGAAACCTAATACTCTGTCTTGTTGTGTTGTGTGTTTCTGCAGAGCCTATGGTGCTCCTCCAATGTCATCACTCTGTCTTCTGGACTGAGGGGGTTCAATATGCAGAAATATTGGGGTCTAGAGGGCATGTTCCACTACTGGCTCTTCTTTCTTCATGGCAGTCAGGTCCCCTATCCTGCTTCTGAAATGGCTTATTTTCTTTTCCTTTTGTAAATCATTTTATTGGGGGCGCCTACAGCTCTTATCACAATCCATACATACATCCATTGTGTGTCCAGCACATTTATACATTTGTTGCCATCATGATTCTCAAAACATTCTCTTTCCACTAGAGCCCTTGGTATCAGCTCCTCATTTTCCCCTCCCTCAACGCCCCCTCCCTCATGAACATTTGATAATTTATAAATTATTATTATTTTGTCATGTCTTACACTGTCCGACGTCTTCCTTCACCCACTTTTCTGTTGTACATTCCCTAGGGAGGGGCTTATATGTAGATCCTTGTGATAGGTTCCCCTTTTCTACTCCACCTTCCCTCTACCCTCCTGGTATCTTCACTCTCATTATTGGTCCTGAAGGGAATCATCTGTCCTGGATTCCCTGTGTTTCCAGTTCCTATCTGTACCAGTGTACATCATCTGGGATAGTCGGATTTGTAAGGTAGAATTGGGATCATGATAGTGGGGGGAGGAAACCTTTAAGAACTAGAGTAAAGTTGTATGTTTCATCATTGCTATACTGCACCCTGACTGGTTCGTCTCCTCCCTGCAACCATTCTGTAAGGGGATGTCTAGTTGCCTATAGATGAGCTTTGGGTCTCCACTCCGCACTCCCCCTCATTCACAATGATATGATTTTTTGTTCTTAGACACCTGATACCTGTTACACAGGCTGGTGTGCTTCTTCCATGTGGGCTTTGTTGCTTCTCAGCTAGATGGCCAGTTGTTTATCTTCAAGCCTTTAATACCCAAGACGCTATATCTTTTGATAGCTGGGCACCATCAGCTTTCTTCACATTTGTTTATGTACCCGCTGTGCCTTCAGCGATCGTGTCAGGAAGGTGAGCATCATGGAATGCCAGGTTAATAGAACAAAGTGTTCTTACATTGAAGGAGAGGCCTAATGTGAATCTGTTACCTTAATACCAAATCTATAAATGTATGCACATTGATCTATTTCCCCATCGTTATATATATTTACATATGTACATGCCAGCATTTAGACCTCTATAAATTCCCTTTGACCCCTAGTTCTTTCCTCTATTTCCTTTTACTTTCTTCTTGTCCCACTATCATACTCAGCCTTCATTTGGGTTTCAGTAATTCCTCTCAGTCACATTGCCCTTGATCAAGCCCTACCAGGCCTCCTACACCCTCCTCGCCATCGATTTTGGATCATTTGTTGTTCCCTTGTCCCTGGGTTTGTTAACACCACTTCCTTTCCCCTGCCTCCCCATCTCCCATGCACCCCCAGGACTGCTAGTCCCATTGCTTTCTCCTCCAGATGGTTTATACAGCCTATCTTATCTAGGTAGACATGCAGATATAATAATATGCACAAAAACAAGAGAGAGCAAAACAAAGCAACAAAGGAAAACAAAACAACAACATAACCGTGACAAAAAAAAGAGAAAAGCCTGTAAATAGTTCAAGGCCTGTTTGTTGACCTTTAGAAGTGTTTTCTGGTCGAGTATGATGGGGTACCAAGACCTGGTCCCAAAGTCTATTTTTGGTATTCCCTGGGGTCTTCATTGCTCTGTTCCCCTTGCTGTTCTATTGCACGCCCTTAGTGTTTTGCCTCAGTGTGGAGGGGTCAGATGGAGCACAATTTGAAATGGCTCATTTTAAACCCAGTCAGAAGACAAAACTGACCCATGCCCTCATTAGCGTTTCATACAGCGTTTCTATTTGCAGGTTTTCACCCAGTCATTTGGTGGAAATTACAAACTATGGCTAGAAGATCCATATCAAATAATTCCCTGCACTACATCCATGAAGTAGGAAATACAGGAGAGCCCTGGAAACTCAAAAAGGCAAGAAAACACTTTTCCTCTAGTGACCCCAGAAAACGGCACCGTTTTGTCAATAGCTTGATTTGAGTAAACTCTAACCCACTGCCCCCTAGCAGATTCTGACTCATAGGGACCCCACCAGACAGATCCGGTTTCAAAGCCTGTAACTCTTGATGGAAGCAGATTGCCTCATCTTTCTCCCACAAATCAAGCTGGTGGATTTGAATCACTGTCCTTTCAGTTAACAACCAACATGTAACTCACTGTGCTAGCAGGACGCCTGGCCTCAGCCAACTGAAACCATTTAAGACATTTGCTTTCCAGAGCTATCAAATAGTACATTGATATTGCTTTAAAACATTAAATTTGAAGTGCTTTATTAAGGCAACAATAGGAAGCAAATACTGTGTTTACCTGAGGCTGAATTTAAAATGTAACTCTGTGGGAAGGACGTAAGGCTGCGATAAGAATTGAACCATTATTCAATGTGAAAGAGCTTTTCCAAATAGGTCATGAGACTGGCAACTTTTCAGAAGCTACATCTACAGCAAACATTCAACCATGGAGTCCTCTGAAGAGGACAAATCTCCCTGAGAAGCTACCGTGAAGTTCCACTGAGAAGGAAAGAGGCAAGACAAATAGGCTCAAGGTGGCTGAGGTGTTGATATGGAGGATGATGCTAGGAGTTTTTTGTTTCTGTTTTTCAGGGAGATTTTAAAAATGTGAATGGTGAAAAAGCAACAGAGTCGTAAATATTCAGGCTTGTGGGATAATGAAAAAAATCAATCATCTTAAAACAATTTCATCTCCAGGATGACTTTGGTAATTTAGGAAATAATGGCCTAGTCTAGATTTAAAGTGTTTCTTGATTTTATGACAATACATGCAACCTTATATTCTGAAGGGAAAAAAAATAAGAGGCAGATGACAACTATTATTATTTCTTGGCTTAATGTTCTATAAATATTCTGCTTGAGGCTAAGCTAGACACAATGGGGAAAATGAATACATCAATTTTTAAAAATTATTTAATGTCTGTTTCATTAAAATTAATGCTAACAATGGCCGTATTTAGGTATTGGACCTAGAGAGTGAATTTTGCTCTTTGCATATCTTCTTTTCTATTTTCTATAGTTAATGTATATTTCTTTTCAGTTTGATAAATTGATGTTGTTGTGTTGTTAGGTATTGTCAAGTGGATTCCATCTGATGGTGACCCTATGTGCAATAGAATGAAACCCTGCTGGATTTTTAGTCATCTTCATAATCATTCCTATGTTTGAGCCTAACGTTGCCGCCATTGTATTAACTCATCTTGTTGACATTCTTACTCTCTTGTTCTGACCCTGTCCTTGTACCTTGCCAAGTATGATGCCCATCTCCAGAGACCAGTCCCTCCTGTTAGTATGTACAAAGTATGTTAGACAAAGTCTCATCATCCTCACTTCTTATGAGCATTCTAACTCTACTTCTTCCAAAATAGATTTGTTCTCTGGCAGTCCATAATATATTCAATATTCTTCTCCACAACTCAGATGCATCCATTCTTGTTCAGCCTTCCTGATTCATTGTACAGCTTGCACATGCATGTGAGGCGATTGACATGTCAACGTGACCTCTTTTTAACACGCTCCTTGGATCTTTTGCAGTGGATTTACCCAGAGAAATATGTTGCTTGATTTCTTGAATGCTGTGTTAATGGATATTGATTGTCAATCCAATTGATATGAAATCCTGTTAGCTTCAAAGTTTTTCTCCATTTATGCTGGACAAACACAGAAAGTGCAGGCTGTTTTTAGAAATCTAAGCCATTGTGGCCTTGAGGTGGGATGGGGTTTAGGAACCTATGAAAACTTATCAAAATATATACCTATGATCTTAGCATTTCACTGCATATAAATGTAAATTTTACTTCAATACAAAGATGTAACGATACCCCAAACATCATCACTGGTTCAAACCCGAGAACAGTTCCAAAGGAGAAAGCAATGGCAGCATGCTTCCACCAAGATCCCAGCCTTGGAGCCCTCTGGGGCAGGTCTACGCTCTCCTAAAGCCTCACATTGAGGCAGAATCAGCTGGACTGCAATGGGTTTGTTTTGCTTTGGAAACTTCATCAGAATGTATGAAAACATCTTTAAGAGGTTAGAAATATGATTGAATATTTGTGTTACATTATGTTGCAACAACTCTATCCTTAATATTTTCTGATTCTGACTTTCGGTAACCTGTTAACTTCCCTAATAATCCCCACCCCCACCCCATCACTGAGTATTGTCTGGGAGCTCTGTGTGGCCATTGCAATGGAGGAGCAAACCCAGCAGAAAAGTAGAGTGTTGTGGGAGGGACAGTTGTTATCAGAATTTGGTCAAGAAGGATGGAGGGTAGAGGCATGTCTGACCTCTGCCACTTGACAAATGACCCTGAGTTTGTGTGGAGATGGCTTCTCCTTGGCTCTTGTGTAGCCAGAAGAGGTCAGATATGGCCTCTGTGCCATTTTCTCAACCAGATATATGCATATTGACTGGATTTGTTTGACCTTCTGAATCTAACTTTTTACTTACACTAGTTGGAGTTGGGCTTTTGGCAGTTGAGTTTTTATACTCCCAACGGTACACTTTTAGGTAGAAAATATTTTATTTTTATAAGAAAAAGATGTCCAATAAACTTTTCAAAGAACCAAAAGCCTCACTGATTTATATATCTTTTTTTGCAATAATATCTTAGTTAAAATAGTTTTTACTTATAAATTATACGAACTGCAATCTGGAGCAATAGCTGAAAAAATGTATAGAACTTGTGATATGTAGTCTTAAAAATGTCATTTCTTAGGCATATCGTCACTGGTTTACATCTCCACCAGAAAGAAAGGATGGTAGAGCAACCTCATGTGGTGAATCCGCTACACCTGGAAGTCTCATCCCTTGCATAGCAAATTCAGGAACTGGGCTCCATCAGCACATTCATGGCAGAGCTGTTTCTCAAGAGTAGGCATATTAACCAACTTGGGACATGAAAAGATTTTTTTTTAAGATACCAGTTGGCTATTGCTGCTATATGTGATTCTGAAAGTGATGTGTCAATGTGAACGTGTTGTGCCTCTCAGTGATTTGGTTGACATATGTAATCACCTTCCACTTTGTAATCCGATGGACCTCTTAGTCTTTTAGTCTAAGTGCAGCTCCTGTACTCTATCTCAATCTCCTTGCCTCACATTCTAATCTCGGTGTGGTCTTGCTGCTTCTGCCACGTCAACAGGATTTCGAATTTGCTCCAGTGTTAATCCTTCTTCCACGATAGTCCCAAGAATTCCCCCCCTATGCTGCTTCTTTAGCTATCTTATAGCTAGAAGAATCACACCTAAATCTGACCAATCCTTCTGTTAAAGTTTCACATGCCCTATTTGCATAGTCCCACCCAATCATTGGGTAGGCGTTACAGAGACAGGGGTAGAAGAGCCCTATCAAGAAATTTCACTTCACCACCAAGTTCACTTGGATTCAGTTGTTCGTCCAGCCAGAGTGTGAAAGGTATAATGAAAAGCTGCTCCTTAACATCCCCATTTGTTATTATTTTAGGTAGCTGCCCTGATGGCAAGACTTCATCTCACATATTTTGGGGCATGTTATCCCAAAAGACCAGTCCATGGAGAACATCTGAAAGGCCACAGAAAAAGTGGAAGACTCTCGACGAGATGGATGGACACAGTGGCTGCAATAATAGGCTCAAACATAAGGGAAATTGTGAGGATAGGGCACGACCTGGACGTGTTTCATTCTGTTACACATAACTCACAGTGTCAAAACTGACACAACTGCACCTAACAACAACAACCCTTGATGCAGATGGTCTGCCTGAAGGGTCTACCATCGGCTGTGCCCTAATTCCCTTCTCTTTCACCTGTGCTCAAAAGAAATACATTCCCACCTGATTCCAAGGAACCCTGGTGGTGTAGTGGCTATGCACTGTGCTGCTAACCACAAGGTCTGCAGTTCGTAAACCACCACCCTGTCTGCGGGAGAAAGATGAGGTTTTCTACTCCCATAAAGAATTATGGGCTTGGAAACCCACAGTGACAGGTTAACCTTCTCCTATTGGGTCGCAAGACGTTGGAATCGACTCAACGGCAGTGAGTATGGTTTTGGTTGGAATTTCAAGAGGAGTCCTTGGATGATGCAAGTGTGGTTTATGTGCTTGGACACTAATTGAAAGCTGGAGGTTTCCGTTCACATGTAAGTAGAGAGGCCGAGCTATCTACTGCCCAAAATCACCATTGAAAACCCCATAGAGCGCAGTGCTGCTCTGATACATATGCGGTCACCATAAGATGGCGCTTACTTGACAGCAACTGATAAATGGTTGAAATCATTCTTTATTCATTGGTTCAGGGGAGACTGCCCATCACAGAGAGCTGATCTAAGAAAACAGCTACCTCAGAGAGAGGGGTCTCCCTACCTAAGCCTCTGGAAAGAGAAAATCAAGCATAGTCAAAAATGGGTGACTTACTTAAATCCTATACAATAAAACCTTTCCCTGTGCTTTCAGTAGTTTGTTATGTATTTACTTCCAGGATTGAAATAAGAGAATAATAAATATAACAAACTCTTCTTCAGAGTCTTTCAAATTAGTTTTTTCTTCCTGTTTTAAGATGCAAAGCCACCATTAGTTGGAGGAGAATCAACTTTTTAAAAATATACCAATGCCTCCAGGGATATTATACCACAGGGTTTGTCTTGTTCGTTTATTCATTAATTCACCAACTATTTGTTAGACTCTTACATTGGGCAGCATATCAGGCCAGGCACTGAGAAGGTCCCACCAAGTTCTGGCTCATGTTCTTTTATCTACAAGTTCAAATTCTAATAAATTTCTTTTTATTAATTATTTATTTATTTGTATAATAGCTTTATTAACATCTTACACAATCCAATACATCCATTCACATACAATTCTGTTGTTCAATCCCATCGAGTGGATTTATACAATCATCAATGCTATCAGCTCCCCGTTCTCCCCCTTCCTCCACCCCCAGCCCACCCCATCCCACCCCTTTTCCTATACCCTCAGGGAACCATTACTCCTGTTACTGTTTCTTCAGGGTTATCTATCTTGACCTTTCATATACCAAACAACCTTAAATATGCAAATGAACAGACACAAATCTAACATGATTGTTGAGGAAAAACAAATAACAGCCTTAATAGTTAGGGGAGGAAATATTAAAGAACTAGCAGATACTTATGTGGTTCATTAATGCCATACCACACCCTGGATTTATCACCCTTTCTGTGTAGCCCTTCTGGGAGGGACTGTCCAAGTACCTTGTTGGTGAGTTTTGGAGCTCTATTGCATCCACGCCTCTTCACATTGAGTTGGTTGAGTGTTTTTGAACTTTTGATACCTCTTCCTGACACCTCATGATCAAACAGGCTGATGTGCCTTTTCTATGTGGGCTTTGTTGATGGCTGCTTGTTTAATTGCAAGCCTTTAAGACCCCAGACCCTATAGCCTCTGATAGCTGGGTACCATCAACTTTCTTCACCACCTTACATATTTGTCTTCAGTGATCATGTCAGGAAGGGGAGTATCATACAAGTCCACATTATTAGAAGAAACCATTCTTGTCTGAGGCAGGATTTAAGTAGAAGCCAAAGTTCATCTGTTTCCCAGTTACATATGTGTATATTTTATTTTATTTTCCCTCCTACCCCACAGTTAAGTTTGCCCATCATTCACATTTCAGTAATTCCTCTTAGATAAAATTCAATTGTTCAAAATACATCAAGAAAGCTATCCACTCCTCAATGTCAATTTTAGAACACATACTATTCTCTTGTACCCATGATTATTGGCTCCCTTCTCCCCTCGTCCCACCCTCCTCCTTTTAAAAAAATTTTAAATGCATGTTTTACCCTACCTTTCATGCCAAAATACATTTGGCTGCAAAATTCAAGCTCAGCTAACCTAAAGCTATTTATAGTCTTCATTTTTCCTACTTATTATAAATATTTATATTTTCCACTGACAAGATATGTATATTTTTGGCTCCAAGGTGCAGCTCCAGACCCACTGGTCATGTTTCATATAAAATTATATGAGTGCAGAAATGGTGCAGAGCCACATCTGACCTCCTCTGGCTCTCCAAAGAGAAGAAAAATCCAACTCCACACCAGCCCAAGGCTGATTTCCACAAAGCAGAAGGCAGACATACCTCCACCCTCCAGCTTTCCTTAACCCTAGGCCCCAGGAAACCAAGCACCCAACCAAACTATCCTAACACCAAGCATCCATCTCATGACACGCTACCTCTCTGCTGGGTTCAATAAGTTGTTGCAATGGCCACATAGAACTCATAGACAATAATAACTATTATGAGGTATTATTAGGGAAACTAAAAGGTTAAAAATATTAAGGATCAAGTTCTTTTGTCTGCAACACCTCTACTTAGTTATGCTGGCAGGCATATCCCTCTCCAGTCTGGGCCTCTCAGCTATGTGGTTCCTTGGTCTCTGCCTTGTTCCATGTGGGGGCAGGATGCCCACCAGACTGCCTTACAGTCTCGCTGCTGCTCCTTTGTTCTGCTTTATTGTCTCAGGGTGGCTCCTGTGCTCTATCTCATGATCCCAGTGCTGCAACATCTAGAGTTTTTTTTTGTTTGCTTGTTTGGGTTTGGGTTTTTTGGGGGGTTTTAATCTCCTGCACTTCAGGCAGGAATCTTTGCAAGCACCCCACTGGTGGCACTTCTTTCTTGATGATCATGGGATTCTCTCTCTGCTACTGAGATGGTCAATGCTTACCTTGCTTATTGGGTAATCCAATACTGTTGAGAGGAGAATGGAAAGAATGGAGATTATAAAAATTATAAAATTATAGCATGAGAAAATATTTGAGATAGTTAAGGTTTATTGTGCCAAGTGGGCCAATAAACACATGTGGGATTAATTGAAGGGTGGAGAGATAAATGGCTCAATGAGCCTTGCCTTTCTAGTTCTAGGTTGTCTTGCTTTCTGATGGTTGGACCAGAGTGCAGCTGCCTTAGCCAGTTGCCTGCATCAGGTGGCAAGGCTCACTTCCTGCAAGACATCCCTGAGGAAGAAGCCACATGGACCTACCCTGATGCAGCCCTGGGTGCTGGAGCAGCTGTGTGGAGACCCTGCCAGCACTGAGATGCTTATACATTCACTGACTCAGCTTTCCTTCTGCAGTCGGCATCATTGTGTGTGTTTTGTGAGATTGAGGAGGACTTTGTAGATTGGTGTCAAACATATGGGCTAATGTTGGATTTATGGGCTTGGACAGCACTGGGTTGGATGCTTTCTTAATGTACACTCACCCTTTATATAAAAATCTCTCTTATATACATGAGTTTCTGTGGATTTGTTTCCCTAGTTTACCCAGACTAACACAATAATTAAAAGGAATTTAAAATATTTGATTTGAAGAAGAAACTCACTACCTTAAATTCAAGTGTGGCACACAGTGACCCTATAGGACTGGGTAGAACTGCCTCTGTGGGTTTCTGAGACAGTAACACTTTACAGGATTAAAAAGACTCATCTTTTTCCCTTGAAGAATAAATTATGCTTTCTCCCTTAAGCAAATTGTGTATAATTTTAGCCTATAGAATCTGGCTCTATTTTCAAAGATCCAAGAATGAAGCAGAGTTTCAATTAAAGAAATATTTATTGAACTGCCCCTCTTAGTGCAAGACCTATGCCAGAAGGTTTCCTATATATCCTCATTTAATTAGATTCCTATTTAATATTGTTCTTATCACAATATTATGGCATAAGTATTGTTATCCTTATTTTAAAGGTGAGAAAACATAAGCCCAGAAGTAGTGACACATTTTTCCCAGGATCACAAAACTACTTACTAGGTAGCGGAGTCAAAATGATTCCTGAAAGAACAGACATTTCCACAACTCTCTCCTAGGTTAAAATGCAAGGCAGAAGTGAGGGCTTATAATAAGAAAAGTAATCTAATCATAAAGACTTCAGGAGAAATGGAAGTGGCGGTCACAGGATATATATACTAAGGGACTTCTAAGGGTTCTTTCAGTTACATTTTCATGAATTTTTTTAAGTTCCACTGTGCTTAGTGGGATCTTATCCCATAGGCAAAATCAAATAACTTAGTAAGAATATGGTAGATAGGTTTCAACTTCAGATAACATTTTGGAAAATAGTTCTCTGGAATGTTTTCTAATGCTGAAAGTGTTGAATCTATAACTTTAAATATAAATACAAAAGTAGGAAGCTAAAAAATAAAACCAGTCACCATACAACTAAAAAGCATTTATACAACTAAAAATCATTTATTATGAATAAACTACTCCAGAAATAACTGCCTAATGATGCCTTATTGAGAGACAGTATCCCTGGATCAGAAGATTACTGATAATTTTTTATACCTACTAAAATGTCTAAGCTTTTTGAATGTACAAATGTGCTCTCCACAATTGATGTATGTATGGATTGCGATAAGAGTTCTATGAGACCCTAATAAAATGATTTTTTAAAAATGATGATTCTATAAACATTTATAAATGATGATGGCAACATATGTACAAACTTGCTTGATACAATTGACAGGTGAATTGTTATAAAAGCTTTAAGAGCCCCCAATAAAATGATCTTAAAATTTTTATTTGCTATAAAAAAATTAAAATTAAAAAATATATATAATGTCTAAATTTTTATACGTTGAAAATGAGCAAGAACTTTGAAAACCAGAATATGATGGGACAGCCTTGTTTTCCTGGGTCTCACCAGTTTTCCGCCTTTTACAGGGAACCATCTAACTATTTTTCTATCTCTCATTTGAGTGGGAAATATTTGGGTTTTCCTTCTCTGTCAAGTTTCCACCTTTCATAGGTTCAGACCTGTGCAGGATTTACTGTATTACAACTATCATGACTATTCTTTAGTATTTGTTTTATCATAAGGCAACAGGCCCTTTTTACTTAGGAAAGAAAGAAAGAATTAGCCTGCGTTAACAACAGGTTATGGGGGACAAAAAGAGGAAGCAGTGCTAATAAGGATTCTGATGCTTTGATCCAGAACAAACAGACTATTACGGCAACTGGGGAGAAAAAAGGGCAACTGCAAGAAAATCACTTTAGAATTGAGAAGTCAATTTTCATTTAATCTCTGCTGTATTGATTCTAAGTACTACTAAATTTTCTTTCCCCTTTCCCCCATGCTCCAATATGCTCTGCATGAAGCTATTAGTTGATTCTTTATTTAAATTTTTGATATTTTCATGAAATGTTTCAATTAACTTTTCCTTTAAAAAATATTGCATTTGAGACTCAGTGTCTGGATTGGCCGGACTAACCCTGCAACACCAAGACAAAGCACTAAAGGCATGCGGCAGAGCAGCAGGGAGGGGGAGGGGGGTCGGGAGCAGAGCAGGGATCTCCCTAGGGAGTGCAAAGGACAGACTCTGGAGCCAGAGCATGGCTCCCCATCGGACTTGACTGGAGGACACGCCTAGAGGTCCAAAATCAGACCTTGATCTATTTACAGGTTTTTCTTTCTTTTTTTAATTTTTAAATTTTTTTCTTTTTCTTTTTTTTTAATTAATTCATTCTTTTATGGGTCATTGGTTTTCTTTTTTGTTGTAATCATTGTGTTCTATTGTTGCTTTGTCTTGCTATGCCTTGTTTTTTGGTGCATATTATTATCTCTGCAGATCTATCTAGATAAGATAGGCCGGGTGAACAGTCTGGAGGAGAAAACAATGGACAAGGAGAGGGGGAGGCAGAGGTAAGGAGGTGGTGTTGACCAACTCAGGGACAAGGGAGCAAGAAGTGATACAAAATTAGTGGCAAGGAGGGTATGAGAGGCCTGGTAGGGATTCAGCCAGGGCAATGTAACCGAGAGAAATTACTGAAACCCAAATGAAGGCTGAGCATGGTAGTGGGACAAGAGGAAAGTAAAAGGAAATAGAGGAAAGAACTAGGAAACAAAGGGTATTTTTAGAGGTCTAAATACAGGCATGTACATATGTAAATATATTTATATTTACATCTAAATCTAGGTGCATATATTTATAGGTTTAGTATTAAGGCAGCAGATGGACATTGGACCTCCACTCATGTACTTACTCAATGCAAGAACACTTTGTTCTATTAAATTGGCATTCCATGATGCACACCTTCCCAACACGATCGCTGAAGACAAATGTGTGCATAAGCAAATGTGGTTAAGAAAGCTGATGGTTCCAGGCTATCAAAAGATATAGCGTCTAGGGTCTTAAAGGCTTAAAGATAAACAAGCGGCCATGTAGCTCAGAAACAACAAAGCCCACATGGAAGAAGCACACCAGTCTGTGTGACCATGAGGTGTTCAAGAGATCAGGTACAAGGCATCAAAGAACAAAAAATCATATCGTTGTAAATGAGGCTGAGTGCAGAGTGGAGACCCAAAGCCCATCTGTAGGCAACTGGACACCCTCTTACTGAAGGATCGCGAGGGAGAGAAGGGCCAGTCAGGGTGCAGGGTAGCAATGATGAAACATACAACTTTCTTCTAGTTCTTAAATGCTTCCTCCGCCCACTATCATGATCCCAATTCTACCTTACAAATCTGGCTAGACCAGAGGATGCACATTGATACAGATAGGAACTGGAAACAGGGAATCCAGGACAGATGACCCTTTCAGGACCAGTGGTGAGAGTGGCGATACCTGGAGGGAAGGTTGGGTAGAAAGGGACAACCGATTACAAGGATCTATATATAACCTCCTCCCTAGGGGATGGACAACAGAAAAGTGGGTTAAGGGAGACATTGGACAGTGCAAGATGTGTCTAAATAATAATAATTTATAAATTGTCAAGGGTTCATGAGGGAGGGGTGAGCAGGGAGGGAGAGGGGGAAATGAGGAGCTGATATTAAGGGCTCAAGTAGAAAGCAAATGTTTTGATAATGATAATGGCAACAAATGTACAAATATACTTGACACAATGGATGGATGTATGGATTGTGATAAGAATTGTACAAGCCCCCAATAAAATGATTTTTTTTAAAAATGAGAAAAAATATTGCATTAAACTATATTAATAACTTTTTTACTTTTATTTTTTAATTACTTATTTCATCTTAGGTCAATACTATTTAAGAAAAATGAGCTAACATTATTCATATTTAGAAACTTTTCTATTTGCTAACCTAGAGGCATAATGGGTTGTGTGTTGGGTTACTAATTGAAAGGTCAGTAGTTCAAAGCCAGCAGCCACTCTGAGGGGAGAGAGGAGGTATTCTGCCCCGGGAAGTTTTGTTTTCATTATGTTTTAAAAATAGTTTTATTGGCATATGATTCACATATCATATATATGAATAGTTTTAGCATATTAAAAAGAACCTTGCAATCATCACCACTATTAATTTCAGAACATTTTCTAAATGACCTCATTTTTGTTTCTCTCCCACCTCTCGTGCCTTGCCCGTAAGTAATTATTCATCCACTTATTGTCTTTATAGATCTATCTATGATTTCATATACAGAAAATCAAACAAAATAAAAAACAAACATAAAAAGCAAACATTATTTTATCATTATAAAACAAGGAAAACCTCAATAGAAAAGAAAGCAGAAAATATTATAAACTGAAACACTTTTAAAATGGGTCCAAAGGGAGATCAAATGATAAGGTGTTACAGTTTTAACCTAACTACATCTGCCATAATCAACTTTATGGTGCTCTCTGTCTGATAGTAAGGCTGTTCACATCCCTGACTGTGCTCAGAGGGGGTTCACTGGAGGCTTCATCCAGGTGAGGACCCTGAAAATGGACTTGGGGTTTCCACTGTCGTCCATAACCTTCTGCAAACCAGATGGTCAGAATGTATGCTCTGATCCTGTGCCTCCCTTCACACTTGGGTTTTATGGTTTACAAGTCTCAGATCACACAGGTTGGTGTCCTTCCTCCACATGGACTTAGCTGATGCCTCACTTAGATGGCTGCCAGTTTTAAGACAAGCCTTTAAGACCACAGACATTATTCTTTCTGATAGCCAGGAACCATCTGATTTCACAGGGCAGTTCTACCATGTTGTATAGTCACTATGAATCAGAATCTACTCTATGGCTTTCTTAGTTTGAGCACAGGTCTCATTAGAATCTCTTGTCTGGACTCAACCTGGTAAGGACCAGGTTGACCTATAGTTTCAAGTTTTCTTTCAACTACAATTTATTTGATACTTATTTAAAAGTAAATACCTCATAGTTTGGAATATGGGCTCACCTCAGTATTACCTCTTCACCAATCCATTATTTCTGACCATTACAACTCAGATTATGGGGAATAAAGAAGACTGTGGCAGTTACATAATCTGTCGATTTGCAAAGGGGTGGAATCTAACCTGTCAATCAGGTCACAGCTTGATGACCTCATTTGGAGTCGCTAAGGAGATAAATAGCTTGCTGGAGGCCCAGTGCACTCATTCCCTGTGAGACATTCCTGCTGACAAGACACATGGAGCTATGCTAGAGTCCTGGAGCTGGAGGAGCCACATGGAGACCCCTGCCAGCATTGAGATGTTTCCACTGCCATTGGATCCACAAGACTTTCTACCCACTAGCCTGTGATCTTCCTGCATTCAGTATTTTTGCATGTGTTTCATGAGTCTGAAGAGTAATTTATAGATTGGTATCGGACATATGGGCTAATATCGGATTTATGGACTTGATCTGGGCTGGGCTGGGATGTTTTCTCAATACAATTGCTCTTTTATATAACACTCTTTCTTATACACATATGAGTGTCTCTAAATTTGTTTCTCTAATCCACCCAGACTAACACAGAGACTTAAGGAGAGATAAACTAGTGAATAGCCTCTGTCCCTTATTTTCTCACGTTCGCCTTACATCCTAACCATGACCAGCCTTAATTAAGAGCATTTGCAGACATGATTTAATTTAATCACCAGGACCACTCTAGGAAAAAATACAAAGGAGGGAACTGAAGCTTAGATTTTATATAATCAGTAAGTGACAGATTACTCTGACAGCAAAAGCTTGCTGCGCTACTTCCTGAGGAATATAACTCCTAGACCAAATCCCCGGGATATCAGACTAGGACCTTCCAAACAAACCTTTCCTCATCTCTTTTCTGCGGCTCAGAGTCACCCATATGCTGACCTCCCACCCTCTTCCAGTTACCTAGGGTAAACATTTGGAAGGGTTTGTAGCAGCGCTCCATCTGAGTTCAATAATTCTCTAACACAGAGTCTATAACATAGGCGCACTTAATAGAAAGCAAGCATGTGTTCTTTGGTCAATGTTCTTCAAAAAAGTTGTTAAGGTCAAGGCCATAACCTCAACAAAATTACGTTTGCGCACTGTCAGGATCCACTGTGAGCCAGCAATTGTAGGCTGTGGAGTCCCATCAGTGTGCTTTTTCAGAGGCTGTACACAACCAGCTTTTCTTCCCACATCGAGATCTTGGCACAGATGGTTGTTCGTAGAGAGAATTTGCAAGGATGGTTTATAAATGATCAGAACTCACAAATGTTTTTCACCCTGATGTAATTTAATGTTTTAATGAAGCCGCTTAATGATGTGTAACAGACAGCAGGACTTGTGCCTGTATGACTCGTAATAATTAATTCAAAGGCTAAATGACTAGGGTATTGAATAATCTTGTCCCAAGAGAATGCAAATGGGGAAAGGAGAGGGATGGGAGAAAGAAATGTAAAGTCTACTATAGCTCAAACCGTTGTATGGTCTTATTCATTTTTTGAGGTATTTGTAAGCACAAAACAACATTAAGATGAAATAATAAATATGTTTTTATGTATTTGTTTCCATCTCCTCATGAAATTAGACAATAGTAGCCCTAGGAAAATTTGGTGTATGTATCAAGGGTTATTTTATGCTTCTGCAATGATCTGGATCACTCTCAATTGCATGAAGCTTTTTCAGCATTGAATTCTTGACACTATTCGCCTTCTAGTTGTCATCTTTCAAGTTCCCTAGTGTGTTATTCTCGTCGTTTTCAGATAGAAGAAGGCAATGTCGCCTCTTAAATACTCTTCTTTCCCATATCCATCACCTCCTTGGAAAGTTTTATAACACCTACTCTCCCTTTTCACTCTGCCACCATTTCACAGTCTGGTTTTGTTTAAAACTTGAGAATGGGGTGTTATAGAGATAGGTGCTTTCACCACTGTCTGTACTGATTTTCCATTGCCGGTCAGATTCTTTGACTCTAGCAGTTCAGAGACACCCAATTTGATTTTAGGCTTTCTGATTAAGTATAATTTTAGGATCGTTTTGGAGGTCTGAAAATAGAAGAGAACCCAAAATTGAACGTGGAAATATGTCTTGATGTGAAGCGGAATTCCTCTGGAGAAGCCGCCTGCTCACTATGCAGGGAGCCCCATCCCTGCTCATCACATGACTGCTGATGGGGCCTTCACCATGAGACTCTGAACAGCGTCCTTCTTAAAGTAGCACTTATCCCCTGGGACTGTGTTCTGCAGCCTCTCCTTGCTATATAAGGAGAATCATGCAATTGAATCTATTTTTATTTGCTTTAATTCCCACATCTTCCAACTAGTATGCAATAGATATTGGTTAGCAATTTTACTAGTTTCCATGATGGAAACTATTCAATAAGAAATTGCAATTCTACCTAGCTTTAGCAGAAGGTGGGAGGGGGAAACATTAGGAGAATAAAATGAAATTTATACAAAATAAAATAATTCCACCTGGCCCTTTAATTCATATTCAATTTATAAAGTTATATTTACTAGTACATTTTGCAATTTGTAGGAGGAATGGATCTGTAGTAAACTCCAAAATTCTGATTCAGAGCAACCCTGTAGGATGAGGTAGAATGCTCCTATATGTTTCCAAGACTGTAAATCTTTACAGGATTAGAAAGTCTTTCTCAGAGCTGCTGATGGTTTCAAACTACTGACCTTGAGATTAGCAGCCAAACGCATAATCAATATGCCACCAGTAAAATACCAAGATCTTCAGATCTTATGCTTGCTCCAGCAGCTGCAAGTAAGTATATTTAAACCAAAACCCAACCATCATGTTGATTCTGATTTGGAATTTTTAGAGACCAACATCAAGGGCATGGGTAGTAAGATATCTTAAGCCTAGCCCAAAGGTAAACATTCCTAAAAGGTGACAATATAGGTTAAGTACCTGTCTACATTTCACTCTTTCCTCAAATTTCACTCATTACCATTAAGATCTCCATAGTAAGCATTGAGATGTAAGATGTGATGGGGGAAATGCATAATGTGTTCTTAATTTGTTAATCTTTCCATAATGTTCTGGAATCTAATGACTTCAATTGGAAAAGCACTTCTGGTATTATCATATTAATTACACAACACACACACACAAGGCCGTGGTGGGACACTTCTCAAAGTTTGGAGGTAAACATATATAAGTGTTACTAGTTGCCACTGAGCAAATTCTGGTTCATGGCAGCATCATGGAAGCAGAGTAGACTTCCATAGGGGTTTCGGAGTTGTGACCTTTCTGAAGTGGAGCACTGGGTTCTTCTGGAGGGGCTTAACCTGCCGACTTTCAGTTTGCAACGGACTGTTTAACTGTATGAGCCACCCAGGCACAAGCACGTGCGCGTGTGTGATCAATATTGATGTTATATAAAACATATTAATCACAGTCTAGTAAAAGTGAGGCCACTCGTCTGCCAGTAGAAACATTACATAGGAAAGCCAACAACCAGCTGGCCTTTCCAAGAGAGGAAGGATTGCAAGAGGAAATAGAACGGTACAAACAGTACAGAGGGACAAATGAAGGAACACTGCCCCAGGTGAGTTCAAAATAGCCCCATCTTCAGATTTCTGCTGCTTAAACTCAGGCATGATATTTCTTCTTAAATAAATAAATAAATTTACTCCAGATATAGATGGAAAAACACATCAACCACCCTACTCAGCCTGTGCCAACTCCCTTTTTTTTTTTCCCCAAGGGAGAATTGTGAACCGGATTGACAAGACTGAAGAATTGTGAACCGGATAGACAAGACTCAAAATGCCCATTGGCCGCACTTTGTATGATAATTCATGGAGCCCTGGTGGTATAGTGGTTATGCACTGGGTTTTGAACCATAAGATCAGCAGTTCAAAACCACCGTCAGGCTCTGTGGGAGAAAGATGAGGCTTTTTCTCTCAAAAAGAGTTACAGTCTCTGAAGCCCAGAAGAGTACTTCTACCCAGTTCTACAGGGTCGCTACGAGTTGGCATCGACTTGGTGGCAGTGAGTGTGATTAATCACTGTGCATTTAAGGTTCATAAACCACACGAAGATTCCCTTGGTCTTTCTGTCTTCTTTAAGCTAGGGTTGAAAGGACACCTGAAGTTGCCACCAGGGAAAGGCAGGCCCCAGGTCCCTAGGGAAATAACCATTGCTTCTCATAAACCTGTTAACTTGTGACTGAAACAAGCCCACTGTTGTGGAGTCAGTTCAGACTCAGCTGTGCTCCATAGAGTTTCTAAGGCTTTAAAGATCTTTCTGGAAGGCGACAGCCTCCTCTTTCTCCAGGGAAGCATTGACAGGTTTGAACTACCAGTTTTGCAGTAAGCGGTGCCATGAGGACTCCTTTGTGGCTGTACAGAGGGTGGTACTGTAACAAACTATAGATTGAGGTTGGTATCAGCAAGTGGCATATCTGGTATAGGATTATGCCTCCACACAGCAAAGTGCTTTTCAAATGAGCACTGACCGATTGGAGTGTGCTCCAAGGACCACTGGTCAAGAATCTGTGCATCAGAGCTTTTTGTCTCTAAGCTGGACTGTGTTTTCATGGTGATGTGAGAGAAGATCCCGAGACACGATGGATAAAGCAAGAAAGAGAACACACCACAGCATTTGCCCTAGGCTCTGTGCTCCCCACCCCACCATAAAGATGGCTCTACTTCCCAGAACTAATAAGAAATAGTACGATCGATAATACATGAACTAGCCTTTTGAAATTCCTCGTGGGTCGGCAGGCATAGACCCCGTTGAATTTCACACTGAAGACATTAACCCAGCCTTCATTTTATTTCAAAATGAAGTAATAAGGGAGATACTTCATGCGTTTCCAGGAAATTCATCTTAAAATTGGTACTTCACATACAATAATATCATTTACAAGATGTCTGGAGCAGAAGAATTAAAGGGCAAAATTTTCTACCTAATAATCTACCTATGGTTCTTTGAAACTTTCCAGGTATAATTTTAATTAATAGTAACACCTTCCTCCCATCAGCAATAATAGTCACATCACATGGTGAATCTGATAAAATGTTATCTAAATGTATATGCATTTGAAATACTACCATTTCAAAAGTGGGTGAAATAAAAGTACTCTATAATACCTGCCTGAGAATATCATTGTTGCACTTTTTAGGACAAAACTTGGAGTCAACTAAAACATTCAGCGAGAGGACCCTGGTTAAGTGAACTAGACTAGATCCACGGAGGGCTCTTTGCTCTTGGGAAAATGCTGCCCTTTTTGTCTCTCACCGTGGACTGTCCTGAGGAGCCAGCATGTTACTGTTCCCTTTAGAGGCCTATCTCTTCTGTGGCTGAAAGGTGACCTCTGGGAGTGATTGGCGCTACGCCAGAAGGGTGTCTAAGGGCCATCATCTCAGGGAGTCCATCAGTCTCCGTCAAACCAGGAAGTCTAGTGCTTTTTTAATGAATTTGAATGTTATTTTACCCTTTTCTCCCATTCAGCCCAATGCCTTCTATTGTGATCCTGGTTAGAGGGTTTGGTGGGAGCAGTCCAGCACCATCTAGTTCTTCTGGGCTAAGGGTTGCTTTTCATTTTTTATTAAATTTTACTTTGGGGAGGTCATTTTATGTCAACAAGTAAACCCATTGAAAAAAGAATCTGCTAGGAACTGGAAATACGGGGAATCCAGGGCAGATGATCCCTGCCGGACCAGTGGTGTGAGTGGCGATACTGGGAGGGTAGAGGGAGAGTGGGTGGGAAAGAGGGAACCGATTACAGGGAACTGTATGTGACCTCCTCCCTGGGGGATGGACAACCGAAAAGTGGGTGAAGGGAGACGTCGAACAGGGCAAGATATGACAAAATAACAATTTATAAATTATCAAGGGCTCATGAGGGAGGGAGGAGCGGGGAGGGAGGGGAAAAATGAGGACCTAATGCTGGGGGCTTAAGTGGAGAGGAAATGTTTTGAGAATGATGAGGGCAATGAATGTACAAATGTGCTTTACACAATTGATGTATGTATGGATTGTGATAAGAGTTGTATGAGCCCCTAATAAAATGATTAAAAATTTTTTAAAAATCTGTATGGTTTTCGGGGGGAGCGGGGAGGGAGGGGAAAAATGAGGACCTAATGTCGGGGGTTTAAATGGAGAGAAAATGTTTTGAGAAACGATGTACAAATGCGCTTTACACAATTGATGTGTGTATGGATTGGGATAACAGTTGTATGAGCCCCTAATAAAATGTCAAAAAAAAAACCAAAAACAAACAAAAAAAAACAAACAAATAAATAAATAAATAAAAATGGGGGGAAAAAAATCTGTATGGTTTTCTAGGAAAATCTTCGAAATGCACAATTAGATTTCTAAAAGTAATATGAGCTATTTGTATAAATTTCTTAACATGTGGTGTGTCCTCACGAAGCTATGTTCCTTCATTCAATAACTCTGTATTGTGATGCGTCGGGCATGCTTCAGACTAGATATTAGAAATACATAGGATAACAAGGCAAAATCCTTATTCTCATGGTGCTTAGCTGGGAATGGAGAAAAGAGAAATTGATAGGTAAATACACAGGCAAATAAGATGATTGAGATCATTTCAGAAGGAGACCAATATTATAAAAAGAAATTCAACAGATTGAAAGGGGAATCCTGTGAGATACGGTAAGGTAAGACCTGAAGATTTGAGGATGGTGAGACCTCCTCTCAAGTCTTTGACCAGTTATCCAGAGAGAGCAGCCCCGGAAAAGGACATCAAGCTTGAGAAAGCAGAGGAGCCATGAGAGAGACCCTCAACGGGAGGACTTGGCACAGTGCCTGGAGCAATGGCTCAGGCATAAGGGCAGCTGTGAGGGTGGCAGCGCAGGGGGCAGCATTTTGTTTTGTTGTTCATCGGGTCACTGTGAGTTGTAACCAATTGAATGGCACCTAACAACCACAAGGAGACCTGATGGCCAGATGAGTTTGGGGAAAGCCTTTCGAGCAGAGGAATGATCAAACCAGGGCCATGGTGGAAGATAAAGTTGAAAAAGCAGTCAAAGCTACATCGTAAAGGATCTTTCCATATACTCTCACATGAACTAATTTGCCTTTTGTTCTGAATGTAGTGGTAAATGAATGAAGGTGGAGTAGGGTCACCAAACAAACAAAAATACCAAGCTCGCTGCTGTTGAGTTCATTCCACCTCACGGAGATCCTATCAGAGAGTAAAACTGTCTCTGTATGTTCCAAGACTTTACATCTTTAATGGGAATAGACAATCTCATCTTTCTCCTGTGAGTTCAAACCTTGTAGTTAGCAGCTCAATACATAGCCCACTACACACCCAGAAGGTTGCGCAAATAATTTCCATCTTTTCTAAGATCTGTAAGCATCTTCACGGCCCCAAGGATATCATTGGAAGCCGTTGGAGAAATAGGATGCTATCTGATCCTGTAAAGAATTACAGCCCCAGAAACCCTCAGGGTCAATGAGTGTGTCTTTGGTTGATTTAGCATTGTGGAGAACCATGGTCATCATCTAAAAACCATGTTATTTACTTTTTTATTTATTCAGTGTGCAAATACGTATAGCATATGACACATCATCTCAACAAAATTTTAGGTACAATTCAGCAATATTGTCCACATTTAAATTGTGTAATCATTCTTGCTGTCCTTTTCCAAATTAGTTCACCACCATTAACATAGCCTCATTGCCCTCTGAGATTCTCATCTAACCTTTTGAGATAATGATGTCAATTTGATCCCATGTAGATATTCTGTGAAAGAACATAATGCCCATGGCTGATATATTTAACTCATGAAGTATTGTTTGGGTCACAGAAGACTAAAGAGAATAATTTTCACTTGAAATTTGATGCTTAAATAATATCTCAGGCCAATTGATTAAGTATTCACCCAGTCTTGATTGTTCTAGAAACCCTGGATTCTGTTGACAATTTGAAATTCTGTTTTTCTTTTTACCACCTACCCCATTTGACCCTGATAGAAATGTTCAGTAATGGACAAGCCTGTCAGGATGCAGTATAGCACTCATGAAACATACAACTTTCCTTTAGTTCTTGAATGCTTCCTCCCTCACACACCCCCACGCTCCCCTACACCCCCCCACACACCCCCACACCCCGCCACTATCATGATCCCAATTCTACCTTACAAATCCGACTGGAGCAGAGGATGAACACTGGTACAGATAAGTGCTGGAAACACAGGGAATCCAGGACCAATAATGAGAGTAGTGATACCAGGAAGATAGGGGGAAGGTGACTGTGAGGCAGAAAGATGGGGCAGTTTGCTTCTCTAAAGATTAACTGCCTTGTAATTTCTATGTGGCAGTTTTACTCTGCCCTGAACATTGACATGAGTCAGAATGGACTCCACAATAGCGGTCTTCTCTATGGTATTTACTTCTAAGCACACCCATGATGTCACAAATGCTCTCTAGCCTGTGGGTAAGATAACGTCATAATATTCTTAAGGGGAAAAAATTAACATCTTTTTAAAACATTAGCATTAAGTAAGGTCTCCAAGAATCTAAATGCTTCACCAGCAGCTTCTTTCCAAGCTGTGTGTCATTGATCTGCTTATCTCTATAAACCACCGCTTGGAATTTTGTAAAGGGGCGATGGTAGCTACTTGAGAGCTGAGGAGCCAGAAATTATCCGAAAAGTAAATTGTGGATACAGAAGCTCCGTAAAGTAGGATCGGACCCAAGAATCTGCAGTTATACAAATTTCCCAGGTAATTATGCTACACATCCAAGTTGAAAGCCCCAGAGTTAATGTAGTTATCCAATCTAGTGCACCGATACCTATATCTCTCTGTTTGTCTTACTGAGATGGCTGTAGTGTTGCTGTGAAGCTGGAAGCTATGTCGTCGCTGTCATCATTGTCGTCATTGTCAAGTGCCAGAAAGTCAGTTCCAACCCACAGAGACACTGTACACAACAAAACAAAACACTGCCCAACACTGTGCATCCTCATAATTGCTCCTGTCTTTGAGCCCATTGGTATTTTCAAACACCAGCAGGGTCACCCAAAGTGAAGCCTCCAGACTAGGAATAGACTATGAGGAAGGAATCGTCTGTCCACTTCAGAGGAAATAGCCACTGAAAACATAGGGATACGGGGAGGGAGGGAGGTGGAAAAAATGAGGAGCTGATACCAAGAGCTCAAGTGGAAAGCAAATGTTTTGAGAACGATGATGGCAACAAATGTGCTTGACACAATGGAAGGATGTATGGATTGTGATAGTTGTATGGGCCCCCAATAAAATGATTCTAAAAAAAAGAAAGAAAGAAATCTGTACAACCCCCCCCACACACACACACACCAAAGAAAGAAAACACAGCAATAGCATTGAAACATTATCAGTTGTTGAAAAGCTCCTGAATAGAAGCAGAACATTGTCAGAGATTGTGCCAGAAGATGAGGCACTCAGAATAAGACTGGGGAAGAGCAGATTGTAGTGATGAGGATGGTGGAAAGCCAGTTGGAGCAAAGTCTTTGGGACTTTCATTTGTTGATGGAGCATGACTTACAATGAGAAAAAATGGCTGCAGACATCTACTAGTGATTGGATCTTGGAATGTGTGGTATGAATCTAGGAAAGTTAGAAATTACCAAAATTGAAATGTAATGCATATCTTAGATATTAGTAAGCTGGGATAGACATAGACGGGCATTGGCCATTTTGAATGAGAAAACCATATAGTTTACTGTGCCAGGAATGACGGATTCAAGAGGAATGACATCACATTTATCATCAAAAAAGGATATTTCAAGATTTATCTTGAAGCACAATGCTCTCTGTGAGAGAATAATATCTATCCAAATAAAAGAAATCCAGTCACTGAAACTATTACTCAAGTTTTTGCACCAACCACTAAACTTAGTGATAAAGAAAATGAAGAATTTTACAATCATCTTCAGTCCAAAATTGATCAAGTGTGCAATCAAGATGCATTAATAATTATGTTTTAATCATTTCATTTGGGGCTCATAGAACTCTTATCACAATCCATACATCCATCCATTGTGTCAAGCACATTTGTACACCTGTTGCCATCATCATTCTCAAAACTTTTGCATTCTGCTTGAGCCCTTGGTATCAGCGCCTCATTTTTCTTTCCCCCTTCTCTACTCCCCCTCCCTCATAAGCCCATGATAATTTATGAATTATTTTGTCATATCTTACACTGTCCAACGTCTCCTTTACCCACTTTTCTGTTGTCCATCCTCCAGGGAGGAGGTTATATGTAGATCCTTATAATCCGTTCCTTTCCACCCACCCTCCGTCTACCCTCCCAGTATCACCACTCTCACTACTGGTCCTGAAGGGATCATCTGTCCTAGATTCCCTGTGTTTCCATTTCCTATCTGTACCAGTGTACATCCTCTAGTCTAGCCATATTTGTAAGGTAGAATTGGGATCATGATAGTAGGGAGAGAGGAAGCATTTAGGCACTAGAGGAAAGTTGTATGTTTCATCATTGCTACACTGCACCCTGTCTGGCTCGTTTCCTCCCTGCGACCTTTCTGTAAAGGAATGTCAAGTTGCCTACAGATGGGCTTTGGGTCCCAAATCTGCACTCCCCCTCATTCACAATGATTTGATATTTTTGTTCTTTGATGACTGATACCGGATCCCTTGGACACCTCGTGATCATACAGGCTAGTGTGCTTCTTCCTTGTGGGCTTTGTTGCTTCTGAGCTAGATGGCTGCTTGTTTACCTTCAAGCCTTTAAGACAGATGCTATATCTTTTGATAGCCTGGCACCATCAGCTTTCTTCGCCACATTTGCTTATGCACCCATTTGTCTTCAGCAATTGTGTCGGGAAGGTGAGCATCAAGGAATGCCAGTTTAATAGAACAAAGTATTCTTGCTTTGAGGGGGTACTTGAGTGGAGGCCCAATGTCCATCTGCTACCTTCATACTAAACCTATAAATATATGCACATAGATCTATTCCCCATCCTCATATATAAATATATTTATGTATATAGAAGCCAGTATTCAGACCTCTATAAATGCCCTTTGCCTCCTCCTAGTTCTTTCTTCTATTTCCATTTACTTTCCTCTTGTCTTACTAGCATACTCAGTCTTCATTTGGGTTTCAGTAATTCCTCTCATTACATCACCCTTGGTCATGCCCTACCAGGCCTCCTACACCCTCCTCACTACCGACTTGGATCACTTGTTGTTCCCTTGTCCTTGGATTTGTTAAAACCACTTCCTTTCTCCTCACCTCCCCATCTCCCATGTCCCCCAGGAATCGTCGGTCCCGTTGTTTTCTCCTCCAGATTGTTCATCTAGCCTATCTTATTTAGACAGACCTGCGGAGATAATAACATGCACAAAAACAAGACAAAGCAAAGCAAAGCAACAAAAGAAAACAAAACAACAACAGCAAAAAGCCAATGACAAAAAAAGCCCAACCAACAACAACAAAAAAGAAAAGCCTATAATTAGTTCAAGGACTGTTTGTTGGCCCTTAGGAGTGTTTTCCAGTCGAGGCTATTGGGGCACCAAGCCCTGGCCCCTAAGTCTACTTTTGTTATTCCCTGGGGACTTCGTTGCTCTTCTCCCCTTGCTGTCCTGTTGCACACCCTTAGTGTTTTGCCTCGGTGTGGTGGGATAAGATCGGGCGGAATTCCCACACTGTGTCTCCAGTGTTGTCCCCTGTGGGCTACGGGTCAGTGAGGGATGTCGCGTCTCATAGTAGGGCCGGCCATATGGTCTTCTTTGTGGATTGGCTGCTCTGAGTGGGCATATTGTCCTCAAGGTTTGCTGGGCCAGGATGTGCTCCACTTTCTCTTCCTCCCTCTTCATTTGCTCCCATGTGCTCTGATCAGACATGTCCCTCTCCCTAAGCTGCAACTTCAGTTCTGTCTTCTGAAATAAATTCTCCTGGGGGAAGGGGCAGGTGTCCACGTAGTTGGGATTGGGGCATTGATAATTATTATTGATTGAAATGCAAAAGTTAGAAACAATGAGGAAGGAAAAGTAGTTGGAAAGTATGACTTTCATGTTAGAAACAAAGCTGAAGATCACATGATAGAATTTTACAAAACCAATGACTTGTTCATAGCAAATAACTTTTTCCAAAAACACAAAAGGCAACTATACACATGGACTTTTAGATACAGCATACAAAGAAAACAAACTGATTATGGCTGTGGGAAAAGATTAGGAGTCCTGGTGGTGTAGTAGTTATGCATTGAGCTGGTAACTGCAAGGTCAGCTGTTCAAAACCACCAGCTATTCCATAGGAGAAAGACAGGGTTTTCCCCTCCATGAAACCCACAGGGGCACTTCTACTATGTCCTATGTGGTCTCCATGAAACAGAATCAACTCGATGGTGGTGATTTTTGTTGTTGTTGTTGTTGTGGTGGTGGTGGTGGTGGTGGTAGTGAGGGTGGGAGAATTGTTGGTGGGAAAAGACTATGGGGAATCTCAATATCAGATATCAGCAGCCTAAATCAGACCAATGGCAGATTATACGGCAATCAATTACTCATATGCAAGCTCAGGTTGAAGCTGAAAAAAATGAAAACTTGTCCACAAGAGTCAAAATACAAGTTCAGTAAATAACACCTGAATTTCAAGATCATCTCAAGAACAGACTTGATGCATTGAACACTAATGACAGAAGACCTGATGAGCTGTGGGAGGACATAAATAACATCATGAATGAATAAAGCAAAAGGCTATTAGAAAGAAGGAAAAGATCAAAGTGGATGTCAGAAGAGGTTCTGAAACTTGCTCTTAATTATAAAGTAGCTAAGAGACATTGAAGGAAGGATGAAGTCAAAAAGCTGAACAGAAAATTTCAAAGGATGTGTCAAAGGGACCAGTTATCAGGCATCAAAGAACAAAAAAATCATATCCTTGTGTACTCACCTCCCTGATACGATCACTGAAGACAAATGGGTGCAGAAGCAAATGTGGCGAAGAAAGCTGATGGTGCCAGGCTATCAAAAGATATAGTGTCTGGGGTCTTAAAGGCTTGAAGGTAAACAAGCAGCCATCTAGCTAAGAAGCATCAAAGCCCACATGGAAGAAGCACACCAGCCTGTGCGATCATGAGGTGTTGAAGGGATCAGGTATCAAGCATCATCAGAACAAAAAATTATATCATTGTGAATGAAGGGGGCAGTGCAGAGTGGAGACCCAAAGCCCATTTGTAGGCCACTGGACATCCCCTTACAGAAGGGTCTTGGGGAGGAGACGAGCCAGTGAGGGTGCGATGTCGCAACAATGAAACATACAACTTTCCTCTAGTTCTTAAATGCTTCCTACCCACCCACCTTCACACTATCATGATCCCAATTCTACCTTGCAAATATGGCTAGACCAGAGGATGTACACTGGTTCAGATAGGAACTGGAAACACAGGGAATCCCGGTCTGATGATCTCTTCAGGACCAGTGGTGTGAGTGGCGATACTGGGAGGTTGGGTTGGAAAGGGGGATCCGATTACAAAGATCTACATATAACCTCTTCCCTGGGGGACGGACAACAGAAAAGTGGGTGAAGAGAGACGTCGGACAGGGCAAGATATGACAAAATAATAATTTATAAATTATCAAGGGTTGATGAGGGAGTGGGGAGCGGGTAGGGAGTGGAAAAAAT
>NW_022103920.1:53366436-53382552 GCF_000313985.2 Echinops telfairi
GCAAATGTTTTGAGAATGATGAGGGCAATGAATGTACAAATGTGCTTTACACAATTGATGTATGTATGGATAGTGATAAGAGTTGTATGAGCCCCTAATAAAATGATAAAAAAAGAAAATTTCAAAGGGCAGCTCAAGAAGACAAAGAAAATATTATAATGAAATGTGGAAAGATCTAGAGGGAGAAAACCCCGAAAAAGGAAGAACACACTCAACATATCTTAAACTGAAAGAATTAAAGAAAAAAAATCAAGCCTCAAGTTCATTGATGAAAGATTCTGTGGACAAAATATTGAATGACACAAGAAGTATCAAAAGAAGATGGAAAGAATACAGTCACTATGTCATAAAGAACTAGTTGGCATTCAACCATTTCAAGAGGTAGCATATAATAAAGAACCAGTGATATCAAGGGAGAAGTCAAAGCTGCTCTGAAGACATTAGGCAAAAATAAGGCTCCCAAATACCAATTGAAATGTTTTAATGAGCTGATAAAGTACTGGAATCACTCGTCTAGGTGAAGAAATTTGGAAGATGGCTGGCTATCCAACTGACTGTAAAAGATCCGTATTTGTATTCATTCCAAATCAAGGTGATGCAACAGAATGCTCAAATTATACAACAATGTCATCAATATTACATGGAAGTAAAATTTTGCTGAAGATTACCCAACAATGGTTGCAGCAGTGCATAGGCAAGGAGCTTCTCGAGGTTCAGGCAGGACTCAGAAGAGGATATCGAGAAACAGATATCATTGCTGACGTCATATGGATTTTGATCGAAAGCAGAGACTACAGGAACAATGTTTGCTGGTGTTTTATTAACTATGCAAAGGCATTTGACTGTATGGATCATAGCAAACTATGGATAGTCTTGAGAAGAATGGGAATGCCAATAACATTTAATTGTACTCATGTGGAACCTGTACATGGATCAAGAGGCAGTTGTGCAAATAGAACAAGAGAATACTGAGTGGTTTAAAATCAGGAAAGTGTGCATCAGGGTTGTACCCTTCTACTATACTTATTCTATCTGCATGCTTAGGAAATAATCAGTGAGCTAAATTATATGGAGAAGAAAGAATCAGGATTGGAAGAAGACTTATTAACAGCCTGTGATATGCAGATGATACAACCTTGCTTGCTGATTGTAAGGAGGACTTCAAGCGTTTGTTGATGGAGGGCAAGAATTACAGCTTCCAGTATAGATTACAACTCAATATATATAGGTAAAGAGACCCCAAATCAATAGATTTTGATAAAGAAAACCAAAATCCTCACAACTGGACCAATAAATTTGTGACATCATGAAAAATAGAGGAAAGATTGAAGTTGTCAAGGATTTCATCATGCTTGGATCCACATTCAATGCTCACAGAAGCAGCAAAGAGATCACATGACACATTGCATTGGGTAAATCTGTTGTACAAAACCTCTTTAAGGTGTTCAAAAGCAAAGGTGTTATTTTGAAGGCTATGGTGTGCCTGACCCCAAACATGGTATTTTCAATCACCTCATATTCATGTGAAAATTAGAAAATAAGGAAGACCAAAGAATAGATGCATCTGAATTATGGGGCTGCAAAGAATAATGAAAGTATTATGGACCAACAAATCTGCCATGGAAATAGTACAGCCAGATGGCAAGTATGGTAAGTAGCCATCTCACATAATGTTGGACATGTTATCAGGAGAGCCCAGTCCCTGGAAAAGGACATCATGCCTGGTAAAGTAGAGGAGCAGCGAAAAGGAAGAAGACTTTGATGAAATGGATTGACACAGTGGTTGCAACGATGGGTTCAAACATAAGAACAATAATAAGGATGGTGCAGGGCCGGGCAGTGTTTCCTTGTGTTCTACATAAGATCATACTAACAGGGAACTGACTCAACAGCGCTGAGCAGTGCATTGATGAGAACAGAACTTCCAGAACAGTTCTTTATGCTCAGACAGAAGCCACACATGAAAGGAAGGGCAGTATCATGAACTAAACAAAGGAATACTGGATGGTTTAAAGTCAGGGAAGGTGTGCATCAGAGCTTTATTCTGTCATTGAATCACTCAAGCTGTATGCTGATAACCGGAGAAGCTGGATTAGATGGAGAGAAAAAAGGCATCAAGTTGGCATCAAATTTATTAACAACCTGTAGTATATAAATTACACATCTTTAGTGAAAGGGAGGAAGACCTAAATCACTTGCTAATGAAGATCAAGGATTGTAGCCTTCAGGAAAACCAAAATCCTCACAAATGAACCAATGGACAACATCATGAGCATAATCAACAACTATATTTTTAAGTACTTTAGTGCACCATTATAAAAATGCTTACTAAGCTAACATTGACATTGTTTTATATTTTCCATGCTGGCAAATATAATCATATGAGGAAGCTTCAAAGTATGTGGTAGTTACCTAATTGTTTGTCAATTTGAGATGATTAAGAGTGAAGGGTGGCGTCTAGCCTGTCAATCAGGTCATAGCCAATAAGGCCTATGTGTGGGCACGGTCTTCTCCTGAGGATTCTGGGAACTCCTGCATTCCTCCTTGGAGGTGGGAGACACTCTCTGCTTCATTCCCTGTGAGACATCCTCATTGACAAGCCACATAGAGACAGGCTGATGCAGCCAGAGTGGAGCTGGAGGAACCATGAGGAAACCCCTGCCAATGCTGGGGTTTACAATACCACTGGATCCACAAGACTTCCCACCCAGTGGCCTGTGATCTTCCTGCATTTGGCGTCATTGTATGTGTTTCATGAGTCTGAAGAGGACTTTATAAATTGATATCGGACAGATGGGCTAATATCAGACTTATGGACTTGATCTGGACTGGGCTGGGATGTTTTCTCAATATTCAATTGTTCTTGTATGTAAAGCTCTTTCCTATACACATGAGTGCCTATGAATTTGTTTATCTAGTCTACCTGGTCTAACACAAAGCATTTATGGAAAAGCAAAATTTTAAAAATAATTGGTCATAATCATAACTTTATTGGTTCTTAACTTTGGCTTTCTTTCCATTGAATTGTAGTCCACCTGAAGGCTACAGCCCTTGACCTTCATCAGCAAGTGCTTCAGGTCTTTTCTTGCTTTCACCAAGGTTGTGTCATTTGTATCTTGCAGGTTGTTAATAAGACTTCCTTCCATCTTGATGCCCTATTTTTCCCAAAAAAGATTGAAGTTGTCAAGGATTTTATTTTGCTTGGATCCACAATCACGGCACATGGAGCAGCAGTCAAGAGATGAAATAGCATATTACACTGGGCAAACCTGCGACACAGCCTCTTTAAAATGCTGAAGAGCAAGAATGTCACTTTGAGGACTAGGTCCTCAGAATCATGGTATTTTCAAATATCTGCTATGCATGTGAAAGTTGGACAGTGAATGAGGAAAACTGGAGAAGGCTTGATGATGGTGCTAGTGGACAATAGAGACAACACTGTGGTCTGTCAGAAGAAGAAACAAGTCTGTCTTGGAAGAAGCACAGCCAGAATGCTCATTAAATCAAGGATGACAAGACCCCTTCTCAAGTACTTTGGACATGTCATTAAGGAGAGACCAGTCCCTGGAAAAAGACATTGTCCTTGGTGAAGTAGAAGGCAAATGAAAAGAGGAAGACTGTCAAAGAGATGTATTGACACAAGGGCTGCAACAATGGGTGGAAATGTAATACAAGCACCATTGTGAAGCTAGAGTAGGAGCCAGGAGTGTCCTGTTCTCTTGTTTATAGGGCCACTATGTGTTGGAACCTATTCAGCACCTAGCAGCAACAGCAGCAGTATAACTCCAGGTACATGGGAAATCCTGATATAAAAAGGTTTGCTCCTCACCCTGTCTACTCCCATATGAAAAATAAAGTAGCTGGCTTACTTCCTAATATCCATCTAAGAACTAGAGCCATGTTATGATAAATAATTGTTCTATTTCTCCACATAGCTTGCTTCTATGCCAGTTTTTGAAGGTTTGACTGTCAAGAAATCTCTACTCACTCATATTTTATTCTCCAAAAACAATACAAATAAGCATATTTCCGTATTCAGTATAACAAAAACAATACTAAAGATATACCAGATTTTATGACATTTATATGCTTTATTTTGTTAAGTTCTAATAAACAAAACTGTGAGGTCATTGCTGTTATTGTTATTATTATCATTCCCTTTTTACAGGTGAGGAAGCTGAGGTTTAGAAAGGTAAAATCACCCACCCAATATGTGCTTGTGTACTTGTAAGTAAATGAGCTGGCATACAAATACGAATCTGTTTCCAATCTATGCCTCTATAGCAGTGGTTCTCAACCTATAGCACCTATACTGGCATTATCACTATGACCTTAGGGTGTGAGAATTGCCCCACCCAGACATAATAAATCCGAAATGCTGAGGGTGGGGCCCAGGGAATCTGTGTTTTCACAAGCCTTCCAGATGGTTCTGAAACCTACTCATATTGGAGAGCTACTAATTGGAACAAATACCTCTACAAAATAAATTTAAAGGAAAGAAAGAATTCTTTCGGAAATTATTTGAAATACTTCTTGAAGAAAGTGTGTTCTAGACTGGATCTCAGAGGATGGAAAGAATTGGAGTGGATATAAGAATATTATGTTCTTTCTCATCTTTCTTCCTGTTTGCCCTATTGTGCTATTAGCTAGGTACTGACACATACAGGTACCCAATACATTTTGATCGTTGAAGATTTCTAAAGCGAGATTATGATGCAATGAAATTTACTTCTTGTTCCAGGATGAGAATGAGATCAGTTTTTGTACTTCTACAATATCTATGCAAGAGCAATTATATTATATTTCTCTTGTCTGTTGAGCCAATCTCCGTACTCTTAAACACCTCAACCCAAAATATTCTTGTCCTTACCTCACTTAATTCTCAGTGTAATTGCTCCATGCTTCTGTAGGTAGCATCCTGATAAAAATATGGTCAATAATGTTCAATTCATTTTTTCAACAAGCGGCTCATTGCCTGAGCAGATGAAGGAAGGCACTTCAAATTTACATTTGGTAGGTGGAAAACTTCTAAAATTTTGGGGAAGAAATAAGTTATATGTAGAAGAAAATAATGCATTTCATAGGATAATGACATACACTTATTTCATTAAAAATTGAATAGGGCCAGATGTAATAAATAACGGATTACAAGTGGTATTCCATTATAATTCATACAATGCTGAAATGCTAGGATATTTAATTCCCTTCTATTGAAAATAGTCCTGTTGGTGCAGGTCACAAAATAGAAATGGAATATATTTCTTTTCCAGCGCATCAATGCCCTTGCTGTGATTTTGATAAGCACCTCTTTAGTTATGGATTATCACATACATAATAATGAAATTTTGAATTTATAGAGTTCTCCCAGAAGGATGGCATGTCCTGAAAAGGTATACTCAAAGTGACTCTGAGTGATAAACGTTCCTACTGTGAAAGCATGTCTCTATCTCGCAAAGGTAATTGGGAATTGAGATGCAAACAAGAGTCAGATAAGGCATGTCTTAATCAAGTATAAGGATGAAGTCTTTTTGAAAGACAATGGAAATTTCTTCAGAAAGATGGTTATTTTATTAACATATAAGTATATGTTAAGACTTTTTGTGGGACATTTTAAAAGGAGGATCTAGTTATATTTAATGTAGCCTATTGGAAAGTAGTTTTGAGTTATCATAAATAAGAAAACTGAAAACACAGAGGTAAATTTCTATGGAAATTAGGATGCTTTGAGTCGACATTTAAAGGCTAAATAACCTAGAGCTTAAGAACAGAGAGTAGAGCCTGGTGTGGCATAGAGGTTACACATTGGGGTTGCTAACTGCAAGGTCAGTAGTTCAAAATCACCAGCCAGTCCGAGGGAGAAAACTGGGGCTTTGTACTCCTGTAGAGTTCCATTCTTATAAGTCAGCATCAGCCCAATGGCTTGGCACAGAAGTCATGTTTATGAAAATAAAATACACTGATCTACAGTTAGGGTTCCTTGGGGTTTTTTTCATTTCCTTTATTATGTGTAATGGCAAGCATCTTTTCATGTTTTATATACATATATTTATTTATAAACCATTTGTAAGGTAGAACTGGGTCATGGTAGTGAGGAGGTGGGTGGAGGAAGCATTCAGGAACTAGAGGGATCATCCCTTCCTTACAACCCTTCTGTGGGGGAATATCCAATTGTCTGAAGATGGGCTTTGGTTCTCCACTCCAACCCCCACTCATTCGCATCCTAGTAGTTGTTTGCTTTGGATCTTTTGATATCTGATACTTGATCCTGTCAACACCTCAAGATCACTCAGGCTGGTGTATTTCTTCCATGTGGGCATATTTGCCTCCCAGCTAGATGGCTGCTTTTTTAACTTCAAACCTTTAAGACCACCAGACGCTATATATTTTGATAGCGAGACACCATCTGCTCTCTTCACCACATTTGCTTATGCATCCATTTTATCTTTGGCGATCCAGTTGGGAAGGTGAGTATCACAAAGTGCCAGGTTATTAGAACAAAGTGTTCTTGTGTTAAAGAAGGCCTTGAGTAGAGACCCAAAGTCCATCTGCTATCTTAATACTTAACATATACATATATGTACATTGGCCTCTATCCCTTTCGTTATAAATTAACATATTTACATATATTAATATTGCCTATAGTTATACCTCTATAAATAGCATTTGCCTTCTATTTCTTTCCTCTATTTCCTTTTACCTTCCTCCTATCCCACACTCCTATCACCCTCCATTCAGCTCACCCTCCATTTGGTTCTCAGTAATTCCTCTCAGATACATTGCACTTGATTAAATCCCACCCAGTATTATATGCCCTCCTCACCATCAATTTTAGATCTCTTATTGTGCCCACATGTCTGACTTTGTTAGCTCCCCTCTCCTCCTCCACGCCCCCTCCTCTCCCATGTCCCCCTGGAACCACTGGTCCTGTTGTTTTCTCCTCGGGATTGTTCATCTGGCCTATCTTATATAGATAGACATAGGGCAAAAGAAAAACATAAAACAAACAAAAAAACAAAACAAAAATAGATAGTTTTAGGTCTGTCTGCTGACCTTTATGTATGTTTTCCGATCAAGTCTGATGAGGGCCAAGCCCTGTCCCCAAAGTCAGAAGTCTATTTTCAGGGTTCCTTGGGGACTTGGTTACTTTGTCCCCCTTGCTGCCCTGTTGCACTCCCTTCGCATTTCACTCCACTGTGCATGAGGCAGACCAGGTACACTTTCTGCACTATGTCTCCAGGGCTGTCCCCCATAGCACTACGGGTCAGTGAGGGGGCGTTGTGTCTTTTGGTGGTGGTGGTCCTACAATCCTCCCTATGCGTTGGCTGCTCTGAGCAGGGATATCGTCCCTGAGCTTGGTGGGCCATGATAAGGTCCTCTCTCTCTCTCTCTCTCTCCCCCTCCCTTCCTCACTCTTAGTTCACTCCCATGTGGTCGGCACAGACCTGCCTCTCTCCCCGGTTTATGTCTTCAGTGCTGTCCTCTACATTGCCTTCTTCTGGGGAGGGGTCAACATAGCTCAGCTTGGGCCCGGCCCCATCATCCTCTCTGTTAGTTCACTACTCCATGCCAGTGTACTGCCCTCAAAGCTTGACACTCTGGGATGGGGTCTGGTCCCTCTCTCCCTTTCCTGTGGACACATAAACAATACCCTCCCCGTGGGTGTATTAGTGTCCTGTTCCCCGTCACCCTTGTTTGCTTTTTCTTTTCACTTTCTTTCCCCCCACCCCCTTTTCCCCATTCTTTTTAGTTGGCTGCCATATGCATCCCTGAGTTGGGTCAGACCCCTGCCAAAGTGCCTGGACCTCGACCCAGGATTTATGCATTAAGTAGCTTATCCTCTAAGCCCTTGTAATTTTTGAGCTTACCTCAGTGGACTCATGTTGTACTTGTCCCTTTGTGCTTAGCTAACTTCACTTAACATAATTTCCTCCAACTCTTCCCATGCATTCATCACTGCTTTTTAGGGCTGCATAGTACTCCATTGTATGTACATACCAGAGATTTTTAATCCATTCATCAGGTAATGAAAATTTAGATTGTTTCTGGGTCTTCGCAATTGTGAACTGTGCCACAATGAACATTGGAGTGTAGATGTCTGGTCTTGGTCTGTTTCTTACTTCTTCTGGGTATATGCCCACTAAGGGGATTGCTGGGTCATGTGGTAGCTCAATGTCCATTTGTTTTATTAGGTATTTTCAGATTGCCTTCCATAGTGACTGCACATATCTACAGGACCACCAGCAATGGAGGAGAGTTCCTATCTCACCACACCCTCTCCAGCACTTGTTACTTTCTGATTTTTTGAATTGGACTATTTTTTAGGGTGTTAGGTGGTATCTCATCATTGTTTTAATTTGAATTTCCCTATGGCTAGTGATCAGGAACATTTTCTCATGTGTTTATTGGCCATTTGGATTTCTGCCCTTGTTAAACTTCCGGTCAGGTCTTTTTCCCACTTATTCAGTGGCCTCTTTGGTCTTTTTCTTGTTGTAGGCTTAGCAAAGTATTGTATAATTCAGGAATAAGGTCTTCGTCTGATGTGCCATTGCTTAAGATGTTTTCCCAGTCTGTGGGCTCTCTTACTACTCTCTTGGTGAAGTTTTTTGATGTGCACAGGTGCGTTATCTTCAGTATATCCCACTTGTCAATTTGTGCCTCCTTTGTGTTTGTGTCTTTCCCTGTTTCCAATAGCCTGTGTATTCCCTGAACCAGTGTTAAGTTTGTCCCAGTTCCCTCGTTGATGGTCCTAATAGTTTTGGGTTGTACTTTGAGCCCCCACAGGGTCTTTACTGCATGCAGAAGTAGGTGTGACTGAAAGCAGTGTGGGAAGTTTTCAATAAATACTCCTTGTAGTAATAACAGCATTAATGAACAGATAAAGCTATTCCTACTATTTGGAAGCAAACCTAACCCCACTGGAATGTTTCCTTAGAAATAAGCTGATCAATTCGTCTCTTCTTGAATGCCAACAGCTGTGTCAGCACTGCTTATTTGGAGGCTAATTACATGATTCCATAGCTATTCTGGGAAAACATGAGCATACTGGAAATAGAATGGGGAGGGTATGGATGTGTTGACCAAAAAAGGGAGACAAGCCAGAGTGTTAATGACTTTCATGTTGCTCAGCAGAAATGATTCCCCATGGTCTCTGTTAGTTTGACTCTAGGAATAAAAATGTCCAAGTGCGGGATAAAAGTGTTTACAAGAAATCTTCTCTCCCTATGATATATGAAATTGTCAGATCTCCTTTAAGGAAGTCTTCCGGGGGCAATGGTTAGCTACACTGCTGCCCCAAAGGTTGGTGGGTCAGATGGTTGCATTCATTCATAGATTTTATATTTGAAGAAAATCCAACTCAACCTGGCTTCCAAAATAATCTCTGTCTGCAAAGACTGGCTCTCTATCTCTCATCGTTCTTATCAATCCAAGATTAATCCATAAGGAACCTTCTGGAGAAGCGTCAGGAGTTCCCTCTGCTGGTAGTAAACTGACTACAAGCCAACGGCATGCTTCTAATTTCAGTATGTAGAAGAAAAGATGTTTCTTCTATCATTTTCCATAGAATTACATTTTTCCTTCCTTTTCTTCTAGCTCAGCAACTATCACCTGTAGGATTTGTATGATCTAGTTATCCATCTATTTCTGAAACAAAGACTGTGGTCCAAAGGATTGGAGACCCTGCCTGAAGTGAATCTGTACACATGGTCTACCAGAGATGTGCATGAAGCCAGCACTGCCCTAATGGACTCCAGGACCTTCTGTCCTTCCCTAATGCTCAACTCCCCTTTGGATAACTTTGGGGATGATTCTGATGGTGGCATCTGTTAGAACCAGTCCACTGCAAGAGAGACATTCTAATAAACATGGACCTTAAAAGAGAAGAGTGATCACTTCGATCCCTATTCTCATATGTAAATTACTTATTTCAGTGACCAACTCTGCAAACTTAGGCATCATGTAAGATACTGTCTTTGTGAAGCCGTTTCCCCTGCCCCTACAAAGATAGTTCTATTAACTGATCTTTCATGTAGGTCTCTAGATACAATCCTATCACAGATAACATTATACTTCAAATAAATCTTAAAGTGTTCTCTTTTTTTAAAGTCATTTTATTGGGGGCTCATACAATTCTTATCACAATCCATACATCCATCCATTGTGTCAAGCACATATGCTTTGATGATGAACGTGACACCAGTCCTCTTGAATATTGCATCCACTGTAGAGTGAACCATGTGTTATCTGATCCAAAATGGCCAATACCAGTCCATTTCACCTGCTTAATGCCTACGATATTGATCATTGCCTAGGATATTGATCTTTATGTGTGCCATTTCATTTTTTATTATTTCCAATTTTCCTAGGTCCATACTTCATATTCCACATTCCAATTACTAATGGATGTTTGTAGCGGTTCTTTTCATTTGGAGTTGTGCTGGCCTGACATCTTTATTCCATCCATATCATTAAAGCCAACACTGCCAAGGTCACCAGTGACACCAGTGACTACAAATGAGTCTGTACAAAAATAGACACTTACTCTGGACTGAGCATTACATATCTGATAATGGACGCAACTACTAAAATCACCAGTAAGGGATTAGAACAAAAGATACTGTACCAAGATGGGTCACTAGGTTATATTTCCTCAGGCCAATGAACATACTGCCCAGCCCATACATGCCATGTTGTATATTACCCTCAGAGCTAATAGTTTGATAGAAAATTGGAATGGGAAGTTGCAACTTTTGTTTTCTAAAATGGGAAAACCCCTTCCACCTAATTTACAGGAAAACGTGTTGTGTTAGTCTGGGTACTTTAGAGAAACAAATCCACAGAAACTCATGTATAAGAGTCAGTTTTATATAAAGGTTAAGTGCACATCAATAAAACATCCCAACCCAGTGCTGCTCAAGCCCACAAGTCCAACATTAGCCCCTATGTCTGACACCAATCCACAAAGTCCTCCTCCATCTCACAAAACACACACTATGACACAGCAGGAGGAAAGCCGAGTCAGTGAGCATGTAAGCATCTCAGCGCTGGCAGGGGTCTCCACACGGCTGCTCCAGCACCCAGGGCTGCATCAGTGTATGTCCATGTGGCTTCTCCTTGGGGATGGCTTGAAGGAAGTGAGCCTTGCCAGCTGAAGCAGGGAACTGGCTAAGGCAGCTGCACCCTGGTCCAACCATCAGAGAGCAAGAGACCTGAGAACTAGAAAGGCGAAACTCACCGAGCCATTTATCTCTCCACCCTTCAATTAACCCCATATGTGTTTATTGGCCAGGTTGGCACAATTAACTACCCCACTTTTAAAAAATGGCAGAAGATGAAGGTACAAAGGACTGACTTATATACCTTTGGAGTGTGTGCTCACACTCAATACACAGGTATCAATGGGAGGATCATCACTGAATAGATCCTTTTCTCAGGAGGGACTGGGGAAGAGGGAGTAGAGGAGGATGCTAGTGCCACAGTACAGTATACGGTTCTTCCCCACATCACTTGAAATTGCTTTTCACCTGCCAGATGCTGAGTGGCAGAAGCAGAGGTAGTGCCTCAGGAAGAAACTGTGACTGTACACTTATATCTGTAAGCCAGAATTCCCAAGGGTCTGATGAGATAGGGTTTACTGGATAATGCTGTAATGTCTAGTGGTCAACAAATCCCCCTCATCTTGTATATGAACTCCACCCAGCAGCGTGAATGGGAATGGAGTATGGGAGAAGCACTTGCTAGACTGGTCTTGCTCCCAGCAATTTTGACTGACACAGCAGCTGAACCTGCTGTCCTTCCCAAGGCGGAAAGGTGGGGTAAAAATAAATGACAGAGGAGCCTAGGGAGGACATCAGGAGTTCAAAATTCATCTGCAGAGCACCCAGTCGGACTAAGTCTCTGAGAGATCTCCTCTGACCACAATCAAAGGATATGAGCAGCTTTATTGTTAGACAGAAATTATTGTAAAATTGATTGTGGTGGATGGCACTAAGCTATAATATGAAACCTGGTCAGTTGGCCTCCTTCGTGACCCAACCTGAAATTGCTCTGGGTTTAAGTATTTCAAGCTTGTTCCATGACAGAAAATTTCTGTCTGGCTTATTTTAAAATTGCTGGTGGTCTTTTCTTCCTTCCTCTTTATTTTTTTCTGTTTTGTTTTTTAATTTTTAATTGTTTGTGATGTTTCCCAGTTGTTGAAACACAGGATTGGATGCTCACGGACAATAACTGATGGGACGGTTTATCGTGGATGGGTGGGAAGAGGTTGAGGGGAATTGAGCAAACACTGAATACGGGAGGGAGAAGTGCACATTAGAACTGATTGTGATGGTGTCTATGCAAATCTTTTTCAAAGCAACATAACTATGGAAGTATGTGATGTGTGAATGTTATATCAATAAAACTATTGGGAGAAAAAAACATAGATAAGCAAACAAACAACAAAAAAAACCGATGGAAGGAAGGCAAAATAACTCCAGAAGGCAAACGGATGAACCAATGGGAAACTCTAACATTATGCTTATCGCTCGAGACCCTGGGCAAGGAGGGAAAATCTTCATTCAGTTAAGTCGTATCCGGGAATCGAAAGAGTGGAGTTGATACAACTTTTGAAGAACCTGGCCAGATCACATGAAACATTCTTGTCTTCTCAAAGTATTTGGTATATTTACAGTAAAACGCTTAAAAAGGGAAAGTTAATCCTTCACTTATGACAGGGACACTGCTCAAAAGAACCAGGACATGGCTTGCAGTGCCCTGAACTATTTATTGCTCTTCTACCTGGACATTTGGTCTCAAAAAAGAAAAGAATGTGGGGTAAGACACCAATTATATTCTATGATTCCGCTGTAAGTGATTTCCATCCTGCTGTGTATAAAGTGAACACATTTCTTCTTTGAAGTCTGTTCTTAGTCTGGAAGCTCTGCTGAAACCGACTCACCATGGGTCACCCCACTGGTATTTGAAATTCTGGTGGCATAGCTTCTAGCATCACAGCAGCCCACCAGTCACCACGCTATGACAAACTGATAGGCAGGTGGAGACAGGAACCATTGGAGAGATTTAAATAAACTTGAGCGTCCTAGAAGCATTACCCTTCACAGCCACTCAATGACACACATCAAGACTAATCATTACAATGTCTTTCGATACCAGAGATTGGAAAGTCAGCATGTAAGGCTGGTAGCACGTATCTTCACTCCTCGGAAAGCATCCAGTGTGAAGGAGGACCTAAACAACCTACAAGAAATGAAACGACTGATTGGTGTTATCCAGGTTTCGTCAGCAACTCCCCCAGTGCTGCCCGCGAGGTACTTAGAGCAAAGTCATTATGACAGCAGAGATGGGTCCTGCAGGATAGATTCCCATTGTTACCCATGAAAGTCAAACCTGCCAGAAGGTGCTTCAAAATATCGAAGACCACTGGTGGCAAGATAACAACAGTGGACAGCTTCCCCCGTGGAAGGTCCAGCAATTCTTTTTTAGAGTCATAGACACCTACTGTGGATTTGGACTTGCTTTTACTGCTTTCAAAGACTCAGCCAGTAAGCCTGATGCAGAGGTATGGACTCCTCCACATTGCAGTTTCTCATCAGGAAGCCCACTTTACTGCAAAGGGAACAGGAGCAGGGCGCAGGGTACACTGCCCCATTAAATACTCCCCATCAAGACACTATAAACTGATAGAATGGTAGCAGCTTTCAGAAGCACTACTGAAGCATCAGTTTGAAGGCAATACCTGTAAGACTAAGACCTTCACTTCCAAGACACAATATACTTTGAATCAGTCACCTTTACATGGTGCTTAGTCCCTCATAGGAATAAGCCAGGAGTTAAAGGAATCAAGGATGGAGGCAAGACTGACCTAATTCTTCCCCACTGCCAATGACCTACTGGGGGCTCTTGAGGCTCTCAACGCTGAGCTCCGGAAGGAACCCAAGCTTTCCGAAGGAAAGAGCAAGGCTCTAAAAGCCACAGATGTTGCCTAGGTTCCTGGAGTCCCTTGTATCTATACACCAGCAGGCAAGAACGGAGTTACCATATTGTCATTACCCTCATCAGCAGGAGACACAGGGTTCAATGTACAAGCACAGCAATGAAGAGTAAGCATTGAACTTAGAGAACTTACTTGGGTACCTCTCGGTTTCTCTACGAATAAAGAAGTGGAGCAATAGCCTAACCTGGAAACGGGATAATTACTGGAAGCTCTGGCCCTTCAAAAATGATGTGGGAGTCATGGCACCAGTTAGGTCTCCCAGACCGCCATTTATGAGGGTGAGGAGAATTTAGGATGAATAGTGCAGGAAGGAGACAATGATGATGAGTTGCTACCTTGGGACCATCTGTAGCAACAGTGAGCTTGTAGCTGCAGCAACAAGGTCTATAAAGGCCAAGTAGAACCTTGATGGAGCTGCACCCTGAACACATGGGAGAAGTGGGTCAGGGTAGCATCAGGGGTAGACTGTGACAGACACAGAGATATACTGCTCAATCCCCCTGCAAGAAAGGGCTGGCTTAGCTACAAGGAATATGGTTCATCTAGTTGTTACCTCCTTTAGGTTCAAACTGCAGCTAGCCAAGGTTAAACATTTCTCAGGGCAGACCTGAGCCAATTCTGGAGCAAGGCAGTAAGGTGAAGATCTAGCCTTTATTGCAAAGTGCAAGACTCTTCCAAGGCAATTTGTTCCAGAAATTCCCATCGTGCTGACAAAAACTGTCAAATCTGCATCACTGACCAAAATCTGTTCACTCCAATCTCTGAGGCTTCTCTCCAATAAACCTTTGCATTCTGAACTCCACATCAAATCTGCTTTCTGGGGAACCTAACTAGCACACTAATCAAGGCTTCTTGGGTTGTATAACAATATATATAATCTCAATGTATAGCCTTTTAAATCTGACTATAGCGTTACACTGTTTAAACCCCTTCAGTAGTCCCATTGCCCTTAACCAAAGATAAAAGCTCCCCCATATGGCCTGGTGGTGTGGTGCCTCACTGCCTCTCACCCTCACTGGTCCTGACAAACCACACTTTGAACTTTCATTCTTCATACTCACCATATTCCTTCCTGCAACTAGCCATTACAATGGCTTTCCCTTGTTGGAATGGATTTCCCCACTCCTGTTTTAATCTAGTTAACATTTATTCAGCTTTAATATCTCAGCTAAGATGTCAGAAGGAGCCCTGGGGGAGCAGTGCTCATCCCAAGGTCAGCAGTTCGAAATCACCAGCTAGCTCCATGACTTTTCACTCTTGTAAAGGACTCCAATCTTGGAAACTCATAGGGGAAGTATTACCCTACCCTATAGGGTTACTGTAAGTCAGCATCGACTCAAAGGCAGTGAGTGAGAAGGTGTCATGTTCTCAAGTGAGTTTTCTCTGGCTGTGTTGTCAGCTCTCAAAGCGTGATACCTTCCTCCTTCAAAGCACAAGCAACAGTGACTTTTTACATTTATTTGTTTAATTCCTGTCTTTCCATAATGGGAAAGACTTGGTCTCCTTTTGCTCACCATTGTAACTCCAAGCCTACCACAGCATGTGGTCTACAGAGGGTGATCAACAAATTGTTCTTAAACATTTACCGAATATAAATAAATGGATGAACAAAGGTGAAATGACAAGTGATTCTAGAGCAATGAAATCCCCAGGGAATACCCAAAATAGACATTGGGGCCAGGGTGTGGCACTCCATCAGACTCGATGGGAAAGCACTCCTAACGCCAACAAACAGTCCTTGAACTGACTACAAACTTTTCTTTTTGCTGTTGTTGTGTTGTTTTATGCTTTGTTTTGTTTGTCATTGGCTTTCATTGTTATTGTTTTGTTGTTTTCCATTGCTTGGCTTTGCTCTATCTTGATTTTGTGCATGTTATTATCTCTGCAGGTCTGTCTAAATAAGATAGGCTGGATAAACAATCTGGAGGAGAAAACAACAGGACCAACAGTTCCAGGGGGACATGGGAGAGGGAGAGGTTGGGGGAAAGGAAGTGGTGTTAACAAACTCAGGGACAAGAGAACAACAAGTGATCCAAATCAGTGGTGAGGAGGTTGTAGGAGGCCTGGTAGGGCATGACCCAGGGTAATGTAACCAAGAGGAATTACTGAAACCCAAATGAAGG
>NW_022103920.1:53382652-53406727 GCF_000313985.2 Echinops telfairi
GGGGGACATGGGAGAGGGGGAGGCGGGGGAAAGGAAGTGGGTTAACAACCCCAGGGACAAGGGGACAACAAGTGATCCACAAAGCCCACAGGGAAGAAGCACACCAGCCTCCATGCTCACGAGGTGCCACAGGGATCAGTTATCAGGCATCAAAGAACAAAAACTCATGTCATTGTGTGCTCACTTGCCAGATATGATCGCTGAAGACAAATGGGTTCATAAGCAAATGTGGCAAAGAAAGCTGATGGTGCCTGGCTATCAAAATATATAGCATCTGGAGTCTTAAAGTCTTGAAGATAAACAAGCGGCCATCTAGCTGAGAAGCAACAAAGCCCACATGAAAGAAGCACACCAGCCTGTGTGATCATGAAGTGTCGAAGGGATCAGGTATCAAGCATCAAAGAATAAAAAAATCATATCATTGTGAATGAGCGGGAGTGTGGAGTGGGGACCCAAAGCCCATCTGTAGGCAATGAGACATCCCCTTACAGAAGGGTCTCAGGGAGGAGACAAGCCAATCAAGATGCAGCGTAGCAATGATGAAACATACAGCTTTCCTCTAGTTCCTAAATGCTTCCTCACCCCACCCACTATCATGATCCCAATTCTACCTTACAAATCTGGCTAGACCAGAGGATGTACACTAGTACAGATAGGAACTGGGACCACAGGGAATCCAGGACGGATGATCCCTTCAAGACCAGTGGTGAGAGTGGCGATACCTGGAGGGTGGAGAGAGGGTGGGATGGAAAGGGGGAACTGATTAGAGGGATCTACATATATCCTCCTCCCTGGGGGGTGGACAACAGAAAAGTGGGTGAAGGGAGACATCGGACAGTGTAAGATATGACCAAATAATAATTTATAAATTATCAAGTGTTCATGAGGGAGGGGGGAACAGGGAGGAGGAAAAATGAGGAGCTGATGTCAGGGCCTTAAGAGGAAAGCAAATGTTTTGAGAATGATGAGGGCAACGACTGTACAAATGTGCTTTATACAATTGATGTATGTATGGACTGTGATAACAGTTGTATGAGCCCCCAATAAAATGACTTTTTAAAAATCTACAAAAAAAAAGAAAAGTGATTCTAAATAGAGAAAACTAGTAGAAAGATTGAGTCATCAAATGAGAGGCATACTAAATTCAAAAGAGCCTGTGCTATAATGGGATGTACCATGTTTACCTTGCCATTAACAATTTAGATTCAGCAAAAGAGCAACATCTTTCTAACTAAATTATGTCAATTTGGTTTTATTCTATTTCTTCTTAAATTTAATGTCTAAACCGACTTTGGGCTTATGAATGTTCAAGAGCTAAAAGCAAAAAGGGTTGACCCAAGTGTTGTTTGTCATCATTAGATGTCCACGAAAATTGGTTCTTTGAAAGGAATTTGTTAATTGTTGAAGTTTGAGAGCCACCACACAACATTAGTATTTGAGTCACTGGTCAGGGTTCCTTTAATTATCTTTGAATGAGAATAGCATCAGTTTGGAGCCTAGACCAAACCTCGTCTCAGGGGGAAATTATGTAACTCTAGCACAAGCCACTGGGAGACCAAAAGGGCTCAGTGGACAGGCCCCAGCCCAGCACTGCTCCATGATATATCTTGATCATGCAGATAACAAGAATAACTTTCAAAATGTGCTACTATTGGATGACTGCTACTCAGTATGGAAGGTTTAACTATCACAACATGAACGCACTTAAAAGTAAATCTATGCTTAAAAGCTTCATTTAACTCATTTCTAACAATAAACCTCAGTATATTCTTCTCTGTGAGCTGGAACATGGTCCTTTTGAAAAATCCTAGTAATAAGATAGTACAGGTAATCCTTTGTGTCTGACACAGCCACGGTATTCTCAGTCACGGCATATGCTTCTGAAACTTGGCCAATGAATAAGGAAGATCGATGAAGAATTGATGCATTTGAATTATGGTATTGTCTAAGAATATTAAAATGACAACGGACTGTCAGAAGAACAAACAAGCCCGTCTTGATTGAAGTACAGCTAAAGTGCTCCTTAAACACAAGGATGGTGAGACTGCATCTCATACTTTGGGATGCTACCAGAAGAAACCATTCCCTGGAAAAGGATGTCATACAGGGTAAAATAGAGGGTCCAATAAAAAGGAAAATTGTCAATGAAATGGATTGATACCTTTATTTATTTGTTTCGCACCTGTCTTTCCATGGTGGGCATGACTTCATCTGCACCCATGGGCTCTGACAAAGCAATTTTAGGCTGGCTCGGGACCAGGCAGTTTTCTTCTCTTGTATTAAGGCTCTCTATGAGCTGGAGCTGACTCAATAGCACCTAACAACAGCAACAAATACTAGAATTCATCAAATACCTTATTTTGCCCTTAGATTGTAGGATATTGACACTCAACAGTTGAATCATGGTCATAAAATGTTGCTGCAGTGTTTCAATTCTCCCTCCTAGTGTGTTGAGCAGGGCTTGGAGTCTTAAAAGCTGGTGAGAATCCATTTAAAGCTGTAACAATAGGAACCTGTTTACCTGGAGTAGCAGAGGAAGAAAAGGCAGGAGTCAGATGAAGAAATGTTGCTAACGTGAGACCAGAAGAACAGGATGGTGCATGGCTACTCTTACTGAACAATTTAATCTAAGATTCCATAGAGGAACATTGATCAAAAGGAGGTTAAAAAGCAATAACAACCCAGAACAAAAAATCAAATCATTGTGAATGAGGGGGAGTGCGAACTGGAGACCCAAAGCCCATCTGTAGGCAACTGAACATCCCCTTACGGAAGGATCTTAGGGAGGAGACGAGCCACTCAGGGTACTGTATAGCACTGAAGAAACATACAACTTTCCTCTAGTTCTTTAATTCTTCCTCCCCACCCACTAACAGGAACCCAATTCTACCTTACAAATCTGGCTAGACCAGGGCATGTACATGTGTACAGATAAGAGCTGGAAACACAGGGAATCCAAGACAAATAAACCCCTCAGGACTAATATAGAGAAGACATACCAGGAGGGGAAGGGGAAGGTGGGGGGAGATAGGGGGAACCAATCACAATGATCTACCTATAACCCCCTCCCAGGGGGATGGACAACAGAAAAGTGAGTGAAGGGAGACATCGGTCGGTGTAAGACATGAAAAAATAATAATAATTTATAAATTATCAAGGGTGTGGGAGGGAGAGAGGGGGGAATGAGGAGCTGATACCAAGGTCTCAAGTAGAAAGAAAATGTTTTGCGAATGATGATGGCAACAAATGTGCTTGACACTGGATGGATGGATGGATGGATGGATGGATGGATGGATGGATGGATAGTGATGAGTTGTACAAGACCCCAATAAAAAGATTTTTTTTAAAAGCACAACACAATATTACATTCTCAGAGGAATCCATACTGTCTGGAGCTATGGAGGCTTCTCGAACAACTGAAACTACTGTGCTGAAATAATCTTCAAAGCTTGAGCCTCAAAGCAAAATTTTCTCCAGATGTCTGCTTAGACCCAAACGAGTTAGCTTAATTAGAAAAGCAAGCCTGCCTTGAGCACTGAGCTCTTTCAAGGATGTTTCTGTAGGATCGACTTGGCCACAGCACCTCGAAAGGCGAGCTGAGAAGCTAAGGAAGCAGAAAGTTTCTATAGATTGCAGCGAAATGATTTTGAAAAGGTTAGCAAGAGCAGTTAATACTGAACTGTATATGGAGAATTTGAATTTGTTGGAATGGTGTTGCCTTTGTTGTACACATTCTCGTGTAAGTGAAGGAGGAAGCAAATAAATAATGTGTGTAGGTGTAACCAAAAACAAAAACAAAGTCTCTGAATAGCAGGACAACACAGCCAACGTAATTACCTTGACCATCTAAAAATGGGCCACAAAAACACAAATGATGGGGAAAATACATTTTTTTAAAGGTACAAATTATAGTTGACGCTAGGGTGATTGGGTGGTGACCTACATCAAAATGAGACGGTCACAGTCATTAAAATAGTTATGTTTTGATTCAAAGGTATCCATGGAGAAAGGATAACATGATAGAAAACCATCTAAGTTTTTCTTGTCGATGTTGAATCAAGACTTTCAGAGGAGGTTTGCCTAAATGAAAGATAGAGAGTCATCACTTTCTTGTCAAAGAAAACTTGACCCCAAATAGTAGCTGACAGGGATCCCTCTCAAAACAGTGCTTTCAATTTCAGGACTTAACTTTAGGATCTGTCAGTATAACTTTTAAAACACAATGGTATTATTTGACCTAATTCCTCTTTTTCAGGAAAGAAGAGAAATAATTTCAGGCAAATGGATAACTGAATGCTTTTCTTTAGAATAATAAAAAGAAAAATTGACATTAAAATAAAAAGAAAATAGCTCGTAAAGCACACCTGTTAGGACATCCTGTCTTTTATCTAATTTCCCATGTGTGGTCGTAATATCCTTGCTCCCTGCTGATATATTCACCCCCGAATGGAAGCAGGAAAGACATTTTGAAAGTATATAGCTATTTTATTCCATCGCCACTGAGACATTTTATTAATCTAAGTTATGTGGGCAAGAAATCTGAGGAAATATGCTCACACACACGGCAATGACCAGGAGGGAAGTTGGCTAGAGAACAGTGGCTAACGATTCTCTCATTTCCTAGCAGGGTGGCATCACCTGAATAAGCTTGTCATGCATGGGCCTGGCTCTCACTCTTTAAAGTTCATCGGCTGGATCTATCAGCACACCATGCAGCATTTCACTAATTCAGCTCAAGAAGACTGGCTGAGAAACTGAAATTCAGGTGCATTCATTGACAAAGGGGCACACTTACTGCCATGTGTTCCGATGGCCTACATGCCTTGCCTATGGAAACACTACGTAGAAGGCCAAGTAGCATCATACTTGAAAGGCTTGTGGGTGACCGTGACCTCAGAATGACTGGTGCCAGTTCTGTACTATCTCTGGGCCAATGCCTCCTGTCCTTGGCCACAGTTAGCCTGGGCCTCTTTTTCTTTTTCTGCAGTCTCAGGGCAGACCAAGCTATCTGACTGATGCAGTTCTTTCTTTAGCCACTAAATTGTTTATTCAGCCGGATTACCATTCAGTGATTCCTGCTGGGCAGCATTCTCTCCCTAAGGAGATTGTGCTGTTATGTGCTCTGCTCCTTTGAATGTTTTTTCATTCTCAACAGGCAACCACATTTCCTTTTAATTTAGTCTTTAGTGAGGATGAAAGGAGCTCACCTTCACTCCCAAATATTCACAGCACACAGTAATCATGAATTTCAAAAAGTCCTCTTCCTTTAGCATCCCCCTCATAGGTCTTCAAAGCAGAATTTGTGGGAAAATGTTTTAAGCAGAACTGCGTTTTTAAGGGAAAGGGGGTCATTGGAAAATAGGTGGGACTTGGATGTGGAATATCAGTTTATTTTGGCCAGAGTCAGTTCAGCTCTTGGTCATGGTCAGCACCATAGACCTAAAGCTCAAAAATGCATGCAAGATGAAAGTAAGGACTTCAAAAAGCAATTAGGAACCAGGGAGGTTTAACAAAAGTCATAATCCATGAATATTGATGCGGAAAACTGGCAGGAATCAAAAGTGGCACAGTGGGGCCAGGGCTGCTCCAAGGACCTCTCTCATAGCATTGCTTCAATGCACCTGGCTCCCGCTGGGATTTTGCAGTGCAGAGGCGCAGTATTAAAAAGGCCTTCGGCAGGAGAGGGAGATCCCGGGTAAAGAGAGTTCAGAACAAGGAGAACTAGAGCAAAGGAAGGGGAAGGCCAACACAGCCAAAGGCCGAAGATGTGAGGTCATAGCAGTAAGAGAACTTGAAAAACATGTAACACTCCAACTGCCATAGTGAGACTATCCTTACATAAATTTTATCTTCCGGATCCTGTAAATAAGGAAACTTACTCTGAGTTGTGAATTAACTTGCCCAAGGGCATGTGACTAACTAATAAAGGACAGACTATAACAGGCTCAACCTTCTGGCCAGGGTTAATGAGGATTTTCTCTCTAGTAGACAATTCTGTTACAAGGCTATTTTGGTTCTTGTTTTAATTTTTTAAGGTGTTATTTTAGATCATTTAAAAAGTCTCCCTTTCTTTATCTCAACATTTCAGATGTTTCTGTCATCAAAGTTGAGTTTAAATCCAGTTTCAGATTCCTTTTACATTGTATTGCTCAAAGCAGTCGCCTCCCGATCCTTTGATCTCTTTTGGTTTAGCTCATCCAAGCCCAACTGGTGGTGGAGTGGAGATGAATGGGATAGGAGATGTGATATAAGACAGAATTTTCTTTTTCTCCAATTTAATTCCATCTCTGCTTTTCAAAATCATTCTTCCCCTCTTCCATTCCACCGTTCTCCCCACAGGAGAAGCCAGAGGGAGAGTTGGGTAACATGATGGCTGAGGAATATAAGGAGTATTGTGGGAAGCAGAAAGAACTATTATGTTTTCTTCTCTGCAATCTAAAAAAGCACAAGGACACAACCAACCCAATAGTTCAGTTACATAATTTTTCATTTATTGTTAAAAAGGAGTTTGCACTATGACTATTCCACTTGAATATCAAAGTGCTGGTGCTTCTAACATTTTCTGAATGTGTTCTGCAAAATCTTTGCTCTTATTTCATGATTTCATTTTTGCCAGCAACTCCTCTAAGTACTGGCAGCTCAAACAAGCAACATATGCTCTTTGTTCAGTCTTGTCTCAACTGTTGAGCAAACAATTATTAGTTACTAATTTGTCGGGAGATACTTTTATGTGCTTAACTACCAGATCCCCAGGTTTGGGGGTGATATTGAGCTAGTGAAACTTGTTAGTAGCTACAGCTCCACCTTTCTTACCGGTCTTCGTCGTCCTTGACTTCTGCCCAGTCCTTTGCTAGCTCCTCCGGTGCATTTTCTTGCACCTCTGTTCAATTATCCAAACTCCGAATCTTCAAACTTTCCTAAGTTTTCCTTCAGTTAACACTCCGTCATCAAAATCTGTCTTTTCCTGTGACATCGTAAGCTTGCAGACTGCTACACTGGGATCATGTCATTTTCCCAATTTATACGACAAGAAGAAATCTTTCCTAGCTTCTTGCTGCCTTCAACCGCTTCTCCTTTTGCCTCTGTGTCACTGGCTTATGTCACTTACTCATGAAAAGAATTTATAAATTATCAAGGGTTCAGGAGGGAAGGAGGGTGGGAGAGGGCGGAAATGAGCTGATACCAAGGACTCAAGTAGAAAGAAAATGTTTTGAAAACGATGATGAAAATATATGTACAAATGTGCTTGACACAATGGATGGATGGATGGATTGTGATGAGAGCCCCCCATAAAATGATTTTTTTTTAAGTATATAGCTTTGGAAAAAACCTGTTTGGAGAGGGTATCTCTATATACATATTTGCTATGGAGTAGAATTCCAAATCACAGCTACTCTACAGGGCATAGTAGAGCCGCTCTATGGGATTCCCGATGTTTTAGATCTTCATAGAACCTGACAGCTGTGTCTGTCTCCCTTGGAGCATTTGGTAGATTTGAACTGCTGGGCTTGTGCCCATAAGCCCACCACCCAGCCCACAGCTCCGTTTAAAATCTGTGCTTAAACAAACAAAGGTGCTCACAGCAGGATTTGGTATCACTGAAAAAAATGATTTCTTAAAAAAATTCAGCATAGATTTCCTAGTCATACTTCTTATAGCAACCATAAATTTAGCAATTAAAGAGAGCTTTAGTTAGATTTAACACAGTGTTGGTTTTAGCTCATGGAAATAGACATAAAGGATGAATCACTTTTGTCAGTGAAATGTAGGCTAAGTGTAACCATCACAGATTTTTTAAATGTCACCTAAATTTCTTCTCAACCATGTTTTGTGTACTAAGTGATGTGTCTACAAAGGAAGTAGGATGAATCGGTCAGTCTCCAATCTTCCCAAAAGAGCCCGCACATAGCATCATTTATAACGATAGTAGGAGCAACACACCAAATGGTGGGGCCTGGGACAACTAGCACAAATGAGTACTTCTGACAGAATGCAACACGCTAGATCACAAATAATTCATGGCGAGTCAGCCTCATCAACAATAGAAACTCTGAGAGAAAGGGAATTTCGTTAGCAACAAATTAAAATGAAATGAAACTGAGTGCAACCATGGGAGCAAAGCCCCAAAGTCCCGGAGGAATCCCGATTGCAGACTCAAGGGTCATCACCTGAAACTTCATCTGAACTGGTTGGGGCTGCTCACGAGGGGCCACGCTGAAAGTCTACAGCTGTAAGGTGGCGGTGGAGGGCACCAGACCACTCCATCCCTGTCTGCGGAAATGCAAAGATCACTTGTAGGACAAGGTGCCGCCTGCTGTTCACTCTGCCCTGACAGTCTGGCTGACTCACAATTAGACAGTGAGTTGCGCGGGGCAGGAGTCAGGCACAATGTGTGGACACAAAGGGGTGACTGAGGTAGGGGGGAAATGTCTGAGAAAGGGGTGGGGGGATGTCTGGTGAAGGCGCCCACTGGCACAGGGGTGGGGAGAGGGGGAAACAGGGTAGTAATAAGAAATTCTTGATACTGCAGGATTCAGTTTGTCTGGTTATGCTGGTTTGTGATGACAACTACTACCGTACAGTATACAGGTAATACATTTCCTTTTTTTGTTCATCAATAAATGTGTACCATATTCTTCTTCATGGAAAAATAAGACGTCCCCTGAAAATAAGACCTACCGCATCTTTGGGAGCAAAAATTAATATGACACTGTCTTATTTTCGGGGAAACAGGGTATTATGGTTTTTGTCTTACCTGATTAATCTTGTTAGACCTGCTTAGGTTAATTTGTATAATTAAGATGTTCTATGCATGGAAGTCAAGATAGATAACCCTTCAGAAACAGTAACTGGAGTAATGTCTCCCTGAGGATACAGGAAGAGAGATGGGGGGGGGGGGTGGGGAGCTGATAACAAGTCTGAATGTATAACCACACTTGAGGAGAGCAAACAACAGAATCGTAGGTGAATGGATTTATTGGATGGGGTAAGATATGGAAAAAATATATATATTAACAATAAGAGCTCATGGAGGTTAGGGTGGGAGAAGAAGAGGGATCAAGAAGTTCAAGATGAAAGAAAATGTTTGGAAACTGATTGTGGTAGCAACTGAACAATTATGCTTCACCTAATTGAATTATGGATTGTTATGATATTTTTACAAGTTCCCTATAAAAGGAATAAATAAATAAATAATCTTTAAAATTTTTAAAGAATTACAAATAAATGAATAAATAAATAAAATAAATCGAGTCTGTTTGACCTCATGAAGAGATCACTGAAGAGATGAATGCTTTAGCAAAGTGTGGAGAAGACAGCAGATATTGCCTGGAAATCAAAAAGAATAGCATCTGGGGTTTTAAAAGTTTGTCTTAAAACAAGCAACCATCTAAGAGAGGCATCAACTAAGTCCACATGGAAGAAGCACACCAGCCTGTGTGATCCAAGGATCACAAATAATAAAATCCAAATCAGAAAGATGGTATCATATCAGAGCTAAATGTGGCACCTGGTGTGCAGAAGGCTATGGGTGGCAGTGGAAGGTCAAAATCCATTTGCAGGATCCATACATGAATTAAACCTCCTGTGATTCCCCTCTGACGATAATCGAGTAATGTGAATAACCTTGCTGTCAGAAAGAGAGAACAGTTCATTTGATTATGGCAGATGCAAATAGGTTAAAATGTAATAACATCATTTGATCTCCCTTTTGATCCACTTTGAATTTGTTCTATTTTTATATTTTCTGCTTTCTTTTCAATTGAGGTTTTTCTCTGGATTATTTTGATATTGTTGTTGGTCTTTTGTGTGTGCACGCTGTTTTGGTTTGTTTTAATGTCTTTTCTAATATATGAAGTCCAGGATAGGCAAATCCATAGAGACAGTAACAGGATGATTGGGGCCATGAAAGGAGAGGTTGGAGAGAAATGAGTACAAGAAGGAAGAAAATGTTTGATGATTGATTGTAGTGATGATTATACAGCTCTTTTTAACATGACTGAACTTTTGAAGTGTACGCTATATGAACTATATGTCAATACAGCTATTTAGAAAATAAAATAAATCGAATCACCAGAAAGTCGTAGACGGGTTTTCATATGTAACTTTTCCAGCAAATTGACCTTTTAGATGGGAACCAGGCACAACACAAAAAGGTCTTCTTAGAAGAAAATTCTTGAACAAAACAAAAAAGTTTCTTATTTAAGCTGTAGAAAACATAAGTTAAAAGTATCTGATCAACTAGGAAGTGCAAAGCATCATTCTGCCCTATGTTAACTGACTGTAAATTTGGGGATTCCAAATTTGACTGCATAAACCCATCTCATTGAAGGTCTTCCTCTTTTTTTGAGGCCCTTCTACTTTACCAACCATGTGTCCTTTCCATGGGCTGGTCCTTCTTCACAACATGTCCAGAGTAAATGAGATGAAGTCTCGCCATTCTTCTGTACATCTTCCAAATCAGATTTCTTAATTCTTCTGGCAGTCCATGGTTTTTTTTAAAAATCATTTTATTAGGGGCTCGTACAACTCTTATCATAATCCATACATACATCCATTGTGTCAAGCACATTGGTACATTTGTTGCCAACATCATTCTCAAAACATTTGCTTTCTACCTGAAGTCCATGTTTTATTGATATTCTTTACCAACACCACAATTCAGACATCAAATCCTCTTCAGATTAATTTCTTCTTTTTCCAGATTTCACATGCCATCCAGTCAATGTGGATGTTAAAACCCGCTGCCATGCAATCTGTTATGACTCATAGCCACCCTATCTAAGGTTTTGGTAAATCAACCAAAAGCTGTAAATCAATCCAACCTACCCAATAGCACCATATCTCTCAATTTAAATCAACTGACTCATAATGATCCTATAGGACAAGGTAGAACTGCCCAGTTGGGTTTCAGAGACTTAAATCTTTATGGGAGTAAACAGCCTTATCTATCTCTTGAGCAGCAACTGGTAGGTCTGAACAGGTGACCTTTTGATTAGCAGTTCAATGTGTAGCAGCTCACTATGCCACCAGGGCTCCTTAATTTTCACATTAGTCCCCTTACTATAGCATAAGGATCCGAATCAGCATCAGCCAAAGGAAAAGATGCAGAGAGTAAAGGGTCAGAGAATTTTAAAAGCGAAGCTTCTGTTGCCTTCAGGGTTGTGTCAGCTTCCCAGAGCATCAATATAGGGCAACATGTAAAATATCGTCGGCAAGGAAGTTCACCCACACCTTGGTGTCCACCGTTTTTACTTGGGTCTCATTAGGTAAGCCTGATCTGACTGGAACATTGGCCACACGAGAGAACACAAATCTCCAACCCCTCTCGGCTTCCCAGAAGGAGGGCTAATTACATGACTCAAAGATCAAGCCCTTTAATAACATGGACGGCTTTCCTGGCTTGTCCAAACCTCATCCTAAAACCTGTTGTAAACATAATCTAGGGTCCCCTGTGAGTAATTTTTCTTAGCATCTGGTCACCACCCCATGAATAATGACTCCAGAATAGCACTCGGACAACTCCAAGGGTTTAGCGGCTACTTCTCATGAAACTACAAAGATCACGCAAATTCTTGATGAGAACCACATGAAGACGGGAATGATAAAATAATCCCGGGTATTGGCTGCATCCTACGCTTATTTATAAGTCACTTCTTTCTAGTGAAGCCAAAAGGTACAGACAACCCCTGGGCCCAATAACAGGTAAATGGATAAGCAAACTGGTGCGTACAATGCAGCAGTATTGTCTCAAAAAGAGAAACACATGAACGAACTTAAAACCATTATGGTCAGGGAAAAAGTACGCCCAAAGAATGTGTGTTATAAATTCCACTTACATAAAATATCCAAAATAGGCAAAAGAAGCAAAAGAATATTTGAGGTAAAAGAAGATCCGTGGTTACCAGGGGCTGAAAAGAGGGGGAGTAAGGAGTTCTTTGTTTTTAAATAAAGGAAAATCTAATTTTTTAATCCTTCAGTCAATTGATTGTGTTATCAAAATATGGTTGTGGTAGATTAAGGCAGGAAAGATCTAAAAGTTTCAGATTTGTTATCTTGTTCACCCATCAAAGGAGACAGATTGCTTATAAAGTAGTCTGTTTCCCATGACCTTTTCAAACAAGATAGTTATTTCTAACATTATGCAGAAAGCGTTGTTGATCATCTATTGCTCCTGTGATTCATCTGCCCTGATAAAGCAGCCTGGGCTCCTTCTCACGGGGTTTCTTGTCTTACAGTCTGAAGATTAAGAATGGTCTCAGAAAGAATGCTTCTCTGGCAGATGGTTCTTTGGTAAAGGAAAAGACCGCAGCAATATGCAACAGTGAACTCCCAATCAATTAAAAAATAGAGCTTTTCCATTTATGATTGAAATAAAAGAGTTTCCATATTTCAGACAATGATTGTGATAGCCTTAGTTCTTCCAATGCCTGAACCAAGACCAATGTTTCGCATAAACATAAACTTCTGATAAGAAATATAAACAGACACAGAGACAAGCTATTGGTGGTACTGTGACCACTGCCGTCACATATCTTCCTTACTCAAAGTCTGCTAAAATAGATAGACCACTGCTGCAAGGGCTATAATTATAAAATGTGATTATCTATAACAATGTTATTCTCAAGCCTGAACAGATGGCCCATGGAAATTCTGCTTTCCTAATCTTGCTAGTCCTGAAATTATTAAATTTAAAATTACATATTACATGTCTTCATCAGTTCTGCCCATTCAAGATGCAGTCACTCAAAGATGCAGTCTGAAATTTAATTTGATGTAGTTGTATTTAGTGCCAATGTAAATATTCTTACATTAGTGATATTAAAAGATGGGGGAGATATTTCAGCTACTTTGAGGGGAGAAATCCCATCTAATAAAACTGCTTTCTGCTGGGTTTGGATTTGAGATCTATTTCAGGGGCTGTGATTGTTGCTGTTGTTTTCTGTATATGAAATCTAGGAATGGTAAATCTATAGAGACAATGACTGGATCAATAGTTTCTTGGGAGTCTGACAGGGGAGGCTGTGGGCAAATAGAGAGCTAATAACAATGAGTACAAGAAAGAAGAAGATGTTCTAAAATTGTGATAATGATTGTACAAGTCTTCTTGATATAATTGAACTATTAGATGAATTATGTTCCAATAAAATGTTTAAAGAAAGAAAAAAACTTTCATTTGCATATGTTTATGAAGTAGACAAGCACAGATCACACTGTATTTTAAATTAACCTAAGGCTAAGTTAAAACCTCATAAAAAATTCCTTCACTCTCAGGAAGTCCTCCCCCTCCTCTCACTGGGCTGGCCAACTTTGCCCTGATTGGCCTTTGTTCTGTCGAAGGGAACCTGTGTTTCATCATTACTCAAATGGAATCCCACCACCACCACCCCACCACCACCCCGACCAGAAATCGTCCTTAGGGAAAACCTCGTTTAATCTGCTCCTGTCCCTATCAGAGAGGGACTTTCCAGGGCAGAGGTGTCTAATCATCCCTTACTAGAAAGGCTTAGCTAAAGACAAGATCCAGGGACGGGTAATAAAACAAGGTGCCAGCAAAATTTACCTAAATACACTTTATTTCTGCTTTTGTCAGTATTGCTTGCTTAATTATATGTAAATTTTAACTGGCTTTTTCTGCTTTCTGTACCCTGCTTGCTCCCTGAATCATATAAAAGGCTCTGCCAAAATAACACTGGGACTGCAGCGTGGTGGACCGTGCCTCTTAACGTCCCCTCTGCAGTCCTGGCTAGCCTGATATAATAAAGACTTAATTCAACACGGACATTGTAGTGGTCTTCCTTTACTCAAACCCACATTCCATGTTTGTATGTATCCATATCTTGCATGTATATTAAAGGTGTCCAATGAACACAAGAAGAATGGGATTCCTCCAGTACGAGGCTTTTTTTCCTATAATGAATTAAATATTTTGCCCAGAAAAGGAACACAGGGTTATTTCTAAGAAGTTTCAGAGAAGAAATAAAATAATTTTAACACTGGAATTTTTAATATCTCCCTCCATACTGTATTACAGTTTACATTTCTGAACAGTAAACTTGCATAAGGTTATGGTTTATAGTAGAAGCCCAAAATCCATGTATGAATTTTCCCATAAATTCAGCCTTCCTTGAATTTCACCTGACTGTTAACCAGCAACCTGAAAGCTGTGCTGCTTTGCCAAGTACATCTGAGTGGATTGCTGTAACTCCTCCCGGCAGTTCAGGGAGGACCACTTTGGAACTGTGGGGTGTGCCTGTAATGGAAATTGAGGTGCTTAGGTTGCACGGTCCTGAGTCATATCTGACTGCATTGGTCACAAAGACCTAGGACGATCTTGTTATCTGTCTAGCATAATGTACACGTACCACATTGTCCATCCCCACTTGTGTAAATCCATCTATGACTGTTATGTATTGATCTGCTGCCAATCATACTTTTGTGAATTTTCTTTGCTCATCTATATCTTATTTAAGTCTTTAGTTCTCTGTAAACCTTTGGATACCATTATGACCTCTGGCTAACAGTCTCCCTCATCCAGATGATATGTCTGTCTTTGTCTTGTCTTTTCCTGTTTAAAACCTAATAAAGTTCTCCTTAAATTATATTTGAGATTTTGGTTCAGTTTTGTACTGTAAAACAGCTGGTGTAGTGGGCAGGATTCCAAAGTGGTGTTTCCTGGCAGGATGCCCAAAGGATCATGAAATTGGCATCAGAGAAAGGGTGGGAGTGAGGGGGCGGCAGGGCGGTGTAGAAGGGGGTAATGTTTTAACTCATGCGTTCATAGATCCTGGGACACTCTACAAGGTAAGCACTCTTGGATTTATGAACCCATGTTTCAGGGCTTTCAGAAAGATTTTAAGTCTGTGTGCTTCCTCACCTGAGAATTATTAAAAGTATGTTAGTTTTCTCTCTTATTTGCAAACACTTTTGACTGCCTTCTTCAAAGTTTGCTCTGGGTTTCTAGTTTTGCATACTTAGGCTTTGTGTGACTGAATCATCTGAAAATTTCAACATTTATTAGAAGTAATTCCCATTTTCAGGGAGCTCTAAGGTTACATTATTTCGTGCACATTTGACAGGAGTGCAAAAAGAAAAACAACATGTGGAGAACAATGCCCATCATCACCATTGCTGTCTTGGCTTTCCTGGGCATTTGGGGTAGTCCACGGTTCCTCTTCTGCTTCGAGTGCATGCCATTCATTGATTCTACAGCATTGTGTCACCAAAGAAATGTTAGAACATCAGTGGCCACCTTTGAAGACCATTTTCAGTAATTTTAAAATGGGTTAATCTTAACTGAAATTATGTTGTTATTTTTCATGTTTGTGTGGTTTTAAGAATGTTGTGATTTTGTTTATCTTCATATTTCTGACTCACAGGGGTCCAGGACAGAGTTCAGACTGATTTGAGAAATTCTAAGTTTATTCCTTGCAAGTGCTGACCGGAGAAGAGTGGGGTTTCTGCCTCGGAACTGTTTCCAAAATTTAATAAAAATCAAACAAGTTATATTCTCCAAACTTTGCAGCAGGTTGTGTGTAGGGGAGTAATTAACAAGTTTTGTAACAGGCCCAGGAGATAATTAACAGGCTTTACAATGATCAGTGGACCTCCAAACGATGGGACAAAGGGCACGAGGTTCATAGTAAACAGTCTGCATTTCCCCAAGGGATTGCCAGACCGTCAAATGATATCTTCATTACTCTAGAGCAGTGGTTCTCAAGCTTCCTAATGCTGTGACCCTTTAATACAGCTTCTCATGGTGTGGTGACCCCCAACCATAAAATTATTTTCATTGCTACTTCATAACTATAATTTTGCTACTGTTATGAATCATCACATAAATAACTGATATGCAGAATGTATTTTCATTGTTACAAATTGAATATAATTAAAACATAGTGAGTAATCACAAAACAATATGTAATTATATATTGTGAAATATTTATTTCTAGTTACAAAGAAATGAAAGTTTGTCTTGAAGCATGGTGTAGCATGGCTAACAGTCTTCTCGCCCGGTACTCGTAGGTGGGCGTGTCTTTTGTGGGCGGACCCACCTGGAGACGGCTGGAGGAGCAGTGGGTGTCTCGGTTCCTAACACCATCAGAAATAGGTGTTTTCCCAAGGTCTTAGGCGACCCCTGTGAAAGGGTTGTTTGACCCCCAAAGGGGTCGTGACCCACAAGTTGAGAACCGCTGCTCTAGCGGGTGTCAAAACAGTTTCCTTAGGGTTTCAGCCTCCGTTCTTATTTAACTGCCCTGGCTTCCCCTTTCTTGAATTAAAGCATCCTTGAATAATTAACAGGTTTTGCAGCTGGGCCAGGTCTTAAATAATGACTCGGTTTACAAGGAATTTTTACTACAGAGGAGGAGGCTCTTAAATCCTGAGTCTCTTGTTAAAAACTAAATCTCAAAAAACAAAATCCTAAACTATGTCTGATTAACCATGGAAGAACGAACTCTTTCACCCCCTCTATCATTCGAAGAAATTCCTCAGCTGCACTGCCATTGAGTCAACATTGACTCATAGTGACCTGAAAGGACAGAGTAGAAACTGTGAGCTTCTGAACCCCTGTTCACCGGAGTAGAGGTCCAGTCTTGCTCCAGTGGACTGGCTGGTGACTTCAAACTGCTGACCTTGCAGATCGCAGCCCAACAAGTAACCATTATGCAATCACAGAGACTGGGAGCCCTGGTGACATAGTGGTTACAAGGTGGGCAAGGCCAGGACTTTGAAATTAACAGCTGCTCAACAGGAGAAAGTTGAGGCTTTCTTACCGCATCTCCGAACCCCATAGGGGCAGTTCTACCAGGTCCTATAGGGTCACTATGAGTCGGCATCAATTAAATGGCAGCGAGGTTCCGGTTTAATTCTAAGCAAAAATCCCTTGTAGTGTAGTGAGCTACTAAAACAGTGAGGTACTAATCAGAAAACAAGCTGTTCACCCCAACAACTACTCCGTGGAAGAAAAATGTAGTGTTCTGCTCCTGTAAAGAAATGACAGCTGACTGTACGGTAGAGATTGCTTTTCGTTTTTGTTTTCTTTTTCCAAAGAGGAGCCACAGTCTGAGTTTTATATGGTCCTGAGAAGAACTTTTTTTTTTTTAAAGGAAAAAGATCTTCCCAAGTTCCATGTAGAAAAAGCCCCCATGGGTCTGCTCGCTGACGGAAGTGTCCGCAGTTCAGGCTTCAGGCCACTCCCAGCAAGGTCAGCCTGACTGAGCGGTGCAGTCTCAGCCAGAACCCTGGGAGCAGTTACTACTCGGCCCACCAGGCCGCTGAGAGTTAGAGTAGATCCAAGAAACGGGTTTTCAAAACTCGAAATGTATATATTTTAAAAGAATCTAGGAGAGCTAAATTTAGATAAAATAAGCTAAGTTTAAATGGTAAGACTTAAATGATTAAACTTTACTTCAGCATTCTCATGTGGTACATAAATAACTTTGACATTTCTAATTTACTAATTAAATTAACAAATATTTGTTATAATTTGAAGTTAACATACTGTTTTCTAAGATTATAAGAAATACGGAGCAAAGCAATGTTAAAGGATTCATTAATGATAGCACAAGTGGATATAAATTCGTTTGATATTGTCAGAGTTCTACCCATCTGTCTAAAGTCTAATAGTTTGTTTGGAGGAAGGGTGTTAGTATTATACAGCATTAACAAAGAATTCCGTTTCTCAGGGTCCAAACCCAATCCAGGGATACATACGGCAGCCAACTAAATAAGAGGGGAAAGAAAGAGGGGGGGAAAAGACATGATGGGGGGAAGCAGGGCACTAACCCACCCAAGAAGAGGGTATTGTTTATATCTCCACAGGAGAGGGAGAGAGAGACCAGGCTTCAACCGGATGTGCCAAGACGTGAATACAACATACCAGCATGCACCTGGGAGCCAATAGAGAGGTCTGCCAGCCAGCCCCAACCCCAACTATGTGGACACACCACCACCCCTCTCAGAAGAATGCACTTCAGAGGACAGCACTGGGGCTACAGCCTTGGGGAGAGGGGCATAGATTAGAGCACACGGGAGAATCGCAAAGGGATGGAGAGGGGAGACGACATCCTGTCCCACCAAGCCCCAAGGACAATGTTCCTGCTCAGAGCAGAGAATGTTCTGGGAAGTCCGTAGGGCTGGCCCCACCACAGAACATGGAGTCCTGCACTGAACCATGACACTGCGGGGGTCAGCACTGGAGACAGTGAGGAAGTAGTGCACCGTCTGGCCCATCATGCTGGGGCGAGGCACTGAGGGCATCCAGCAGAGCAGCAGGGGAGCAGAGTGATGAAAACCCCGGGGAATACCAAAAATAGACTTTGGAGACAGAGTGTGGGACCGCATCAGACTCAACTGGAAAAACACTCATAAAGGCCAACCAACAGACCTTGAACTGTTTATAGGCTTTTCCATTTCTGTCAGTGGCTTTCTTTTTGTTGTTGTTATTTTGTGTTTGTTTTTTACTGTTATTGTTTTGTTGGTTTTTTGACTTCCTTTGTTGTTTTATTTGGCTTTGCCAGGTTTTTGCACTTATTAATGTATCTGCAGGTCTATCTAGATAAGATAGGTGGGATAAATAATTCAGAGATGAAAAAAATGGACCAATGGTTGCCGGCGGGCAGGGCGGGTACAGGAGAAGGGGAGGTGGGAGAAAGGAAGGGGGGGCAAGGGAACAACAAGTGAACTAAAATCAATGGAAGAAAGTTTGTAGAATTCCTAGTGGTGTTCAATCAAGGGCAATGTAGCAGCAAGAAATTACTAAACCCAAATGAAGGCTGAACATGATGGTGGGATGAGAAGGAAGTAAAAAGGAAATACAGGAAAGAACCAGGAGGCAAAGGACATTATTTATAGAGGCCTAAATACAGGCATGTACATATGTAAATATGTATATAACGAGAGGGGAATAGAACTATGTACTCATATCTATATGTTAAGAATTAAGGTTGCAGATGAACATTGTGCCTCAAAAGTGCTCCCTTAACACAAGAATACTTTGTTCTAACAATCTGGCATTTTGTGATGCTCACCTTCCAGACACGGTTGCTGAAAACAAAAAGCTGAGGGTGCCTGGCTATCAAAAGATATAGCATCTGGGGTCTTAAAGACTTGAAGATAAACAAGCAGCCATCTAGCTCAGAAGCAACAAAGCCCAGATGGAAGAAGCACACCAGCCTGTGTGATCATAAGGTGTTGATGGGATTGGGTACGAGGCATCTAAGAACAGAATAAAACCATACCCAAAGTGAATGGGGTGGGGGCATAGAGTGGAGACCCAAAGCTCATCTGTAGACAATTGGACATTCCCTCACAGAGGGGTCACAGGGAAGAGGTGAGCCAGTCAGGGTGCAGTATAGCACTGGGAAACACACAACTTTCCTCTAGTTCTTTGGTGCTTCCTTCACCCCACTATCATGACCTCAATTCTACTTTACAAATCGGATTAGACCAGAGCATGCACACTGCTACAGATAAGAGTCCAAAACACAGGGAATCCAGGATAGATAAACCCCTCAGGGGCAACAATGAAAGAGATACCAGGAGGATTAGGGGAGGTTGGGGAGAGAAAGGGGGAATCAATCACAAGGATCAAACTATAACCCCCTCCCAGTGGGATGAATAATGGAAAAGTGGGTGAGGGGCGATGGAGGACAACATAAGATATGGAAAAAATAATCTATAACTTATCAAGGGTTCATGAGGGATGGTGCGGGGGAAGAAATGGGGAGCAGATATCAGGGGCTCAAGTGGGAAGAGAATGCTTTGAAATTGATGATGGTGACATATGTGCAAATGTGCTTGACACACTGGAGGAATGTATGGATTGTGATAAGAGATGTAAGAGCCCGCAATGAAAGTATTTTTAAAAAATTGGCTTTCTCACCCCTGAAGTATAAAAGAGATTTTTAAAATTACTAGTATGAAAATCTCTTAATTCATTCTTTAGATGATCAGGCTTCCAGGACCAGGATGATTTAAGTTCACCAAACCACAAGGCTTTGAGAAAGGCTGATGTTTAGGTGTCATTTCTCAGATTATTATAAATTCCTAACTATTTGAAATTGCACAACCTAGATTTACTTCCTTTGTCTTGTTCCTAACCCAAACCTCTGTGGATTTTTTCTTTTTAAATAACTTTCTGTATTGCTCTAAGACAGACCTGATGTGTGATGGGTTAATTTGGCCTGAAGGCCCATCTGGACTACCTGTCCATAGGGTCTTTAAGACAGCCAAGAAAATAGTTTACCTATGATACATGTTACTCTTACCATTTTATCTGATTGCTACAGTAGATAGTTACACATTGTAATTATCATTTGCGCTAAATAAGTTATCATTTTAATTGCTAGCTTGTTTCTTTTGAATTTACCTGCTTACCCACGAGCTTAATTAAGACTTACCTTTTTTTAACTTTGATGTCTCTTAAAATTGCCATGCTTCAAGTGTTCCTTGATTTTAAAGTGTTTGTTATCGCAGCAGCAGAAAGTCTCATCTAACTCCTGTGGAGCGGTTTCTGGGTTTGAACTACTGATCTTTCTGTCAGCAGTCCAATTTGTACCTCATGTGACACCTGAGCTCCTTTTGCTATGTGTCTTAAATTCTGCAGTCTAATAAAAAGACCAATCTTAAAATATTCAAAGAAAAATTTGATATTATAGTCCTCTTCATTGAATTTTAATTGTTCCTAAGACAAATTCCATATAATAGTAAGAGAAAACAAATAAAACCAAAACACAATAATTGTCTTTTCTGATATTCAGAAATTGTTATGGGTGTAGACAAATAATGTTGTTATGGGTGTAGACAAATAATGATATCTAATATTTTTGCGGACTTACTGTTCTTCAGAAATGTTCAAAGTGCTTTGCATGTGTTAGTCTTTGATTAAGCAAAGGCAACGAACTTTGATACATCTATTCTAATATTTGGAACTAGCATAATTTGATGACACAGTAATTTGATTCATATCTTGTGTTTATCCCTCATTAAGTTATTAATCACAGACAAGGTTTGGTGGACCTTTGCCAGTAATTTAATAAGTTGACACTTTAATGAAAAAAAGTGTGGTAAAAACCATTAAAAATTCTGCTATGCCTTACAAGCAACTGTACAACATCAAAAGGACGGCATTTGCTCAGGGATAAAAACGCTTGAAAGCACGAAGGGACAGGAAGGGAGGATGGACAATAACGGAAAAATGCAGGGAGGGCAGAAGTGGGAAGAAGGCTGGTACATCTTGGGGACTGCGATCCATGCATGACCTGTTGCATGGAAAACCAATTTCCTCTAAATTTTAAAATCATAATTAAAAGGGTTTTTAAAATTCTACTATGAGCTCCTCAAAGAGCATACTTGTTCCAATACAGCAGGAATCTTGAGTCTCTTGTTTGCCATCCTGTCACCTGTGTCTCTGTCAGTGCTCAACAGAGGAGCTCAGAAAAGCCTTCTGAATTAAATGATGAATATAACACAGATCTGAAAACTCTTAAAAGCTGTAAAGACTAAACCAAACCCACTGCCATTGAGTCAAAGCTGACTCACAGAGACCCCCTGTGTGTTTCCAAGACTAACTGCTTAAGGGAGTAGAAAGTCTAGTCTTTCTCCCACAGAGCTATTGATGGTTTCAAACTGCTGAACATGCTGATCCCAGCCCAATGCGTAACCACTACACCACCAGGGATGCTCTAATGATTACTGCATGGTCACTGCAAGAAAATTAGATGTACATTGAAAATAAGGATTAATCCATGATAATAGTTAAATGATAAAGGACTTTTCACAGTTGTCTTCAAAGCATTTAATCCCCTTGGTTTTATTCTTGATGAAGATTGTCCTTGATTTACCATAGCATTCATAAACTGAATCAAACTTACTGCCATTGAGTCAATCCGACTCATAACGACCCTATAGGGTAAAAATAAAACTGCCTTAGTGGATTTATTCCTGCAGAGAGTTACCGCCTTGGAAACCCACAGGTGCAGTTCTACCCTGTTCTACTGAGTCTCCATGAATCAGAATCAAATTGAGAATAGTGGGTTTTTAAAACCCACTTTACCACAGCAAAAAAAAAAAAGAAAATCTCTCATCTTTCTTCAGCTGGTGGGTTCAAACTGCTGACCTTACAGTTAGCAGCCCACTGCTTAACCCAGGACTCCTGTACCATAGCATAATCACTAGCGAATTGAAAGCCAGGCTAATATCCATCTACTGATGATACTACTATTCTGGAAAGGAAAAAAAAATTTTTTTTTTGCTTAATAGAGACATCTGCTGGTTAAAAGAAAATGTTTTACTTTTAAAATATTGCATCTACAAAGAGAGTAAAAGAGCTAGTTAATAAAGTTGAGAGTAACACTGAAATATTTTATCGTTGAGAATAACAATGGAAGTATTTTATTATACTAAAGACAGACTTGACTAATGAAAGGTAATAACGGATTGCCTAGTGTTCATTGTGGTTGCAGAACTTTAGTTTCCAAGCAATGACACTCTCTGGAAAAAAAAAAAGCCCACGATTTCTTTTGTAGTGACAGCTGACTACAGAAACATCTAAACGCGTGCAAAGTCTAAGAGTGTGATGATTGGGAGCAGGATTTAACTTCAATTAGCATCTGCTATGGAGCCCTAATGGTGTAGTCTTTATGTGTTGTACTGCGAACTCCAGGCCAGTAGTTCAAAACCACCAGTTGCTCTGAGGAAGAAAGATGTGGCTTTCCACTCCTGCACAGCGTTAGAGGCTCAGAAACCCACAGGGGCGGCTCTACTCTGTCCTATAGGGATACTATGAGGCAGAATTGACTAGATGGCAGGGAATTAATTGGGTTTATTTAGAACATGTACTAGGGACTGAGTCTGACTGTTTTCTCACCATTATATTAAGGTTAGTTGTTTTCTCCAAATACATTATTTCCAGCCCTCGCTGGATATATGGCTCCTCACCCTAGTCTGGTGATTTCGCCCTTCCCTTCTTAGGAAGTCCTCCTCTGAACTCCTTATGTAAAGTTTATTTTTAGAACCCTAGATTTGTATCCTTCTCAGGATTCATAAAAAATTAGTAATTACTAATTGACATACCAGTGTGTGCATTGTCCCTTTACTCTCTACATTAGGCAATAAATTTTAAGAGCAAATGGACTAGGGTGAGTGCAGGATTCCACCAATTTCAGTAAGGAGTTCTTTTGATTTTGCTCCAAAATGTTTGTCTTCATTCCTAAGAGCATCTGAAGACTTAGCCCCTCATTCTCTTAACTGGAAAAGGAGGTTGTCTGTTTTTTCCACAACAAACGTTGATTGCAAAAAACTAGCAAGTGAAGATAGTTCTGGAGAGGAGGTGACCAGGGCTTAATGGATAGACCACAAGAGACCCTCATTTGTAGACCTCGAAAGCCATCTCTTCCCAGGTTGGCACTACCTCAGCTGGGGTCAGTTTTTCATGTGTCAGGGTCAGTTTTTCTCAGCAGCACTGGGAACCAGGCATTGGGAGAGGATCCTGTCAAATAGCATTGTCCAACGGTCACCCCAATTTAACAGATACTCCTACAAGGATGTTCAGTGGACCTCAATGGAAATTTAAGAAGGAGAGAGGTAACGTATGTCTGTCTCGGAGGTGATTTCATTTATTAGTGAGCAACCTAGGGAGGGCAAACTGCCCCTGGGAAAATACTTAGCATTCTTTATCCAGACTCTCAATGGGAGAATCCACCCTGTAGCCCATTGTTAATTACACATTTTCACTGAATTTTCTTTCTGCCCTTGATGCTTTATTGTTTAATTATGTATTAAGCTAATAATAAAATGTATCTTTGACTTCTCCAAGTAAACACCAATTGACGTTGGGTAAGTGAGGTTAGGAAAGAAACTCACCCAGAAAAAAAGTGATTTAATTATAAGGATGTACTTGACTTTTTAAAGGAATTAATTTCAGAGTGCAGGCTGACCTAAAGTTTTTGTTTGTTTTTAAACATTTTATTAGGGGGTCATACAACTGTTATCGCAATCCATACACACATCAATTGTGTAAAGCGCATTTGTACATCATTCTCAAAACATTTTCTCTCCACTTAAACCCCCGACATT
>NW_022103920.1:53408263-53421884 GCF_000313985.2 Echinops telfairi
GAGGCTTCACCACCCATTTATCCCTCCGCCTTTCAAACAGCACCACATGTGATTATCGGCCAGGCTGGCACAATTAACTAACTCAATGAGCAGGTGTATTGTCATGATGAGGGGTGGGAGGGAATCCCTTGATGCAACTCTCTGGAGCTTTTCTTGCCAATGTAGATTTCAATTTTCTTAAAAACAGCTTCCTAATAAGCCTACTTGATGGCCCTATACCCTTGGGAAAAACAATCAGCATGACCCCTTCAGATCCCCAAACAGACATGCACCTGGCTTAGAATCTAAATAAATTATTTAGAAAAATCATTTTCCATATGTAGTTTGCTTATTTTTTCCATGTTTCCTGTTGGGGTGAGGGGGATCCTCAACACTCGAATGGTTTCCACAGGAGCAACTTTGCAATTTTGGAAAATATTAAAGACAAACCGACTGACAGACAGAGGGATACAGGAGCTCCTCATCCCATGCCAGGACAGAGAATGAATTTTCCATCGGGTATATATAAGGGGCTTACAGATCTTTCATAAGGCATGCACCATACAGCTAACATATTACATAGTTAATAGGCCATATCATAAGTGGGTAACATATAAACAAGCAATGAGGTGTCAGCATCTTGACCTAGTGCTAGTTGACCTTGAACACGCCCCCCCGCCCCTTCCCAGGGGTTGCTACATTTATGGTGGGTTGGCAATAGAGTCTGATTGCTCTTATCTACTGTGTTAGTCAGTTAACTAGAGAAACAAATCCAGAGACACTCATGTATAAGGAAGAGCTTTATTATAAAAGAGTAATTGTGTATTAAGAAAACAGCCCAGTCCAGATCAAGGTCTTAAGTCCAATATTGGCCCATGTGTCTGATACCAGTTTGCAAATTCCTCTTCAGACTCACGCAACACATATAATGACGCTGAGTGCAGGAAGATCACAGATTAGTGGGTAGAAAGTCTTGTGAGTCCAGTGGCGGTGGAAGCATCTTAGCACTGGTGTGGGTCTCCACATGGCTCCTCCAGCTCCAAGGCTCTGGCTGCCATCTGCCATGTGGCTTGTAAACAGGCATGTCTCCCAGGGAGTGTTTGTGTGTCCCCTCCCCAGAGAGCTATTTATCTCCTAGTGCCTCCAAAATGAGGTCATCACACTGGGACCTGATTGACAAGCTAAACTCCACCTCTTCCCTCTTATGTCTAAAGTTGACACCAGTTTATGTAACTACATCTACAGACAACCTCCAGACACAGGGAATAGTCAGACGCATGAATGACTCATCTTATATGGTAGCTCCTTTATATGGGGGTATTGGAGGGACTGTGTCCAGTCATGAGAATGTGTACTAAGATTTATTTATATTTCATAACCGTGAGGGTCTTCCCCCACTGGAATCGGCTTTCCAGACCTGTAATTATGAACATAGAGGATTTAGCTACATTACATTCACATCCAGTCCCTTGGTTTACCAGTTTCCTTGATCAGTTTAGATCATTCTATTTTATCTTCAAGCTACACTCTATTTAAAGGGATCCATGGTTGCACATAACTGCAACTGCTGGAATAAGAGAAAAAGAAACGACTAAAGTGATTAGCAGATGATCGTGGGATATCCAATTCAACCTCTAAATAACAAATAAATTCCGATAAAACATAAAGAACAATAAAGTGACTAATTAGCGACTTCAGAACTCAAGCCAAACTCACTGCCAATGAGTCAGTTCCAACTCAGGACAGAGTAGAACTGCCCCAGTGAGTTTCCGAGAGTGTAAATCTTTATGGTAGTAGTAGAAAGCCTCATTTTTCGTGTCCACGGAGTGGCTGGTGGGTTTGAACTGATGACCGTATGGTTAGTGGCCTAGCACACAACCCACACATCACCAAGAGCTCCTAATTGGTAGCATAGGGTGCACATATTCACTCATTCTTGATAGCCCTAAGTTTTTACAACTGATAGTGATTTAGTTCCACTGTAAAAATACCAGTCTACAGATAGGGGTTGAATTAAAAACAAATAAACAAAAACATTAATCGAGTGTAACTTTAATACTCTCGTTGCCCCAATAGAGAATAAGAAATTCTTCTTGGTAAAGAGGTTAGAAATATCAGATGAGCAGTCTTCTTGGTTCTCAAGAGGAGCTTTAAAAATTAAAATAAAAACAAACAAAACATCACAAAGATTCTGAAAACTTGCTTTGTGGCAGGGCCCATCTTTTCTAAAAGTTCCCAATTATTAAAGAAGGGGCACTGTGGTACATTAACACTTTGAGGCAGGTTGCTTAAGCACAGCATCTTTTGATAGCCGGGCACTCTCAGCTTTCTTCACCATATTTGTTTATCCACCCACTTTGTCTTCAGCGATCTTGTCAGGACAGCTGGTGTGCTTCTTCCATGGCTTGAAGATAAACAAGCGGTCATCTAACTGAGAAACAACAAAGCCCACATGGAAGAAGCACACCAGCCTGTGAGATCACAAGGCATCGAAGAGATCGGTATCAGGCATCAAAGACCAAAAAAATCATAGCATTATGAATGAAGGGGAGTGCAGAGTGGGGACCCAGGGCCCATCTGTGGGCAATTGGACATCCCTGTGCAGAAGGGTTTGGGGAGGAGATAAGCCTGTCAGGGTGCAGTGTAGCAATGATGAAACATACAATTTTCCTCTAGTTCCCCCCACTATCATGATCCCACTTCTACCTTACAAATCCGGCTGGACCGGAGGATGTACACTGGTACAGATAGGAACTGAAACACAGGGAATCCAGGGTGGATGATCCCTTCAGGAACAGTGGTGAGAATGGCAATACAAGGAGGGTGGAGGGAAGGTAAGGGAGAAAGGGGGAACAGATTATAAGGCTCTACATATAACCTCCTCCCTGGGGGATGGACAGCGGAGAAGTGGGTGAAGGGAAACGTCAGACAGTGTAAGATATGACAAAATAATTTATAAATTATCAAGGGTTCATGGGGGAGGGAGGAAAAATGAGGAGCAAATACCAGGGGCTCAAGTAGAAAGCAAATGTTTTGAGAATGATTAGGGCAACAAATGTACAAAAATGCTTGCCACAGTGGATGTATGTGTGGATTCTGATAAGAGTTGTACAAACCCCCAATAAAATAATTCAATTAAAAAAAAAGACTAGCATCTTGCTTGTATAATAGCCGGTCCTGAACTCAGGACACATTCCATCAGGAGCTACATTACTCAACCACATAGATGACACCTCATTTTAAGCGCTTTTGGTAAGGCAGGTCAGTGTGAAGGGACGGACTCGGGACTAATATGCTTCTCTCCTTCACTTATACCATTCTAAGCCCTTCCACAGGGCGCCTTTTGCTTCGAGCCGTGGGAAACTGTCCCTAGAACCCGAGGTAACCAAAGTTGCACCGGAGACCCTCCTATGATGCATCCAGAGAAGGACTATCAGTGCCGGGATGCCCTAATTGTTGTTAAGTGCCACCACTTGTATGTCAGTTTGTCTTCCTGCGGTGGCTTGTGTGTGGCTGTGATGCTGGAAGCTATGTCGCTGGTATTTCAATTGCCAGCAGGGCCACCCAAAGTGGTCAGGTTCCAGACCACGAACAGACAACGAAGGACTTGGCTCCTCACTCCGAAGGAAGAAGCCGCTGAAAACCGCTCCCTAATTGAAAGCGTACAGAACGGTGGCGGGGGGAAAAAAAAAAAAAAAAAAATCACAGGACCGCTATCCAACGCTCCAATAACCCGCAACCTTCTCGCGCGACGATTCGGCCGGAAGTGACGGCACAAGCGACGCGCGAAGCCGCCCCACGGGAGAGGGCGGGGGAGTTCTGCGGGGGCTAGGGGCGGGGCGCGGCCGCGGCTCCGCTTCCGGTGGCTCGTCGCGCTCGCTCACTCCAGCTGCAGCCACTCTCGCCCGTGGCTGCTTCCTCCATCCTGGTATTTTTTGGAGCCTCCATCCTGGTTCTTCCAAAGTGCCCGGACCCAAAACAGGAAGTAAGTGCGATGGAACCTTCAGGTCCCAGTCGCCGCCAGGGCCGCTCCGCCCAGTGGAGCCTGCCCGGCCCCCTCGTCAGCCGCCAGTTCCCGCCGGCCGGCCCTGCAGCTGAGCCCTGGCTGAGCCCTGCGGGCGGGGTCGGAGCTGGGCCTTCGTGACGCCGGAGCGGCTGTCTCCGCACGCTCTGGCCAGAGCCTCGGGCCTGGGCCGTGAGCGGCCGCCGACGGGGGCGGAAAATGGCGGCTGCTTTGGAGGATCTAAATGGCGCCGAGACCCCTGGGGGGTGGGGTGGGCCGGGAGCTTCGACAGAAAATTGGGCCGGGGCTTGTGGGACCGTAAGCAAAGTCTTTTATACTCTCTCGGAATGCTCTCTATCTCTTTCCTTTTCGGGCTTTATTCCGTGGTCTGGTCAAGAAGCGGTGGGGTTGAGGAAGTTTGAGCAGGCCTCTCGTCAACCCCCCCCCCATATTTTGGGGTTCACGGCTCAGCCCTCAGTGACTCGGGGTTGCTGGCCGTACTATCTATCCTCCGCTAAAATCTTTTTAAGGAGTGACTAACTTGGGCTTCGGGGGAGATGCCGTTCCGAGCAGAGTAGTAGTAGATATGTTTTGTAGAGTTAGGAAGTTTATCTTTAAAAATTTTTTAATCTTCATGTCTTTTAAATTGGACGTTTGGTTTGAGAGACTAGAGCCCTCTAGAGAGGGACTTAGCGTGCCTTTCCTTACTCCAGCCCGAAGTGTTTGGGAGCAGAAGTGGCCGAGTGCCATTCTATGCTGGAAAATGATACGGTGTGTTTTTATGAGAAGCTTTAGATAAGATGATGACGACTCGGTGACATATACACCTAGAGCCCCTCCCCAGTACCGTATCCTTTCAGACAGCCGGAGCAGCTGCTAGCTGGAATGTGACAGAATGCATATTCTGTGTGATTACTTGCTAAAATTCGGTGCCTTAAAAAAATTAAATACCATTTGAAGAGTTTTTTCTTTATTAATTGGCTCTACAGTTTTAATTAGGGGAGGGCAGTATCCATTTGTAGTTTGTACACTTCAATGTAAGAAAAGGTCTCTGTTAAAAAGTTTTTAAAAGATTAAAAAAAAACTTCTCTCTTTTTCAATTAGAAAGTTCACATTATCCAGTTACTTCAAATTCTTTACAAGTAACACTGAGATTTAAAAAAATTCGTTTTATACTTGATTAAGGTTTAGAAATCTGGTTAAGATTTAGGGGAAAAATGAGATTTCTTAACATTAGAAAAGTTGTGCTACTTAGCAGAATAAAATTCCATTTGACAGTAACGTTTTGTTTTTCCATTCAGGGGAACACAAAACCATTCTGATCCTGTGGGGCTAAGGGATATGTGAAGAAATACATTTCATGATTTGTGATTAGTTCATCATATTTTAACTCCTGTATACTGGACGCTTTTGTCTATCATCGAAAAAGTTAATTATATATGTATATATATTTTTAAAGCTAATATGTGTATATTAAAAAGTGAATATACACACACACACATATATATATATATACACTTTGTTTTTACCATTTTACTTCATAGGCTCACCCCAAAATATGCTTTGGGGGACTGAGCTACTTCATATATTCTGCCTGCATTTGTTTTAAATTGAGCTAGATCAGTGGGTCTCAACCTGTGGGTTGTGACCCTTTTGGAGGTTGAACGACCGTTTCAAAGGGGTCCCCTGATTGATAACAGTAGCAACATTACAGTGAGGAAGTAGCAATGAAAATAACTTTATAGTTGGGGTTCACCACACATGAACTGTATTCAAGGGTCACGGCATTAGGAAGATTGAGAACCACTGAGCTAGATGATAGGGCCAAAATGCTATTCCCTGTCTCTTCTACATTTGATCAGTGAGCACTGGTCATTGCATGCATACTTAGAGCCTTATGCTCATACTTGTAGCGCTTTGTAAGTACGCATATAATTTTTCTCTGAACCAAAGCAGTCCAAAAAAGTTTGAAGTTAGGAATTGAACTTCTAAAGCAGAAAGGCTGGGCGGGGATAGTTATTGGTAGAGAATAACATCAAAAGTAGGGGTTAAGTTTCTCATTAATATACATACATATGCATATACTTTTAAAATAAAGTTTGTTTTTTATCTCAGTTCTCATTACACCCTGTAGGTGCTTTGACTGTTGGTGGTGGGAGGATGTTATTTGCAAGGTTAAAACTCACTGCCATCTAGTTGATGCAGACTCGTAGGGACCCTGTAGGACAGGATAGAACTGCCCCTGTGAATTTCCAAGTTCCAAAAATTTTATGGGAGCAGAAGTTCTCATTCTCTGGGAACGCTGGTGGGTTTGAACCTGTGGGCCTTGCAGTTAGCAGCCTAATTTACCACACCACCAGGACACCTTGTTTTGTTTTGCAAGGTTATTTATGTTTAATTTACTCTGTAATCAAAAAAATAAACTTGCCTACACCTTCCCTACATAATCCTTATCATTTTCTTCATCTCCCCAATATCTACACACCTTAATTTTTTATTTCTAGTAAACATATGTCCAAGAAATAACATTTTGTTATTTTTCGTAATTGCTATTATGCTACATTAAATATATTGGCTTACATTAAGCTCCTATGAGGATGAACAAGATAATATTAAATGTCTTGGGGATGTACAACCTGGTGCATAGATATTAAACTGAAAAGGCTAGGATATGTTTTTGAAAGTATTGAGGTCCTAGAGTCCTTTTATATATGTTGAAAGCTACCATAATTTAAGAACTACAATAAAGTTGAGGGAGGGTTCCCCTTTTTTGGGGGGTGGGGGTGTTCCCCTTTTTAAAAATTTCATATGCCCAAAACTTTGGATGATTCAGGTTCAGTGCAACCCTATACATTGTGGGAGGGAAGTCCAACCCATGAGCTGGATAAGGCCTTTGAAATGATCAGTACCTAGACAATTGTCCAATCTATGTGGTGATGTTTGCTTTCTTATAATTTCTGTTTTCTTTTGTTAGGTAAGTTCTTGTGAATCACAAGGGGGTCGGTAGAGGTGGGATGGGGTGGCACTGGGAAAGTTTGTGGGAAAATCTCTTAATAACATTTTCCCATAAACTAAGGGAATCTCCTCATCCCCAGTTTGTGCTGTGATTCCATGAAAGTAAATGGGAAAGACAGTCCACTGGATGATTAAATACAGAAAGAAATTAGCAGGAGAACGCACACTGTAGAGCTCTTTATGAATGAGAATTATTGTTTGCTTAGTGTGTGTCTATTGTCTGTGTCTCCCCTTCCCTTCCTGCCCCCAATAAATGATGGTTGTTTAGTATGGTGCTGCCTCGTTTTTTATTTTGGTTGTGTGCACTGTTGTCAAAGCCATTAGGTGTTTAAGCAGCAAAAGAATCAGGTGTATTCACTGCTCCTGTGTGTTTCGGTATCTGAGGAAGTATACTTTATACTTTAATGTAAGTTAGGGATTTAGTGATAATTGCTATTTCCCTTTTTTTAAATCATTTTATTAGGGGCTCATCACCTCTTAGCACAATTCATATATACATTGATTGTGTAAAGCACATGTGTACATTCGTTGCCCTCATCATTCTCAACATTTGCTCTCCACTTAAGCCCCTGGCCTCGGGTCCTCATTTTTAGCCCCTCCCTCCCCGCTCCCCCATCCCTCATGAGACCTTGATAATTTATAAATTACTGTTTTGCCATATCTTGCCCTGTCCGACATCTCCCTTCACCCATTTTTCTGTCGTCCCCCCACAGAGGAGGTCACATGTAGATCCTTGTCATCGGTTCCCTCTTTCCAAACCAGTCTCCCTCTACCCTCCCAGTATTGCCACTCACACCACTGGTCCTGAAGGGATCATCCGCCCTGGATTCCCTGTGTTTCAGGTTCCTATCTACCAGTGTACATCCTCTGGTCTAGCCAGACTTGCAAGGTAGAATTGGGATCAGGATAGTGGGATGCGGAGGAAGCATTTAGGAACTAGAGGAAAGTTGTATTTTTCATCGTTGCTGCATTGCACCCTGACTGGCTCATCTCCTCCCCGAGACCCCTCTGCAAGGGGATCACCAGTGGCCTACCAATGGGCTTTGGGTCTCCACTCTGCACTCCCCCCATCATTCACTATGGTAAGATTTTTTGTTCTGATGATGCCTTATACCTGATCCCTTTGACACCTCGTGATTGCATAGGCTGGTGTGCTTCTTCCATGTAGGCTTTGTTGCTTCTGAGCTAGATGGCCGCTTGTTTACCTTCAAGCCTTTAAGACCCCGGACGTTATACCTTTTGATAGCTGGGCACCATCAGCTTTCTTCACCACATTTGCTTATGCATCCATTTGTCTTCAGCAATCTTATGGAGGTACGCACACAATGATACGATTTTTTGTTCTTTGACGCCTGATAACTGATCCCTTGGCCACCTCTTTATCACAGGCTGGTGTGCTTCTTCCATGTGGGCTTTGTTGCTTCTGAGCTAGATGGCCGCTTGTTTACCTTCAAGCTTTTAAGACCCCAGACGCTATATCTTTTGATAGCCGAGCACCATCAGCTTTCTTCACCACATTTGCTTATTCACCTACTTTGTCTTCAGCGGTTGTGTCGGGAAGGTGAGCATCATAGAATGCCAATTTCATAGAAGAAAGTATTCTTGCATTGAGGGAGTACTTGAGTAGAGGCCCAATGTCCTTCTGCTACTTTAATACTAAACCCATAAATATAGGCACATAGGTCTATTTCCCCATCCTCATATAAATATATTTGCCTATGTACATGTCTTTATCCAGACCTCTATAAATGCCCTTTGCCTCCCAGCTCTTTCCTCTATTTCCCTTGACTTTCATCCTGTCCCACTATCATGCTCAGTCCCCACCAGGGTTTCAGCAATTCCTCTTTGTTATATTACCCTTGATCATGCCCTACCAGGTACTATTTCCCTTTAAAGAGCATCTTTCAATGCTGTCTTCCATAAATTGTAATCGTTTTATATATGATCTTTTGCTTGTGGTAAATATTTAGTTATATGTGCCATTTCATCGTTCTAAGCATGTATACATCACTCACATTGTGTTCATGTTGTGCTCAGTTTTTATTATTTATTTAAATCATTTCATTGGGTGCTCATACAACTCATCACAATCCATACATCCATCCATTGTGTCAAGTACATTTGTACATTTGTTGCCATCATCGTTCTCAAAAAAATTTTCTTTCTAGTTGAGTCTTGGTAACAGCTCATTTTTCCCCTCTCCCTCCCTCACCCTTGATAATTTATAAATTACTATCATTTTTTCATGTCTTACACTGTCCGATGTTTCCCTTCACCCACTTTTCTGTTGTCCGTTCCTATGTAATTGCCAAATCAGATCACCTTAAGTTGAGCCACACTACCAAGTTGCTACCATTTAATTATTATGAAATTGTTTTCATTAGTTGATAACTAACATTCACATCGTAAGTAATGAAAACCTCCCACAATAAACTCCATTTAATGGCGATATACTGTCCATTTTACGGACCACTTTGGTGTCTTAAAGAGCACAAGATAGGTTTATTCATTATTCTCCATGTTCATCTATAGCTGTGATGTTTAAACCTTTCTACAGAAGAGCAAATCTCGGGGCCCAGGGACCACCATCCAAAAGGATCCTGAGATACAAAGTATTCACATTCTTGGCTAAAATCGGTATTGTAGAGGGTATTGGTTGTATATGTTTTCCGAAGCCCTGTTTTGTCCATGTTCGTTTCAGCATATGAGAATTTGTTATTACCTATTTTTCCCTCTAAAATTTCCTTTTTAGCAAGAGTTTGAAGCAGTAAAATAAATTAAAGGTTTAAAATATATCTCAAAAATTCCTTATTATCTATTACTAAAGCAAGTCCCTCTTTAGCACATCATAAGACAGCATTAAGTGTATTCAAAGATGGTGTTGTGGGTTGTGGTACCAGTCCTTCTGATAACAATAAGTGCAAAAAAAGTATTAAACTTGTGTACATATGTTCTCAAAATTGTGAAAACTGATAAATCTTTGATCTTTACAAGACTTGGGTGATATTATGAAGGCTAAAATATATATAGTTATCTTTCTTACTATTATAACAGATCAGGAAAAAGACATCAGAAAACAAAATGTGTTCTTATTGCCTTATTAAAGAATGGCAGAAACTGCCTCATAGCCAGGGTTTCTTAATTTTTAGCTCACTTAATAAAATTGTGTGGTGCTGTGTGTCCTGTAGCTTATTTGCTATCCTTTTGTTAAGAGATCTGTTACTGAATGCTCTTTTATACAGTGTAGTCTCATCTCATCTTCCAAATTGGACTTTTAACTCCAAACATCTAGGGACAGCAGCCACTGTTGACTCCAGTTATACTCGTGATCTCTACTAATAGCATCCTCCCCCTCCCCCTCCCCCTCCCCCAACAAGTGCTATGCTTGGGAGCTGTTTCAATATACAGAATTAGCCCCAACAGGCTAGGGAAAAAATGTTTTTAACTTGTCCAGAAAATTAGAACAATTGTGTAGGCTCAATTTGTTGGACACGCATCTAAAAGAATCAATTTAACAAACACTTGACCTCAATCATGGAATGGAGAATAGGCTAATTTCTGTAATTTATGTCTATAAAAGAGAACTTAAAAAAGTTTGTGGAGAACTTCCATTATCTTCTCATTGCTTTTTTGCAATGACGTTTTGAAGCCCTTGTACTTATAGTCAGACCTGTGTGAGCCAGAATGCGATGGGACTTCCGTTTTTTGGTTTTTTTTTCCTGGTGTACAGTTTTTCTGCCTTTGACAGGGTGGAGTCTTGCTTCTTTTCTGTTTTGTTCTTGGGGGGAAGTATTTGAATTTTTTGCCTCTGAAAAGTTTCCACCTTAAAGATTTTCTGGTATTCTCAAGTTTTACTCTTAAATGTTTTACACCACATTTAGATCTTTTGATAGTCGCCAAAGGATGGGAAACATGCCACAATTCCATTTTACTACTAAATTGACTTATTTTTCAAGACAATTCCTCATTTCTAGTTAGTGTAAAGAATTATTACAGTATATTACAAAAGGAGAAACAAGCTAATGGTGTATTTATTTGCCTCAAGTGGGACCACAATTTTAGAAATGGGGATCTTCCTAATGTTTTTTTTTTCCCCCTTCCTAATGTTTTTCGTGTTAAGCCAAATGAAAGGGCAGAGAGGTGTTCCAGATATTGGTAGGCATAATTTCATGGTAAATGAGTTGGAATAGCAGCTCTAAATTAACTTTGTTCCCTGCTTTCTCAAGTTGACTTATGCACCATATTTCTCAGTTCCAGTGATGGTCTCAGAATGCAAATATGCTCTTCTAAATCGCTGTTTTGACCCCAGGGTAGCTACTCTCCACCATCAGATTTAAACCTCACCGATGAGGTGTCTGCAGTTTGTCAAATTTTACCTCCTATGCTGTGTATTTCAGTAGAACTGCTTTCCCCACAACAATGAAACTACAAGGTTAATACAGTGTTCTCAATATTGCCAGATGAGATGAATAGTCACTTTTATCAGTTTATCCTCTCAGCAGTATTTTCATAAAGTTCACTGAAGGCTCCCTGAAAATAGTTCTCCTTGGGTTGTCTTTAATGCCTCTTCGTTTCCCACCTGTGTCACTGGTTGGTAATTCTCAGTCTCCTTTGCTTGTTTATCTGCTTGGATTTCCAATGTTACAGTGATCTAGAACTGGAATATTAGTTTGCCTTTAAAAACAAGTTCGATGTAACAACGATGAGAAATACAACTTTCCTCTAGTTCCTAAATGTTCCCTCCCTGCTCCCACTACCATGACTCGAATTCGACCCTGTAAGTCTGGCTGGACCAGAGGATGTACACTGGTACAGATAGGAACTGAAAATCCAGGGAATCCAGGGAGGATGAGCCCTACAGGACCAGTGGTGTGAGTGGCGAAACAGGGAGGGTAAAGGGAGAATGGGTAGGAAAGAGGGAACCGATTACAAGGAACTATATGTGACCTCCTCCCTGGGGGACAGACAACCGAAAAGTGGGTGAAGAGAGACGTCGGACAGGGCAAGATATGACAAAATACCCACTTACAAACTATCAAGGGCTCATGAGGGAGGGGGGAGCCGGGAGGGAGGGGAAAAATGAGGACCTAATGTCGGGGGTTTAAGTGGAGAGAAAATGTTTTGAGAATGATGTACAAATGCGCTTTACACAATTGATGTGTGTATGGATTGCGATAACAGTTGTATGAGCCCCTAATAAAATGTTTTTAAAATAAAATAAAAACAAGTTGGCTAACTCAGTTCTGTAGCTCCAGTTCTGGGCAGTTGTTCTCCCACTTAAATAGCTACCTCCCATCTTGACATCTTGGAAGGTGTTCATTATGCTTGAAGCACATTAGCTATTCAAGCCCAAAGCTTAGGGATCATTGTGCAGTAACTCCCCTTGGTCATCTCTTCCATGCCAATCCTGGCCTTCATAATAGATCCTTTGTCCAGTCTCCTCGCGTTAATGCTGCTTATTACCGAACCACAACCATCTTTTACAGCTTGTACCGTTACCTACTCTATATTGCAGTATGAGTTATATTTTTAAGTGAAATTTAAAATTCCCAGTTCAAAACCTTCAATGTTTCTTAATTCCCTGTGATCGCCTTTCTATATATCCAACAACGATTTCAGCTGTTCTCCCTCTCTCTTGCTCAGAAACATATATAGCTTTCCCCTCCAAAACACCAGATATCTTAGGGCATTGGTTCTGAACCTGTGGGTCGTGACCCCGTTGGGGTTGAACGACTCTTTCACAGGGTCGCCTAAGACCATCAGAAAACATATTTCCGGGCTAGGCTAAGACACGGCTCCTCTATCCGTTTCCACGTGGGTCCGCCCATGTGCAGATACGCCTACAAATGAGTGAGTACCCAGTGTGAAGACTGTTACCCATGCTATACCATGCTTCACGACAAAATTTCATTTATTTGTAATTAGAAATAAATATTTTACAAAACATAATTACATATTTTTGTGATTAATCACTGCTTTATATTCAATTTGTAACAGTGAAAATACATCCAGCATATCAGGTATTTGTCATTAATCACTATGCTTTATGTTCAATTTGTAACAATGAAAATACATCCTGCATATCAGATATTTACATGACGATTCAAAACAGCAAAATTACAGTTATGAAGTAACAATGAAATTAATTGTATGGTTGTGGGTCACAGCAACATGAGGAACTATTAAAGGGTCGCGGCATTAGGAAGGTTGAGGACCACTGTCTTAGAGACTTTGTTCTTAACCGGCTGCTGGTTTGAGTCACATCCTTGCAGTGATATGTTACTATCTTTGTTGATTAGGCAATGTAAAGTAGTGTTTGTGGTAGGTGGAGGGAGGACATAGATAAGATGCGTGCGCACACACACACACACACACACACACACACAGAAGAAGCATAAGGAAGGGTATTTGGCTCCAAGCAGGGAATGAAGTGACTTGGGAACTAGGTTGAGAAGCCACTATACAGTGAACCCCTCGTTTATCGCGGTTAATCGGTTCTAGACCCTACCGTAATAAATGAAATTCCGCCAAGTAGGATTCCTTATTTGTAAATCAAATATTTTCGTAGTTAAAGCATAGAGGACATGAAAAAACACCCTTTAGTCACCATTACACTCGTATTAC
>NW_022103920.1:53423163-53440200 GCF_000313985.2 Echinops telfairi
TGTACAGTATGAGCCAATCAGTGGCAGTAATGACAGAGCATGCACTGTTAACGCAAAAACCGCGATAGAGTGAAGCTGCGGAAGTCGAAGTGTGAAGTGGCGAGGGTTCACTGTATACTCTTTGCCTTCTGAATTTTATTAATAAACTGTCTTAGAAGAAGCATAGCCAGAATGCTCCTTAGAAGCAAGGATGGAGAGGCGTCATGTATCAGAGGGAACCAGTTTCTAGGGAGGATGTTGTACTGGGAAAATTTAAGAAAGACCTTCAGTAAGATGGATTAGCCTAGCCCAGTGTCTTTAAAAATGGAATCAACATTACAGTTGTGAGGTTGGCACAGAGCCAGGTAACATTTCCTCTATTTTGCATTAGGGTTGCTATGAATCTGAGCTAACGTGACATCACATAGTAATAACTGATCATATAACTAACTCAAATACAGGAAGACAAAAGTCAAGAGCATATACCTAAGCTGACAGGGTGACAAAAATATCTTCGTCTTGTATATAGAGAAGATTGCTTGGCACAGAGAGATGTGAGATTAATTTGTTGATTGAAAAAAGATGCTTTTAAATGTGAAAACCAGCACAGAACTGTTTGTTAATCTGTACCATGAATGACACTTTGTTCTGCACACAGCTCCTTGAGTCGAACCAACTCAGTGGCACGTAACATGACTTGAGTTCAGTCATTTTTAAAATGGTGAAGCAGCCGGTTACGCTGCTGTCTTGTATTTTAAGATCCCTGTTTCAGTGGAGTGGGGGGACTGGCGAAGTTATCTGGAATAAGATTTATACCTCAGTGGTTGGGATATAAAACAGGACAGCTTTACTATAATCTAAATTTCTGTATGAATTTTAAATATTTTCATTGTTAAGCTCATTTGATAAGGTAATTTTCACTAATATAGTCTAAAGAAATGTTTGTAGATGTTGTAATACAGCGTAAGAAAATTTCTGATATTGGCAGCGACATAAATGTCCAATATTGGAAATTTTAAAATAATGTCATCTTTTTAATGCGATGTACATATGAAATGATAGATGACTCAAATACCTACTTTGATGTCCTTCATAGAGTGACTTTCTGTGAATAACCTGTAAAAAGCAGGGTATAAAATTATCGACGTGTGGATAACAGTTGTATGAGCCCCTAATAAAATGTGAAAAAAGAAAAAAGAAAAAAAAGATAATGAAAACAAAATAAATAAATAATTAAAAAAAAAAACTCTTTAAAAAAAAAATTATCGACGTGTAGATATAGTATATCTAAGCATTTGTGCCCTCACATTAAAGGAATGGTTTTAGAAGCTTATTTTTAGAAGGGCTATTAAAAGAATATCAGTTTGTTTCTAGTTGATACATCACAAAGACCTTAGGATAGATGTGGTCCGGATAACAACTAGCATTGAATTTTTTCTGTTAAGCTAACTGTTTAATGCTGTTGCTTTTTTCAGAGTGCTGCAGAGGTAGGAAGGAGCATGGGGAAGAAGCAATCTGGATAGCATGAAAGTGATGCTGGTGCTTAAGGGAAGGCGACTTGATTCTGTGGGAAGGGCTGTAGCTGATCCATACGTTGTCCAGGTTAGTCCACCTGTGTTGTAATGGCCTCACCCACTTCAGGAATGTGCACATTTCAGTCATAACGAAGTCATTTCCATTTATCTTTTTTTCACTTGGAACTGGCATCCATTACTACTATAACATGAGTGATTTTTAAAGCAGTAATATGGCCAGGAGGGTGGGGTGGAAAGGGGGAGCCGATTACAGGGATCTACATGTAACCTGCTCCCTGGGGAATGGTCATCAGAAAAGTGGATGAAGGGAGACATTGGACAGTGTGAATATATGACAAAATAATAATAATTTATAAATTATCAAGGGTTCATGTGGCAGGGGGGAGTGGGGTGGGAGGGGAAAAATGAGCTGATACCAAGGACTCAAGTAGAAAGCAAATGTTTTGAGACTGATGATGGCAACACATGTACAAATGTGCTTGACACAATGGATGGATGTATGGATTGTGATGGGAGTTGTACGAGTCCCCAATAAAATGATTTTTTTTTAAAGCAGTAATATTTTTAATAATCTAATGAATCACCAGATCTGGGCCTTTATAGAGGTCTAAATACAGGCATGTACACATGTAAATAATTATAACAATAGGGAAATAGATCTATGTAGTACATATATTTATATGTTAAGTATTAAGGTAGCAGACGGGGATTGGGCTTCTACTCAAGTACTCCCACAACTCAAGAACACTTCATTCTGATAACCGAGCATCCTTTGATGCTCAGCTTCCTGACACGATCGATGAAGATAAAATGGGTGCATAAGCAAATGTGGTGAAGAAAGTGGATGATGCCCAACTATCAAAAGATATGGCCTCTAGGGTCTTAAAGGCTTGAAGATAAACAAGCAGCCATCTAGCTGAGAAGCAACAAAATCCACATGGAAGAAGCACAGCAGCCTGTGTGATCCTGAGGTGTAGGTGGGATCAGGTATCAGGCATCAAAGACCCAGAACAAAAAAAACATAGATGTGAATTGTGTGTGTGTGTGGGGGGGGGGGAGGTAGAGTGGAAACCCAAAGCTCATCTGTCAACATTTGGACATCCCCTTGTAGAAGGGTCACAAGGAAGAGACAAGCCAGTCAGGGTGCAGTGTAGCACTGATGAAACATAAAACTTTCCTCTAGTTCTACCTTACAAATCTGGCTAGACCAGACTGTGTGCACTGGTACAGATAAGAACTCGCAACACAGGGAATACGGGACAGATTAAACTCTTCAGGACCAATAATGAGAGTAGCGATCGGGGGGTGGGGGGTGGGGGGGCCTGATCACAATGATCGGCATAAACACCCACCCCCATGGGGATGATCAATAGAAGTGTGGTTGAAGGGAGACCACGGTCATTGTAAGACATGAAAAAATAATTTATAAATTATCAAGGGTTCATGGGGTAAGGCAGGGGGAAATGAGCTGATACCAAGGACTCAAGTAGAAAGAAAATGTTTTCTAAACAATGGCAACATATGTACAAATGTGCTTGACACAATGAATGTATGTATGGATTGTGATAAGAGCTGTAAAAACCCCAGTGAAATGGTTTAAAATAAATAATAATAAATCACCAGATCTTTGCCAAGGAAAAATACATTTGCCTAGTTAGTAAATATGAGTGAATTACTATCTAATAGTTATCTGTAAAAGCTTTATGGAAAAATGATTCTTACATCCAGATAGAAGTTTTGATGATAACTTCTGCTAAAATTTCAAAAACCACACATATGTACTGCAGTTTTGCCAGTAAAAAGTAACCGTACTGGGTTGAGAGTTTTTCTAGGTATGACAAATTAGAACTTCTTTCATTGGATGTGGTAGAACAACCTTTTTAAGAAGCTAATGCTATATATTTACAAATATTCATACTGGTCACAGTATTGTAAATTATTTCTTTTATTTCTGAATAATGGGTATAAATTTTAGAATACGAACAGTCATTGTGAATTTTCATAAAGAACATTATAGATAGACAACTAGTAGTTTGTGTTTGGGTTTCGGGGAGGGAAGACTGGTTTGTGTTTATATCTAGAAATAACTTAATACAAATGTGGAATCTTTGTACAGATTTGAGTATGAGCACAGTTGAAGAGGATTCTGACACAGTAACAGTAGAAACTGTGAACTCTGTGACTTTGACTCAGGACACCGAAGGGAATCTCATTCTTCATTGCCCTCAGAATGGTAGGTGAAGTTGTTAAAATAATACTTAGGAGTGTGTAGATTCCAAAGTTCCATGTTACATTTGATTCTTATTATCCAGATAGGCAATTGAGGCTTGTAGAATACAAAGAAAGTTTATGATTTTCAGTCAGTGTCTTAACATTAATTTTGTGGTTTCTAAAAATATTTTTAAATTTGCCATAAAAATTAGCCATTGTCAATCTTATTTGATAAATAAAATGTGTTGAGCCTCCAATGATGATGATGGAAAATTTTCTTAAGTATATGTATTCTTTTATGAAATACTTATTTTTGTGCTTTAATAGTTATCTATAATACTTTTGAAACTATTTAAATAGGCCTGCCAATATAAATAGAAAACTTATTTTGTATATTCGAGAATTTTACACAACTATATTAATAGGCTTTAATATGATCACTTGTAATGAATTAGGATTCAACAGTTTGTTCATTTTTGAAAAGGAGAGGTTTTCCTAATTTTATTTTGTTAAGAGCGTATATAGTAAAACATAGTTTTAAACTTGCAATTCAGTGATACTGATCACATTCTTGCAGCTGTACAACCATTTGCACCCTCTCTCATTAATGAACTCATCACTCCATAAAGTCTCTCTAGTCTTTCAAGTGTGGTAAATTTGATCCCACAGACTGGTGTTCAAGTAGCATAATGCTTGGGCAGGCAGGGTAACTTTAAGATGACTTCGGGGTATATTTTTGAGTGAAGAAGAAATTTTAATATCATTCCAGGTAACTGAGTATACTTCTTTGATACAACACACAAACTTGCAGTTTGTGGTCATTTTATTACTTCTCTACCTATTTCTTCTTTATTCATTTTACTCTTTTAAGTTCATCCATTTAACCTACGTTCTCTTTTCTGCTCATTTCAGCCTATATAATCTGGGTTATTTCATTCAAACTGGTGTGTTCTTAACTACCTATTGGTATGTTAAAATGACTCAAAGTCTATAAAGATACCAAGAATTTCATCTTGGTTACACAATCGGTGTCTCCAGAAGCAGCAGCCGAGAAATCAAATTATATGTCGCATTGGGCAAATCTGCAGTAAAAGACCTTAAAAAGCAGAGATTTTTAGGTTGAGGATAAAAATTTCAGTGGCCTAAGTTAGTGTTTTCATTTGCCTAATAGTCATGAAAAAGCTGGACAATGATTAAGGAAGACTAAAAAAAGAATTCATGCCTCAATTTGAATTGCTGTATTGCAAAAGAACATAGAATATACAAGTCTGTCTTGGAAGATGTATAGCCAGAAGACTGTCTGCTGTACTTTGTTCATGCTGTCAGAGGGACCAGTCAATCCCTAGAGAAGAACATTGCTGTGGCAACGGTTCTGACCTCCTCTGGCTTCCCAGTAGGCACACTGTTCTTCTTTACCTCTTCTGACACCAACCATTCCTCCCACAGTGCTCTGATACCATTCCCTCCTTCAGATTTGCACTGTACTATTTACAATATTGGATTGTGCTTCTTCCCTGTGCACTTAGTTGATGCCTCATTTAGATAGTACTTGCTTTAAGACCCCAGATGCTATTCTCATCCCTTCTTGTAAAAGTTAACTCAGAGCCCATCTGTAGACAATTGGACATCCCCTCACAGAAGGGTCACAAAGCAGAAACAAGCCAGTCAGGGTGCAGTATAGCACTGATGAAACATACAACCCTCCTCTAGTTCTTTAATGCTGCTTCCCCCTGTTATCATGACCCCAATTCTACCTCACAAATCTGGCTAGATCAGAGCATGTACACTGGTATAGTTAAGAACTCTCAACACAAGTAATCCAGGGCAGATTAAACCCCTCAGCACCAATAATGAGAATAGAGATCCCAGGAGGGTAAAGGGAAGGTACGGGGAACTGATCACATAGATCTACATATAACCCCGTCCCAGGGGACAAACAACAGAAAAGTGGTTGAAGGGAGACAGCGGTCAGTGTAAGACATGAAAAAAATAATTTATAAGTTATCAAGGGTTCCTGAGGGAGGGAGGGAGGGAAGGATAAATGAGCTGATATCAAGGGCTCAAGTAGAAAAAATTTGTTTTGAAAATGATGGCAACATATGTACAAATGTGCTTGACACCATATGTATGGATTGTGAGAAGAGCTATAAGAACCCTCAATAAAATGATTTTTTTTTAAGTTAACCATTTATGAACTGCTGATGGTTTTTTCCCATTAGTTTTAGCATAATTCATGTTGCTTTGATAGGGACTTGTTTCAAACTGATGTCTTGGCCTTTGTAGTGCCTCAGGCTGGATCCTGTTCAGACATGTTCTTTTAACCAATCCCCCAAACAACCAAACTCAATGCCATTGAGTCGTTGACAACTCATAGTAACTCTATAGGACCAGGGTAGAATTGCCTTTGTGCAAGAGTGAAAAGCTCCATCTTTCTCCTACAAAGTAGATGGTGGTTTTGAACTGCCATTGTTTGCGTTTATTGTGGTGCCTGAAAAGAAATCTGTGCGTAGTTTTTTTTCCTTTCCAATAGCACAGCTTGTTTACACATAGGGCCCCTGTGACTCAGGACAGACTTGACAGCACCTACCAACTGTCCATATAATAACGAAGCAGATTGCTAGGTCTTATCTCTGTGGACTCAGTGATACCAGTTCATACCAGTGACCTTTCAACAACCTGCTTTCACACCTCATTGTCACTGCACATTTTACTACTAACAGGAAAAATTGTTGTCCCCTAGTTTCTGTTTCTCTTTTTAGTATCTAGAAAAATTTCTCTCACCCTCCAGTTTACATATTAAATTCCTCTGTTCTATGTTCCTTTAACAGCCTCTTCTATCCACTTTTCCAGCACTATTCTAAAATTGTTCATTTAGCCATCTCTGCTATAGTTTGTGCTCCTTGAAAGTCTGCGTTTTCCTAGTTTGTACTCAAACATTGTCAATGGATCTGCACACTTTAAAAAATGATCAACCTGCCTTTATCAGTGAAGTATATGGAAAACCAGGTAGTTTACAATACAAAGTGTGATGTCTCAAAGGTGGCATATAGACGTAGTCACTGCTTTAGACATAAAGAAGGTATTGCCCCTTGAATCCTTGTGACACTAATGGGGCTAGTTAATGGAGCAAAAAGGTAAGCAAATTATTCCAGTCATTACCGGTTGGAGATTTAATTTTTCCTCGTTGGTTAAAATTTTTGTTTGCTGTTTTGTTTTCATTAGAAGCTGATGAAATAGACTCGGAAGATAGTACTGAACCTTCACATAAAAGACTTTGTTTGTCCTCTGAGGATGATCAGAGTATTGATGATTCAACTCCTTGTATATCAGTTGTTGCACTTCCACGTAAGTCTCGATGACTTAAGAATATAGAAGGTTGTTTTTAAATCAATACAAACTTGTGAAAAATTCATTTCGATAGAAGTTGGCATTTCTAGGAAGCTTAGACCAGTTATTTTTCTCTTCATAACTTCAAAACATACCGTGCTAATTTAATCATCACAGTAATTCTACAGGGGAGTGTTTCTAAAACCTTGTAAAAATTTTTACCTCCCAGTGAGCCATTTTCAGACTATTTTTTCTATCATATCCCCCCAACCCAGCACCCCCAGTGTAATTTTAATACCACAAATAATAACTCTGGCAATTTCTTGGCGTGGCCCTGTCCATTGGAAAGGTCACGGTGATCAGTACTTTCTTGGTAGGCCACATATACTTCATTTACATAGTAGCTATAGTCACTTTTGCATACTATTAATTATTGACTGTTCATCAGGGAAATGTTAATCAACCTGGACAAAAGTCATGAACTTTCTAGGGTAAGAAACTAGGGCCTAGGTAACTTTTCAGGGATGGGGTGGGGGGGATCTCAAGCTGTTTTTCCAAAGAATGATGTCCAAAAGGCATGTAAAAGAACTCATTTCCCCACAATAGTAGGTGTCTCAATGTATTTAAAATGACTGAGGTGTCCAGTTATTAGAAGTTCTTAAACTTGCTTCTTCGGCATTCTTTTCTGTCTTATTAATGTCAAGTCCATCCTTCCTGTAGCTCGCATAAAAAGTTTAAAAGTAAAATTAGCAACAGTTGCTCTCTGATTTGTCCTCGGAGCCTGTTGCCTAAACCATGAAAATATTTACAGGATTTGAGCTATAGAAATACAAATGACCTTCACTTGCCTTCACCCTAGTCCAGTGACTTTTGTCTGGATTACTTCATTAGTCTTCTAATTAATCTTACTGTAATACTTACCTCTTCAATCTTCCTCTTAGCCATCACAGTGATACTGGTTTTTAAAAAAACAAGTGTACTTAAAATCTACTGGTGGCCTCCCACCTCTGACTAAAAGCAAAAGTATTTACAACGACCTATGAGGCCAATGCACAGTCTCAGTGGTCTTGTTCCACATGCTTTAGCTATATTGGCCTTCTTGCCATTTCAATGAACATGCCATGCATGTCACCCTCATTTCTGAGCCTTTGCAACTTGGCTTTTTCTCGAAATGCATTTTTTCAGGATGTGGATTACTGGCTTCCTTCCTCATTGTGTGCTAGGGCTTGACCACTTTTTGTGGCCTAGGATCTAATTTCAGGAGCCCTGGTGGAGTAGTGATTACACATTGGGCTGTGAGCCACAGAATTAGCAATTGGAAACCACCAGCCAGCTGCTCCGAGAGAGAAAGATGGGGCTTTCTGCTCCCATAAACAGTTAACAGTCTTGGCCACTCACAATGGTAGTTCTGCCCGGTCCTAAAAGGGTTGCTGTGAATCGGCATCGGCTTAGTGGCAATGAGTTTGTTTTTTCTAAAATTTCAAATAGCCTCACATACTCTCAGTACATTCACTTTCCTGCATTTACTTCTTCTCCTTGGTACTTTTCACCATATAGCGTATCTTGTTCACTTTTATTTTCCCCACTAGAAAGAATGTAAGATCCGTGAAGCAGGCTGTCCCTGTTCTACTCTCCCCCTCCCATTGCATCCGCCCCCCCTCCCCCACCCCACCCCCGCCAAAGACATATCCTCAGTTCCCAAAGCATGGACTAGTATGTAGTATTTGCACAATTAATAAATGAATATATGTATATGTGGTGATGTGTTGACAAGGAGTAACTTTTTTTCCTTAGATATTTTTAGATTAATTAGAATCCACCATTATTCTGGAGATGAATTGTTTCCCTTTTTTCTGAAGTTTCAGAAAATGATCAGAGCTTTGAGTTGACCATGACTGCGACCACAGAGGTGGCAGATGATGAGATTACTGAAGGAACTGTGACACAGATCCAGGTATTCTTTCCATTGGGCACAGGAGGGTTATCTTTTATACATATACATAAGTCAGATGATAGTCATAGGGCATGTTTTATCTGACAAAGGACCAAATATAAAATTACGGTGACACTACTTACTCATGTTGCCAGTACCTACATAAGTGTATCAGAAGTGTAATGCTTGTCTTAAAAAACAAATGCTGCGATACTGGGAAGCTAGAGGGAGGGTGGGTTGGAAAGGGGGAACCGATTACAAGGATCTACATGTGGCCTCCTTCCTGGGAAACGGGCAGCAGAGGGGTGGGTGAGCGGAGACATCGGAAAGGGCAAGATATGACAAAATAATGGTTTGTGAATTATCAAGGGTTCATGAGGGAGGGGGGAGTGGGAAGGGAGGGGAAAAGGATGAGGACCTGATGCTGGGGGCTTAGTTGGAGAGGAAATGTTTTGAGAATGATGGGGGCAATGAATGTACAAATGTGCTTTACATAATTGATGTATGTATGGATCATGATAAGAGTTGTATTTGCCCCTAATAAAACTATTTTAAAATGCATGTATGTTCCTTCTCTGCATGTAGTGAATCTCGCTGGAGCTATTAGAAAACTTTATATTTTACCTTAACAGTAATACAAGATATTCATTAGAAGTTAAAGCTGCTTAAGTTTTACCCAGTAGTAGTCCTTAACACTGATTTAGAAAGGCTAACACACATTCTGTATTCTTTCAAGAGTGGAAACTAGTCATTTTAGGTAGGTTTTAATTACCACAATTGTACTTAACAGTAGTATTGGTTTCTCTTGTAGGCTATAGGACTAAATACAGTTTTATGATTTCTACTATGTCATTAATCTCACATAAATAGAAATTAAGTTTCTTTTGCAAAAATCAATTGGACCTTTTTTGCTCTACAGCTAAGTTACACATAAAATTTATTTTATTTGTAGATTTATCATTGATTATGCTTTTATTTTTTTAGTAGCTCACCTTTTTTCATTTCTTCATTTAATAAGATAATTTTTGAAGTAGAGAGATTGTATCATGTCATTATGATAAGGAGCTTAAAATAGTGTGTGGAAATTCTGTTTTCTACAAATTTTTTAAAATCGCCTTTGTGTTTATTTGTTTTAATGAAAGGTCACAATGACCATCTAGCTACAAGTTTATAGGAAACGTAAAAGGACTAGGGCCAGCTTAGGTACATGCACTGTGAACCTTTTGTTATAGGAAGCTTCAAAGTTATTCTTGAGTCTCAAGGTAATCAGAAGAGTGAGTCTTTGGGTCAGGCTGGAGAGTTTGTAGTCTCCCACTTGGATTTCATTGGGTGGTTTGGGCAGGAATTAATTTTCTTTTTTTTGGAATTAATTTTCTAAACCCCCTGAAACAGTAAAACATGCCTGTCCTTCAAAATAGCTCTTAGCAGTTTCGTTCTAGAGTGAAAGGCTTGTGTTACTGCTATTTTTCCATTTTCAGCACATTAAAAATAAATTCTGTGTGTGAGAGAGAGCGATTAAGATTTATTTGGTTTTCAACTTAATTAAAAGATTGATAAATTCCTATTATAAGACAAATTAAGGAGTTATTTTATTGCCAGAGAGTTAACGTGTTGTTATTATTTGGCCTCTTGTTTTAGTATCATCTTTTTTGTTTTGTTGTAGAACTTATTTTGGGGTGAAAACTTTGGCAGTTTTTCATTTGACAGTTTATATACACTTTTTTTTCCCCATGATATTCATACTTCCTCCCTGGATCCATTTCCATCTGTCCTTTCCTGCCCTTTTGGCCTTTGATTGTAAACGCTTGCTTAATCTCCTCTTGTAGCTCTCAAAAAAAAAAACACTGCACTGCTCTGCCTCATTAACAAAACAAAGACAACCTATTCCAAATAGAAATATAACCATAAGTATAGGAATTAGGATTTACAACATATTTTGGGGAAACAGTTCAATCTAAAATGTATTGAAGTCTCTATCTTTCTTTGATTGATTTCTAATAGCTCAGAATTCCCGTCTTTCAAGTTGATATCATAGGAATTCAAATAATTGAAGAATTGTGATCTTCAGAATATCACGAATCATAGGCAATCATCTAGTTTCTCTCAATTCTAAGTTTTTATAAAGGCTTTAAAGACACACAGAAACGTGGGATTATAAAGTATAGGCTTGTTGCAGTTATTTCTGGTGTTTTTGCCCCATGAATTTTCTAAAAGTAACAACCTAAAAACACCAAACTTGCTTGATACACTAACCATACATTTATCGCCAGATATGAAAATAAAGTAGATGACAATAAAGATAAGCTGTCTATTCTCATTGTGCTTTGACTGAGATGGGTTTGAAATTAGAATTACAATTTCAACTTATTCAAGAACTAACCCAATCTTTCTTAGGACTTACCTCCAACCAGTAATACAATGAGTTTATCCAATCTGAGACTGGACTTTGTTGAGTGGTTACTAAGCATATGCTGTTCTTTTATCCAGGTTTTTACCTAATAATAATAGCACTATTGCCGTGTCTTTCATACTTAAGCTCTCTGTAGGCTAAGACTAACTACATTAAAAGAAGCTTTGTTTCTTCAAAATTTGTTAAATGAGGTATGTTTGTAATTGAAAATATATATGCCTGGTGATGGTTGCACAAATGTGACTGTCCTGAAATCACTGAATTGTACACTTTAATGGGGTGACTTTTATGGCATGGGAGTTATGTAAAAGTAAGTAAAGTATTGCTACTATTTTATGTTTTTTAAAAAGTTTAAACATGTTTCTGCAATTATTGGGTGTCCCTTAGTAAAACACTTGTGTCTGACTCCATATTGTGCCTTCAAAAATTCTGTAACCACAGAAACAGACATTTTTGAGGTCAGGGCTAATTCCAGACAAAACTGAAGTGGACACATCTTCTGATTACTATTAATATAATAGCTGCTTAAGTTGGGATCTCACATGGTTTCGCAGTTTCAATATTGAGCAAACATCTTCGTCTCAGCAAACTTGCGGACAGTTGGGTGTCAAACATGTTGCATGAAGATCGGCTAGCTTAAAAAGCTAATCTTACCATTAGTCTTTTTAGCACTATCAAAAATAATGAAGATGATTTTATGGAATGATTAAGAACTAGGGATGAATCTTGGTTTTACCAATATTATCCAGAGAATAAGGCCCAGTCAGAACAGTGGCTTCCAAGGGGATTAGTTAGATCAGTTAAATAAATTCAAGGCAAAGAGGTTAATTCAGAAACTTATAGTGATTACTTTTATTCAGGGGATCTTAAATGAGAGGGGAATCATAATAGATGAAATTTTCTTAAAGGACACTTGGGCTTATTATGAAGTTTTAAGAAAATTGAAAGCTATAGCTACATTAGTGAGAAAAGGCCAGAAAAGTTATGACGAGATTTTTTCATCAATGTACTTGGCCCTTCGTCTGGGGTAGCAAGAACTGTTGTCTTAGCAAGAATTTTGTCAGGAAACTTTGTAGTCTATCTACCTTACATCTCTGATATTGTCCCTTCAGACTTCTTTTTCCTCCCCAAACTCAGAAAAACTCCAACAAGATTTAAGAACCGCAAGGATGCCAAAGCTATCTTTGGTACGTGGCATAAATGAAAGAACACAGAATTCCCTTGCAAATGGGTTAGAGAGGTGGAAACATGGCCTTTAAGAGTATTTTGATCTAGAGGGAAGATAACACATTTTTGGTTTTTTGTTTAATAAAAGTTTCTGGCTTTGTAGTGATTCTTTTTGACTTACTCTGGTATATTGATAAATATTGTTCTAAAGTAGAGTAATAATATGAGAGAACTTCCAAACGTTTGTGGAAAATGGAATTTAGAACATAATAGGATTTTCTACAAACATCATGAGGCTCCTTCATATAATAATAAGCATTTTTTGAGAAGAACTTTTTTTTAAAAGGCTAAAGATTGGCTTCAGAAGGCAAACTAAAATAGAAAAATCCAGTAAACATGATAATGTCTTCTGGTGTATCTTGATACTCCTTTATTTTAGTAGGGGATTGTATTATTAATATATAACTATATGAGGATTCTAGCAATCAAATGACTCAACCCTAGTACTTCCATGATCTTAGCTGGGACTGCTTGTGCACTCATTTTACATACACAAATTGTTTTAGCTGTCCTATAGTGATTTAAATACTTAGTAAAAGTTTTTAGCTAGTGTTATATATTATGTATCACAAATTAACTCCGTGCTCTGTACATAAGAGTTTTATAATATTTAGCATTGCAAATGAAAATTAATCAAGTTGAGTATTTCATTAAACGGGTTTTCTTGGTTTTGTTCTTGTTCAAGATTCTACAGAATGAGCAACTAGATGAAATATCTCCCTTGGGTAATGAAGAAGTTTCAGCAGTTAGCCAAGCATGGTTTACAACTAAAGAAGATAAAGATTCTCTGACTAACAAAGGTTGGCTATGCTGTGAATTTTAGAGTGGGGAATATATTCGCTCTGCACTCGTTGGTATAGTTAGGTTTCAATGACTAGGTTGTTCTTTGAAAATGAATAATAATTTATAAATTATCAAGGGTTCATGAGAGAGTGGGGAGCTGGGAAGGAGGGGGAAAATGAGCTGATACCACGGGCTCAAGTGGAAAGACAATGTTTTGAGAATGATGAGGGCAACAAATGTGCTTGACACATGGATGGATGTATGGATTGTGATAAAAGTTGTACGAGACCCCAATAAAATTATTAGTTTTTTAATGAGAAGAAAAGGAGCATTGTATAAAAATTGAAGATGTTACTTAATGGCCAAACCACTGAGTTGACCAAACCAGCCAAGTTGACACAAACCTTAAAAACAACCAACATTCTCCCCTAGCTCCTCCGCATTTGTTACTGGCATGCATAAGTCACTAGTGCTCTAAATAGATTATTTTACCATTCATAAATGCAAAATGTTGAGTAAAGTGATGGTTGATAAGGGAAATGGATAAGGGAGGTAGAAGGACCTGCCATTGAGATTCTGATTTCTACTCTCGTCCATGTGACTGAGGAGTTTTTGAACTTTTCTATATTGAACCAACATTTGTTTCTCAAAAACTGAGTATTTTTAACTTAAGTAAAATTTCCCTAGTTAATTTTTGCGTTAAAAGATGGTATCATTGCTTCTTATGGTAGCAGGCTCTTGGACACTTTTCAAGGGTTCACTATTTTAGTCTGTTTAGCAGTTTAGAGGTATATGGTACTCTCGTGCATATGGATTGCTGTAGAAGCAGCTCAAACAGTGAGGATGGTTTTTTCTGTCAAAGTAAGGAAACAAGTAAATTGATTCTTTCTACCAGTGTAGAGTATAATGCTCTTAAGAATAGATTATTCACTTGATGTCCGATATATTGTGTACCTTCATCCAGAATTTCAATTATTCATAAAACTTGTTACTCTTGGGAGAAAATTTTTAAGATCCTTATTAGAATTTTTGTACTGCTATCATAAGAGGACAAGTAATAGATTTTTAAAATATTTTAATTACCACATCGTTTGTAAGGTCAAGAGTATTTTTGCATTAAAACTGAGATGTGATAAGTTTACTGAGGGAACTTGAACATGAATAAGAAGTTACATTAGCTATACTTTATTCCTACAGATATGAATCACCTGGAAGAAATGAGTATTGGAGGAAGGAATAATAATTTGTGTAACACTACTTATCTTCTTTTAAAGGACATAAATGGAAGCAGGGGATGTGGTCCAAGGAAGAAATTGATATTTTGATGAGCAATATTGAACGCTACTTGAAGGTATCTTAATGGCATACTTTTGTGTTTCACGCTGTATTTTTGCACTGCTAATTGCAAACAGCAGCATATTGAATATAATTATTAGGAATATTTTCTTTCAATGGTTAATATATTGTGTTCTTAAAATCCTAAAGTAGTATTATTTTTAAATGAATTTTGCAACCTCAATTTAAAATAGCTTTATTGCTTTAGCTGTCACCCTATAGTTCAGACAAACTCTTAATAATAACCTTTTAGATTCTCTAATGGTGAGAGCCTTGGTCTTGTCTCTTTTCAGTCAGCCTATAAATTGGCGTTTAGATATATATTGTCTAAAGACTAAGTTTACATCCTTTTGGAATGTTTATGAAGTTATATTCTTCCTTCCCTTTAATTTTCATTTATTGAGTTCATGTTCAGATATATTGTCTATTGAAACCTCTTTATTAAATATGGAGATACGAGAGCTTCAAAGAGTACGTGGACTAATGGAGTTTTCCACAAACTTTTTGAACCCCCTTATGTGAGTTAACACAAAGAATGGTTACCTTTGGAAAGCCATGTGGGAAAGCTGAAAACAGGCCCCAAAATTCAGACTTTTGTACCATTTGAGTGATTCAGGTTCTGCTTCTGGTTGGAGAAGGAGGAAAAGTCGGGAGGATTAAGACAGAGAAGTCAAGAATAGGGTGGACATAGCCCTACACGGGACAACACTGGAGACACAGTGTGGAAATTGCACCCGATCTGATCCCACCACACCTAGGCAAAACACTAAGGGAGTGCAACAGAACAGCAAGAGAATGGAGTGGCGAGGTCCCCAGGGAATGCTGAAGGTGGACTTTGGGGCCAGGGCATGGTGCCCCAACCAACTAGACTGGAAAACACTCCTAAAGGCCAACAAACAATCCTTGAACTAGCTACAAGCTTTTCTTTCTTGTTGTGTTTTGTTTTGTTTGTCATTGTTTTGTTGTACATTGTTGCTTGGTTTTGCTCTGTCTTGTTTTTGTGCATGTTATTATCTCTGCAGGTCTGTCTAAATAAGATAGGCTGAATGGAAAATCTGGAGGAGAAAACGGGACCGACGACGGTTGGTGGGGGAGGGGGGGAGGTAGTGGTGTTAAACCCAGGGACAAGGGAGCAACAAGGGATCCAAATTGGTGGTGAGGAGGGTATGGGAGGCCTGGTAGGGCATGATCAAGGGTAATATAACCAAGAGGAATTGCCGAAACCCTGGTGGGGACAGCATGATAGTGGAACAGGAGGAAAGTCAAAGGAAATAGAGGAAAGAGCTGGGAGGCAAAAGGCATTTATAGAGGTCTAGACATGTACATATGCAAATATATTTATGAGGATGGGGAAATAGATATATGTGCATATATTTATAGCTTTAGTATTAAGGTAGCAGATGGACATTGGGCCTCCACTCAAGTACTCCCTCAATGCAAGAATACTTTCTTGGCATTCTATGATACTCACCTTCCCAGCACAATCGCTGAAGACAAAGCGGGTGAATAAGCAAATATGGTGAAGAAAGCTGATGGTGCCCAGCAATCAAAAGATATAGGCTCTAGGGTCTTAAATGCTTGAAGGTAAACAAGCGGCCGTCTAGCTCAGAAGCAGCAAAGCCCATATGGAAGAAGCACACCAGCCTGTGTGATCATGAGGTGCCTAAGGGATCAGTTATCAGGCATCAAAGAACAGAAAGTCATATCATTGTGTGCTCACCTCCATGATACGATCGCTGAAGACAAATGGGCGCATAAGCAAATGCGGCCAAGAAAACTGATGGTGCCTGGCTATCAAAAGATATAGCGTCCAGGGTCTGAAAAGCTTGAAGGTAAACAAGCGGCCATCTAGCTAAGAAGCAACAAAGCCCACATGGAAGAAGCACACAGCCTGTGCGATCACATGGTGTCGAAGGGATCAGGTATCAGGCATCATCAGAACAAAAAATGTTGCCATCGTGACTGAGGGGGATAGTGCAGAGTGGAGACCCAAAGCACATTTGTAGTCCACTGGACATCCCCTTACAGAAGGGTTTCGGGTAGGAGACGAGCCAGACAGAGTGCGATGTAGCAATGATGAAAAATACAACTATCCTCTAGTTCCTAAATGCTTCCTCTGCCCCTAACTATCATGATCCGAATTCTACCTCGCAAGTCTGGCTAGACCAGAGGGTGTACGCTGGTATAGATAGGAACTGGAAACAGGGAATCCAGGGCGGAAGATCCCTTTAGGACTAGTGGTGTGAGTGGTGATACTGGGAGGGTAGAGGGAGAGTGGTTGGAAACGGGGAACCGAT
>NW_022103920.1:53440300-53442029 GCF_000313985.2 Echinops telfairi
TAATTTATAAATTATCAAGGGTTCATGAGGGAGGGGGGAGCGGGGAGGGAGGGGGAAAATGAGCTGATGCCAGGGGCTTAAGTGGAGAGCAAATGTTTTGAGAATGATGAGGGCAATGAATGTACATACGTGCTTTACACAATTGATGGATGTATGGATTGTGATAAGAGTTGTATGAGCTCCTAATAAAATGATTAAAATTTTTAAAAAAAGAAGAATGGGGTGGAACTCTGTAGAGGAAGACTAAGGAACAATATGTATAAAGTCAGAGAAATAACAGTATAAGAAATAAGCTCGGTTAAGTTTATTAACTTAGATGAAGATGCTGAGATAGTTGGCCTCTAGAATCTGGACTTTGGAATTAATGCTAAAGAATTAAAACTATATCCTATCAGATCAGAGTAAATTGAAAAATAAGTTGCTTGGTTAAATAAGGTTGCTGAGTTCTCACAGAAATATTTTCAGAGAAAATAGCTAAAAATTAGTAATAGGAGATTTTCATTTGTAATAGTTAATATAGTTTAATAATTTTAAGGTATATGGTTATAACTTAGTTGTATTCTTATATTAAATGGCATGCAAGTGGCCATATCTGATCTCTGGCTTTCCTATTTTAACACCAACCTTATTCCTCCGACTGTCTACTTCTATGCTGGGTTTGATAGCTTGTTACAGTGGCCACACAACTCATAGACAGTACTCCCAATTAGAGAGTTTATTAGGTGAGTTAAGCCAGGATCAGATAGGGTATCTCTCCTCAGCCAGGAGCCAAGTCTTTTTATGATCCTTAGCCACATGGTCACATTGCCTCTTCTTCCATAGACAAGGTAGCCTGCCTTTTGCTCTGTCTCAAAGTCACAATCTTGACACTGTTCCACTGGTCTTGGCTTAGCTCTTTCTTTTACTCTGTCTCATAGATTCTGTGTCACAATCTCCGGTATCTCTGCTCTCAGCCTCTGTGACTTCACATGGAGATCTTGAATGTTCTCTTCCATTGGTCCCAAGATTCCTCTCAGTGTCCCAAGATGGCTCTAAGAGAGGAATAGCTTTGATGGAGGTAGTTTTTCTCTTTCAGCTAACCCATACCCTCAAGGAAACAAAGATTGTCTTAGCCATTTTTAAACCTATCCATCATATGTTTTATATTATGACTAAAAGGATAAATGAAAGTAACTGTCACAAGCGCCACTCCCCAAAAAATCACCTTGCAACAAACACAGTATCTTGCCTATGAGTGCTCAGTAAACACTTAGATTTCACCATTTGCAGAATTGAAACTGTTTACACACAAAGGAACTTTAGAACACTTTCTAAACTTCAAAAAATTTTACATTGACAAAAAGAGGGCATTAAATGAACATCAGTGTAATGTCATCTGTTTTTTTGATTTATATAAATTGATTCTTTGAAGTGGTTTTCTGTTATTTGACCAGTTTGCACAATAGTACAATTTTGTAGCTCCATCTCCTGTGTTTTGTTCAGCTGTGTGAGGTGTACAGGTAACACCACAGTTAACCAATCCACCATTAATGGTGGTGGTTAAATATACAAATCTGGTAAGTGTGAAATGATATTTCATTATGGTTTTATTTGTGATTATATATTTTTATGTTTCATAGCCATATAAATGTCCCATTTGTATCATTTGCCAATTTTTTAATCGTTTTATTAAGGGCTCATACAACTTTTTTTTTTTTTTTAATAGTTTCATTAGGGGCACATACAACTC
>NW_022103920.1:53442289-53444533 GCF_000313985.2 Echinops telfairi
TCTGTTGGCCGTCCCCCAGGGAGAAGGTCACATGTAGATCCTTGTAATCAGTTCCCCCTTTCCAACCCACCCTCCAAGTATCGCCACACACACCACTGGCCCTGAAGGGATTATCTGCCCGGATTCCCTGTGTTTCCAGTTCCTATCTGTACCAGTGTACATCCTCTGGTCTAGCCATGTTTGTAAGGTAGAATTGGGATCATGATTGTGGCGGGGGGTAGGAAGCATTTAGGAACTAGAGGATAGTTGTATGTTTCATCGTTCCTACATCGCACCCTGAGACCCTTCTGTAAGGGGATGTCCAGTGGACTGCAAATCGCCTTTGGGTCTCCACTCTGCACTCCCCCCCTCATTCACTATGGTAACATTTTTTGTTCTGATGATGCCTGATACCTGATCCCTTCGACACCATGTGATCGCACAGGCTGGTGTGCTTCTTCCATGTCGACTTTGTTGCTTCTTAGCTAGATGGCTGTTTGCTTACCTTCAAGCCTTTAAGACACCAGACGCTATATCTTTTGGTAACGGGGCACCATCAGCTTTCTTCGCCACATATCCTCATACACCCATTTGTCTTCAGCGATCGTATCATAGAGGTGAGCACACAACGATAGGACTTTCTGTTCTTTGATGCCTGATAACTGATCCCTTCCGCACCTCGTGATCGCACAGGCTGGTGTGCTTCTTCCACGTGCCCTTTGTTGCTTCTGAGCTAGACGGCCGCTTGTTTGCCTTCCAAGCATTTAAGACCCCAGACCCTATATCTTTTGATTGCTGGGCACCATCAGCTTTCTTCACCACATTTGCTTATTCACCCGCTTTGTCTTCAGCGATTGTGCTGGGAAGGTGAGTATCATAGAATGCCAATTTAATAGAAGAAAGTATTCTTGCATTGAGGGAGTACTTGAGTGGAGGCCCAATGCCCTTAATACTAAAGCTATAAATATATGCACATATATCTATTTCCCCAGCCTCATATATAAATATATTTGCATATGCACATGCCTTTATTTAGGCCTCTATAAATGCCCTTTGCCTCCTAGGTCTTTCCTCTATTTCCTTTTACTTTCCTCTTGTTCCACTATCATGCTCAGTCCCCACCAGGGTTTCAATAATTCCTCTTGGTTACATTTCCCTTGATCATGCCCTTCCAAGCCTCCTACACTCTCCTCACCTCCAATTTGGATCACTTGTTCTTCCCTTGTCCCTGGGTTTGTTAACACCACTACCTTTCCCTCCACCACCCCCTCTCCCACATCTCCCCGTAACTGTCGATCCCATTGTTTTCTCCTCCAGATTGTTCATCCAGCCTATCTTATTTAGACAGACCTGTGGAGATGATAACATGAACAGAAACAAGATAGAGCAAATCCAAGCAACAGTATACAACAAAACAACAACAAACCAATGACAAAAACAAAACGAAACAACAAGAGAGAAGAGCTTGTAGTTAGTTAGTTCAAGGACTGTTGTTGGCCATTAGGAGTGTTTTCCAGTCCAGTCTGTTGGGGCACCAAGCCCTGGCCCCAAAGTCTACCTTCGGCATTCCCTGGGGACCTCACTGCTCACTGTTCTGTTGCACCCCCTTAGTGATGTGCTTCGGTGTGGGAGGATCATATTGGGTGCAATTCCCACATTGTTTCCGATGTTGTCCCCTGTAGGGATATGGGTCAGTGAGGGACGTCGAGGGATGTCTTGTCTCATAGTGGGGCTGGCCATGTGGGCCTCTCTGTGGACTGGCTACTCTCAGCGGGAACATCGTCATCAAGGCCTGGTGGGCCAGGATGTGCTCCACTCTCTTCTCCTCCCGTGTGCTCTGATCAGATATGTCCCTCTCCCAGAGCTGCAGATTCAGTGCCGTCCTTTGAAATAAAATTTTCTGCGGGGAGGGGCAGGTATCCACATAGTAGTTGGGATTGGGGCCGGCCCTTCAGACCTCTCCACTGGTTCCCTCCTCCATTCTGGCACGTTGCATGCACATCTTGAAGCACTCGGTTGAAATCTGGTCCCTCTTTGTGGAGATATAAGCACCACTCCAGCCCCCCCTTGGGTGAGTTAGTGCCCTGTGCCCCTGCTACCCATTTATTTTTTATTAATTTATTTTTTTTCCTTTCCCCACCTCCATTTTAGTTGGCTCTATATGTATTCCTGGATTTACTCTGGTCCTTGCCATACTACCTGGTCTTCACCCCAGGAATGTTTGTATATAGTAACTTTTTCCATATGCCCCCTTTTTTTTTTTTA
>NW_022103920.1:53445684-53484776 GCF_000313985.2 Echinops telfairi
CCTATTTCTGATAGCCTATGTATTCCCTGTGCCAAAGTTCTCAAGTTGGTCCCAATTCCCTCATTGATGGCCTTAATCGTTTTGGGTTTAACTTCAAGGTCCATTTGCCAATTTTTCTATGAACACTTTTTATCTTACAAATTTACAGGGGTTCTGTGTTTAGGATACTAGTATTTTATCAGTTAATTATGTAAATTATTTTCCCAGTTCATTGACCGCCCCTTTTTTCCACTGGAGGTCTTATTTGATAAACAGGTTTCTTAATTGTATAATTTCCACAATTCAGAAATTTTCTCTTGTTCCAAGAAAGCATAAGCTTATCTAACGAAGATACAAATTTTATAGTTTTGCCTTTCACACTGTTATTTTTTTTCCCCTGTACGATGTGAGGGGTCTGGTTTCAACTGTATCTTTTTCTATATGATTAATTACCACTTGTTCTTGCATTTTTTAGAAGGTGGCATCCCATTTCCTCATACCAAGTCCTAAATCAAACTGCTCCAGATTTATTTCTAGACTTTCAGGTTTGTTCCTGGTTTGGTTTGTTGATCCCTACACCAACATAGCACATAGAACAAGTATTCGAGAATATTTGCCCTTTACTGTTTGCACATCAGTGATAAATTCAGAATTCCTTTGCATAAAGTAAAATCCATCTTGAGCTTCTTAATGGTATTATTGCCATCAATGCGTACATGAATTTGAAGAGTGCTAACATCTTTACATTATTTCTCTTGAAGAATATGGCTCTCCGTTTTAGGTAACTTCACATAATGTCTCATAATGAAAAGGACTGATATACTCCTTTAGAATTAAAGCTTTAACACCCTAGTGATAAAAAGAAGGGGAGGGAGGGCAGGACAGCTACACAAAGGTCATGAATTTGATTATCATTAGACTTAGGTACAAACCTTTTGTTTTTGAGGTTACCTAATCAGTGGGCAAAATAAGACTACCATATCTTTGCCACTTTCATATTTTCTTTGTTTTTTTTTAAGAATTGCCTTACTTGCAAACATATTTCTGCTGTAGTCAGTGAAAATTGAACTTTCCACCCTGAGAGTTCAATATTCCAAGGACCCCTCCTCAACTCAGGTGAACATTATCTTTCCAGTTCCCAATCTGCACAGTTCTTAACTGGGAGAATTGGTGGACTATACTGGATACCCCAGAGCCTCACCCTGCTTGAAAGGCAACAAGGAGGAGGCCATGTGGTTTCTAGGAGGCAACTCCCCAGCCCAGTAGTCAGGTTATTGAGACTAGGATCTGTTTCCAAAGATCCTATGCCAACCTACGGGGCAACCCAGCCAGCCTCCTGTTCTTACAGTATTCTAACTACTGTTTAAGGCAGGGAAGGGCTAAAAGAGAATTTTTTTTCCAGATGAGATTCTCCCCACCCTTTCCTGGATTTTGAGGTCTCTTTATGTACCTTTTGGATTGACACACTGGGATGGCAAAGTTGACTCCCTTTCATGCCACGTAGTGGTGGCCTATGTTACTACTGGTTCACGGTATTCAAGGGGCCACTTCAGTGAACGTTGTTGTGAAGGAGGCATCTTGGGGATAGGATTTAAATTTCATTTCCCCAACTATCTAGCTGTATTTCCTAGGCTACTCAGGGCCTACTGGTCTGTTAATGTTCACACACACACACACAGTACGATGTTACATTTAGAGTTTGGGCAATTTTTCCTACCAACCTTCTAAAGAGGTTTTCAGTGGACTAGAAGAGCAGGAAGGGGACAGGTGATTTCTTCATAAAATAAATAGAACATGCCTCGTTGGCATGGGTTTGGACTTGTCCTTGGATGGATATGATAATTTCTGGCTTTGATCCACTTCTGTCAGTTTCTTGGCACATTTGTACTATTAAACTATAGTTTGAGCTGTGATGGGACTGCTGTGTTAGGACATAAAGTAGCTTCTCCAACCCTGATGCAAAAGAAACAAGATTAGGGGGTTTAGTTGGATCATAACAAACATGAGTTCTCTATGAGGAAAACTGAGTGGAGTCATAAACACATTTTTCCATGAGTGTCTTCTCAGCAGTCATACCAGTAGAACAACAAAGTTCTGGTGGTGGTGCGCCCCACCTGCGTGCCTCGGCTACACATGTCGCAGTCACCACTTCCCCTTTTTATTGTAGCCAGGTGGGCTGTAAGGCTTGCTACAACAGTGGTTCTCAACCTTCCTAATGCCGCAACCCTTTAATCGTTTCTCATGTGGTGGTGACCCCCAACCATAAAATTATTTTTGTTACTACAGGCAACCCCTGTAAAAAAGGTCATTTGACCTCCAAAGGGGTCGCGCCTCACAGGTTGAGAACCGCTGTTAGAAGGAAACGCTGGGTTTTGGCTGTATGTTGAATAACCATTGACTAGCCAGCTTCCAGGGTGCGGCTGAAGCAGGGCATGACATTCTAGTTGTTGAGCTTACTAGACCATATCTGGGAGGTGCTCGGACACAGATGCACTCGATCTACGTGGTGTTCCCACCCTGGAAATGGGGTGACTTTCTTTAGTCAGCTGTGATAGATCCAGCAGGGATTCCTTCTACCTGTACCACAGTAGGAATAGTTAAAATAACCACTGTCCGTTCTTCCACCTGGGTTTTTAAGGACTTAATTCCAATCTTTTACCCACACCTGCTCTCCCAGACTGAAGGAATGTACCAGAGAAAATAGGCTGACAGGCAGCCTTTCAGTCACACTCTTGGGACACCTGCTTGGTTACTTTCTCCAATGCTTGGAGTTGTGTATTAGCCTTCACTTCCCTATGTCTTCTTTGGGTACCCCGCAGGGAGTGGAGGAGATGGGGCAGTCTAGCAAACAGAATTCCAATGGTTGAACACCCAGTGTATTTTCTGAGTGCACCTTATTTTTAGCAAAACTAATTGGTGTGCTTGGGGCCATATCAAATGTGACTTGTGGCACAGTTTACTAAGCCACATTTTTTTATAGTGTGGTTCATGTGTTCAACTTTGCCTGAGCTCTGCATCTGAGATGCTGTCTTTGAGACACAATAAGAGGCTCTAATTCTTATAAGAGCTGTAGGAACAGTTGTGAAAGTCATCAGAGCTTTTAATTTGAATAAGAAATCTCCTCCTAAAAGTAAAGCAGGGACGCAGAAATAATTAAAAACTGATGGGAGACATGGAACTGTGTGTGGCCTCCTCCCTGGGGGACAGACAACCGAAAAGTGGATGAAGGGAGACGTCGGACAGGGCAAGATATGACAAAATACCCATTTATAAACTATCAAGGGCTCATGCAGGAGGGGGGAGCGGGGAGGGAGGGGAAAAATGAGGACCTAATGTCGGGGGTTTAAATGGAGAGAAAATGTTTTGAGAAACGATGTACAAATGCGCTTTACACAATTGATGTGTGTATGGATTGGGATAACAGTTGTATGAGCCCCTAATAAAATGTTTCTAAATAAATAAATAAATAAATAAAATTTAAAAAAGCTGATGGGAGGATGAAGAGCCTTCCCAGGTCAGGTGCAAGGAGGTGTGAGAAACCTCTTAGTTGGCAGCTAATTAAAGCCAAAAACATGGAAGTAGAGGCAAGTTAAAAGACGGTCAAAAGATTCTGATACCAAAGATGTAGCTCTTGTGTCCAGCAAAAAAATTCGGGTTTACTGGCAACGTCCATACATAACTACGACTCTGTGAGTTTGATGGCAATGGTGTTATAAGTCAACGTGATCTATTGCCACCAGTATTTGCTTGGGCCACTCACAAGCTTGGTGTCCTGGAGTCCCATGCTGGAAACAGGTGGAGGCAGGCTTCCCTCCACTACTGTAAGGAACCTCCTACAACACTCATTAAATTTAGTGTTATTTCATTTCCTCCTCTAAATCTTGGTTATTGTACACTCAGGTTGCTGCCGATAGAAGTTCATTGGGGTCAGTCTGAGGTCTCATACCTTTACATTGCTCTTTCCGGAGAATGTCTGCAGCCGACTGATTAATAAAATGGGTATTTAGAAAAACTCTCCTATCAGGTGTCTGGATGTGGATTAGTAAATCTCTGAGTTGCCTCTACTAGGCAGTTCTGAACACTGCTGCGGGGCTCTAACCCTTGCCCTGAATTACTTCAGCTAATTTTGAATAATTCATCGGTTTAATCTGAATTTCTTTTACTCCTATGAGACAAATTTTGCATGTAAACTCGAAGTTGCCTTCCCCTCTGACTCTGTGGGACCATCCTGATACTTTTGGTGTTAGTTCTATTCTGGGATGGCTGTGGCCCCATCAACTACTAAGTTGGTATTTGTGGCATGTGAGTGATCAACTCTTTGCCTGGCAGCCCCAATGATGTGCTGCACCACCAGGATAGAACCCTGAGGTCCTTCCAGATAAATTCAAAGAGTCACTGTGTGCATAAAACTTTCAGTAAATCACGAGGGTCATCAGAAAAACTGCCTGTTTTATTTTTGCAGGTTTTTAAATCACTCGTCCTTAAAGGAACATGTATTCTTGGTATTTCCATTACTTTGTGCCACTTCTTGGGCGGGGTGGTGGTGGTAGGGGGGTGCGGGCATTTGCATCACTGAAGGGACCAAGGGAATGTAGGGGCTGAGCAGTGGGGGCCTTAAACATGATTCTGCAAGCATCTGGGGTGGGGGGAGTCAGGCAGAGGTACTATCTGACAAGGCATGTGAGGCCTTGTCATTAGTGACAAGGTTGGGTCTCTTGGGATGTAGTGCAAGGGAGAAATTTCTCCCTCCAGTTGATGTAGAATGAGCAGACTCAAGGGCCCAGACTGAGATTGGAGCTGAGGTGAGGTTACATTCTTAGCAGCTTAGCTCTTTTGTCTTCACTGGGTGGGGGAGGGGTCCAGGTTCTTGGCTCCAGAAAAAAGGGCTTACTAGCCCTCTTACCCAAGGAGGGATGGGTGGGAGGGGGCAAGTGACTAACCCAAACCATGTGTTGACATATGGAAATTGGCCGGGGTGGCCCAGCTCTGTGCTGTGCAATGGGACCTATCTAGAGTTCCCTCAGGAGGCCAATCTATACCAAAAGACAACCATTCTATTTCATAGAATCTTCTTAGATTTTTTTTGGTTGGAGTTTTTCTCCCTAATCCTGGGATACCCCTTATTGAAATTCTTTAATATAACCTGGAGAGGAGTTGTTTCTTTCCCCTGTGCAACTCCCATAGCGGTGCGTTTTTACCAGGCACCCTGCCATTACCATCCCAAGGATTTTCAAGTGCTCTTGGCGAGTCTGTATTAAACCCCACCAGAGCCCAAAATGTGCTAGCAGTGAATGAAGACCATTTGTTTTAACCTTATGAGGATCACCACCGGCCTGACATAGGACTCACACTAGTGTCAGTCTGCTAAGCACACTCTCACCACTCACTTGTGTACACAGAACCTCCCAACCTGTCCACACTGGAGACCTCCGTGGTTTCTCGTGGCCCTCTGCACAAGTATGTAGGTCGGTGGTCGGGAGTGAATGGACTCTCCCCTTCTGGTCATAGGAACAAGTTGAACCTTGGGGCCATACCTTAACACAGTTCAGAAGATCAGGATTAGCTTTAATTCACCACTTGGTTCCTTCAGGAATGGGGGTCCATGGCAGGTCTCCACCCTGGAGGAAAGGATCCATACAGCAAGAAATCCCACTGGTGCGCTCAGAGATGGATGCCTCTGAGATGAGGGCCCACGGGATGCCCACAGCTCGGGCAGAAACAGGTCTGTGGCTGGTCCTTCAAGCACAGAGAAGGGCAAGTTTCCTGGCCAATACCAGAAGTTGTGCTGAAGGATTTTCCAATGGTAACAATAAAAGGAAGAACTTTATTGTAGTGACATATGGCTCAGAAGATTTGTATCCAGAAACTGTGCCCCTTCGGAGAGCATTTTATCATGAAGGGGAGTGGATTCACGGGATGGTCTGTGGTTGGTCAAGTGAGCCACAAGCAAGATCATACAATAGCAGAAGCAAGCAATTACACAGAGCTGTGGGGAGTGAGTGCTGGCAAGCAGATTACAGAAGACGAGTGGGGTGTTGAAGGTCGCTGAGGGCTCTCCACATTCCACAGATTTATCTCTGCACTAGTGCTTTGTCTTTGCCCCAATATGAATTGATTCTGAACTCACACTTAAACTCAGGAACAATCTGTTTTTATGATAGCCTTGCTCGATACTTACCGTCACGAAGGGTCCACTGAAAATAGAAGCGCTAAAGCAGTTGGTAAAGAAAACAGATGATGCCTGGCTATCAGAAAAAACAATGTCTGGGGTCTTTAAAACTTGCTTTATAACACGCAGCCATCTTAAGTGAGGCCATCTAAGCCCATGTGGAAGAAGCACACTCACCTGTATGAGCTAAATTGCCATTCAATTGGTGCTGACATGAAGCGACCCTTTAAGACAGGACAGAACTGCTCCAGTGAGTATATGAGACTGCGCATGTTTATGGGAGTAGAAAGCCCCATCTTCCTTCCAAGGACCAGCTGGTTTTCAGACTGCAGACCTGGCAGATCATAGCCCAACACATAACCACTTTGCCATTAGGACTCCTTATGTGAGCCAAGGATTACTGTGTGTGATAAAATCCAGTATCAGAAGAGGAAATTACATATACATGCATATGTATGTGTAATTTTACTGGGGGCTCATGCAAATCTTATCACAATCCATACATCCATCCATTGTGTCAAGCACATTTGTTGCCATGATCATTCTCAAAACATTTGCTTCCTACTTCAATTCTGAGCACCCGGTTTACAGAAGACTGGAAGAAGTGAAAGCCCAGATTTGCATAGTCCCCATGGGTTAATTCTTCATTGAAATCCCTTGGACCATTGATCCTGGATATTAGAAACCTTCCTTGCCCTTAGGAGGGTATCAGAAAGTGAGTTAATGCAGGTATAGACCCTGCCTTCAGTTCTAACTCAGAGGGACCATATAAGACAGGGTAGAAGTGTCCTTGTGGGTTTCCAAGACCAGCTCTTTACTGGAGTAGGAAACCTCACCTTTCTTCTGCGGGGCACCTAGTGGTTTTGAACTGTTGACCTAGTGGTTAGCAGCCCAACTCGACCAATAGGCCATCAGGGTTAGGTTAAATTTTAACATTCTACTATTCCCTTTGAGCACATTTTTAATTTGATCTAGTTCTTATTTGCTGATTTCTTGTGGATTGAAGATTTTCTGTGTTTGATTATTGTTGATGTGTGTTGATGAGTTTTAGGATAGCAAATCTATAGAAACAATAAGTAGATTATTAGTTTCTTTGAGTTATAACAGAAGTTGGGGGAAATGGGGAGATAGTAACCATAAGTACAAAAGTGAGGAAAATGTTCTAGAATTGATTTTGGTAATGATTGTATAAATCTTTAATATATTTAAACCATTGAATTGTGTGGTGCATAAATTATATGTCAATAAGACTATTTAAAAATACCTTCTGATAAAGTTTAATGATTTTTTTCCCATCAAAGATTTGTATAACTTGCTTTATGCTTATTCCTAGTATATTTAATTTTGATAGTATTGTGAATGATAACTCTTCAAAATTAAATTTCATTAGTTTTATGTAGAAATGCTGATTGCTTTTGTTTTCCAGCAAGTTTGCTAAATATTCTTTTTTTTAAATCATTTTATTAGGGGTTCATGCAACTCTTATCACAATCCAAACATAAATCCATTGTGTCAAGCACAGTTGTACATTTGTTACCATCATCATTCTCAAAACATTTTCTTTCTACTTGAGGCCATGGTATCAGCTCCTCATTTCCACCCCCATCCTTGGCTTTCTCCCTCATGAACCCTTGATAATTTATAATTATTATTTTGTCATGTCTTACACTGTTCGACATCTCCCTTCACCCATTTTGCTGTTGTCTGTCCCCCAGGGAGGGGTTATATGTAGATCTTGTGATCGGTCCCCCCTCTCTCCCCTGAACTTCCCCTTACCCTCCTGGTATCGCCACTCTCATTATTGGTCCTGAGGGATTTATCTGTCCTGATTCCCTGTTTCCATTTCTTATCTGTACCAATGTACATCCTCTGGGCTAGCCATATTTGTAAGGTAGAATTTGGGATCATGGTCATGGGCAGTGAGGAAGCATTAGAGAACTAGAGAAAAGTTGTATGTTTCATCATTGCTATACTGCACCCTGACAGCTCAGTTAAATTGTCTTTTTTAAACAAATAATTTTTCTATAGATTTTTAGTTTTCTATATTATCTGTGAATGACTTTTTTTCTTTTCCGATCTTTTTACTTTTATATATTTTTGTCTTATTGAATTAATAGTTTTCCCTTAATTTGCTAAGAGGCTTATCACGTATGGAATTTTGACTGCTTTTTCTATATAAAGATTTTTATAATTCTATAAATATTTATGTGATTAATTACATTGATCATTTTTCTGAAATTAACTCATTTGTATAACTAGGATAAATTCATGTTTCCCTGTGATGTATTAACTTTTTTACGGATTGCTGGGCATAGTGGTTAAAATGTTTTTAGGGCTTTTGCATTTATGTTAATAAATGAACTTGGCCTAAAGATTCCTTTCTGAAACTATTCTTGTCTAATTTTGTTTTTGAGCTTATGGTAGCCATGAAGGAGGGAGGTAAACATGAGGGGAGAGTGTCTTCCACTTTTTCTTTACTCTGTGTCTCTTAGCTGTTTGTCAGGACTTCACTTTAAAGTCATCCGGGCTTAGTGTTTTCTGTGAACAACTTGTAAACAGCTGATGACGTCTTTGTAATAGTCTTTGCATGTTAGATTTTCTCTCTATCTCCGAGTCAGCTTTGGCAAGTTGACTTTTCTAGGAATTCATTCTTAGCTATGTTTTCATTTTATTGTTATAAAATTGTTTGATGCATCCATTTTTCAGTTCCAGTTTAAACCATTTTGCCAAAAGTTTATCTCTTTTAATTTTATTATTGTTCGTGGATCATTCCAAAGACATAACTTTGCGTTTTATTTACCCTTTTTAATTTATTTGATTACTAGACCTATTTTGTTCTTATAATATTCTTTCTTGTGTGGGATTTATTTTTTTAATTTTATAGTTTTAAAGACTGTAAACCTTATATTTGACTTTTAATGACATAAAATGTATTATTTTTCTAAATGCTTCTAATGACCTTTAAATTAAAAAGAACTTTGAGTATATTCGTATGCATTTTACCAGAAATCCCTAAATCAAAGAAATGTAACCCATTTAGGCACGCGGAATAAAAGATGCTACAGAAATCATCTTTGAGATGTCAAAAGACGAAAGAAAGGATTTCTACAGGACTATAGCATGGGGTCTGAACCGGCCTTTGTTTGCAGTTTATAGAAGAGTGCTTCGCATGTATGATGACAGAAACCATGTGGGAAAGTATGAAATATTGTAATGCTGCATGCTCTCGTGTAATTAGGGGAATATTGTATAGGACTGTCCTTGTTTTCAGTGGAGGTGTGAGTTAGGCTTTAGAGTCTATACCTGTTGGAGCAAGGTTAATATTTTTATCTTTTTTTTTTTTTTTAATTGTGGCTTTTAAGTCACATTGTGAATCTGTTACCCCACCATACTAAGACCTTCTTTAAAACTTTTAACTCTAAACTTCCTTATATAGGTTAGGTTTAAGACCTAGCTTATTTAAAAATTCAAGGTCCATTTTGTAGTAAAGTAGCATATAAAGTATAGTTATAGGTAAGACTTGGGAAGTATGAAAAGAATGTTTATTGTAACATTTCATCTTTGTTTTTATATAGAGCATTTCTTAGGCCAGGAACTTTTTTTTATAATATCAGAGTGGAAAAAAATACATTTCTTTAAATAACACTTGAAATTCTGTTAAAGAGGTAGGATTTATGGAAAGATATCATTAATATTCTATAGTAATACATGGCATTATTGAATATTCCTAATTCCTTGTTTTGAACTTTAGTTGTCAGGTTACTTACTGGTCCTGCTTTTCCTCTAAATCATAATGGTTCTCAACCTGTGGGTCGCAACCCTTTTGGGAGTGGAATGACTCTTTCACAGGGGCAGCCAGATTCATAACATTAGCAAAATTACAGTGATGAAGTAGCAATGAAAATAATTTTATGGTTGGGGAGTCACCACCACATGAGGAACTGTGTTAAAGGGTCGCAGTATGAGGAAGGTTGAGAACCACTGCTCTAACTGTTCAGCTTGCTAAAGGAGTGGACATTTAAAAGCTGAAGGGAATTAACTTGTTTTTATAGCAGTGTATAATACGGAATGAAGGAAAAAGGAGCATTGCAAGGCTATTTCATTGACTACATTGAGTTCTTTCTAGGAAAAGAGCCTCTAAGTTAGAGCAAGAATCTGTCAGAAGACCATGTATGGTAGAGAAAGTGACTACAAATACAAAATTTTTTTAGATCTTTGAGAGAATTTGCCAGAGGAGATTTACTTTTTAGCGTTAGCATCCAATATCTCCCAGAACACTTTCGGAAAAGCTCTGCATTTAAAGTGCTTTAAGCTAATTTGGAAATGAAAGAAGAGTTAGGTCACAGAAAAGCAGATGTTTGTTTTAAATGTTGATTTTCTTCTGGAGAAAATTATGCAGTGCCTACCTTTTTCAAAGGTGCTCTGGTGGCATAGTGGGTTATACGTCAAAGCCACCAGTGAGAGGAAGACGAGGCTTTCCCGTAATGATTTGCAATCTCAGAAAACCCACAGGACCAATTTTAAATTTTACCCTCTCCTATAGGATCGCTATGAGTTGAAATCAACTTACTGGCTGAGCTTGGTTTACCTTTAAAATGACTAAATGTGTCAGCCTTTAAAAAAAAGTAGAAGCTTCCATTATACGAATCCATATTAAAAATTACTTGGCTACCTTAAAAATATCAGTTTGCTGTGTGGGTTAACTTTTGGCTTTCTAAATACTGATTTTTGTGAAATTCTAAGCTTTTCTTTTTCTAATTTGTATTTTTTAATTTTTCTCTAAATTTCTAGGTATACCCCTGAAGAAATTGAAAAGCTCAAAGAGTAAGTTTAAATGGTTCTCTTGAACTCTTGGGGGGTTTTTTGTTTTGTTTTTTAATGGCTTCTATCTTTTTAAAATTTTACTTTGAAAATTTCAAGGATTGGTATGATTTAATTCTATTTATTAACATTGACTTTCTATCATAGCCATTGCATCATGCATAAATTTAGCCCCCTCTTGCCATTTCCAAATTATTCCTTAAATGCCTAAAAGGGGTTTCAGAAAAGATGAAATGGTCACTTGGAGTGGCCTGAAAACCAAGCCAAACAAAGCTGTTTAGCTTGGTGTAGTTTAGAGTGGTGACTTAGTAACTGTTTCACTGAGTATCTGGCAGAGTTACCGCCTTGTATAGGCTCTTGAATCTTCAGAGATCTTATTTTGCTTTAATGGATTAGATGGATGGAGGGGAAATTGAAAGTAGATCCTATTATAAGGATGTATTTAAAACTTGATGTCTGAAGAATTTGTTAGGGATGTGCTCAAATGGGAAAGATTTGGGGCTTGCCTGGGAGATTAGTGACAATAACCTGAGGGGAAATTTGGTCTTTTTTGAACACATATCCAAGTTATTTATTTCTTCTCTGACCCAGGAAAAAGGCAATTGCTGCCTGTTTTTTTTCACCCACAGACAACTGTGGACCCCAAAAAAAGGCCACACTTTCAAACTTTGGCTCTCAAAGTATTGCTGCCCACAACTTCCAAAGCAGTCAAATGGGAAGAAGAAGAATGAAGAATAAGTGGTGAAATTAGAAGGGAGAAAACAATTGAACCAATGCTGATGGGCAGACTCTTGTTTTAGGCTCCGGATAAGGCATGGCAATGACTGGGCAACAATAGGGGCGGCGCTAGGAAGAAGTGCTTCTTCGGTCAAAGATCGTTGCCGACTGATGAAGGACACTTGCAACACAGGTATGGTGACTACGCCTTCTGGCATGTTCTTATCAGTGCTTTAGCCTCCTGCCCACTTAGAGAGGTACTTCTCTGTACAAAGAATCTGTTACTTTTTGAGTCATACTTTTTTTTGAAACTTAATAGACCCAGCCAATCTTTTATTTTGTCTCCTGCTTTTGCAGAAGATGACATTGTTTACAGGACACAAAGATTGAGAGCTAGCATTTTTTTCATTTTTATAGCAGTTCAAAATTATTTCATTTGGGAAAATTACTTATATTTAAGGCACACTTAGAGAAAGAAATTTAAAGAAAAGCGAGAAAGTAATTTAACAGGCTAACTTGATGAGTTTGCCAACATGCATGCTAAGTGAAAAACTTAATTCTAGGCAGGACTAAATTTTGAAAGAAATTATGTTCCAAAGGCTTATATGTGTGTTTTGCTTATTCCAATCTCAGTATCTTTTTATATAGAACAAATATTACGGTTGCTGTTTCTGTCCCTAGGGCAAACCACGCACTATCTTTCTCTTATATGTACATAAATGTACTGGTCATCTATCCATGTTTGTTATTTCAGTAAGGAAATGAACTCTCCGGTTGTTTAGGCTTCACAGGGAATATATTTTGTACCTCTCTGCTCTACCTTAGGACTGTTTCTTGCTTAATCCTTCCACCTGCAAGAGCCTAAGAATAAATTTCAAGTCAGTCATTCTGTGGCATGGCCAGCTGAATGAATGAAATGAGAGCTTTTAAATTAAGATGAACCTGAAGGCTTGTGTAAGATGTTCTCTGAGTACAGAACTCATTAATATAGTTTGGAAAGATGTTGCGCCAATTCCCCATGGCCAACTTGAGTAATAAATTGCCTGCTTCCTTTCAATATTGCTACATATTTTTTGCTTCTGAAAATGAGTTCTTTCCTGGGTGCCACAACCTGAAATAGCAGTTCCAGAATTTTCCCTTCCTTTCATACCCTGCTAAGAAAGCAGAACTTTGTTTTGAGTCCTAAGGACTTATTTAAGTCCTAAGGACAAATTTACTTTAGCACATCGTAGACATCTGCCAATTTGTTAAATTGATGAATTCCTGAAAACAAGCACATACTCTTGTCAAGTTTTCTAGAAGTTTTCGGCTACCAGTAATATACTGGAATGGCAAAGATAAAAAAAGATTTTTTTTAGCTCAACATAAAAAAGAAAAGAGCTTTTTTGTTTCTATTGGTGGGATTGTAGGTATCAAAAAAGGCTTGGTATAAAAATGGATTCCAGTCTGATAATTGACTGTTATTCTGTCAGATAATGTGACTTGGAATTGAGATAATGGAAAAGAAGATGGCATACACCTCTTATTTATTAAGATGGCATACACCTCTTATTTATTAAGATGGCATATACCTCCCTCTACCATGGGAGCCCAAATGTGTTACTCATGTTCCCTCGTTCACTGTAGCTGTTTATGAATAAAGGTCTTCATGTAATGGCAATAGTATACAATTCTTTCCAGTTATAGGTGTTTTTCTTTCCTTAAAGGAGTCTATCAGTGCTCACTATTAGGATTTTTTTTTTTTTAATACTAAAAACCTTCCTAGGCAGTGAAATGTAGTTGTCACTGTAGAGCTGCATGGTTTCCAAACAGTCATTAAAAAACAAACTCAGTACTACTGTGTGTGACCTACGAATTCTTGGAAAAGTAGAGCCGACTGTCATTTGCAAAAGAAGGTAGCATTGGTAGTCTGGATGATTTCTTTCTTTCAGGAAAGTGGACAGAAGAAGAAGAAAAGAGGCTTACAGAGGTGGTTCATGAATTGACCAGCACTGAGCCAGGTGACATAGTCACACAGGGTGTGTCTTGGGCAGCTGTGGCTGAACGAGTTGGTACCCGCTCAGAAAAGCAGTGTCGTTCCAAATGGCTCAACTACCTGAACTGGAAACAGAGTGGGGGTACTGAGTGGACCAAGGAAGATGAAATAAATCTCATCCTCAGGTTTGTGTCCTACATATTTAATGACAAAAGCCGCTAATCGCTGGGGATATGTTGGTTGACTCCCTCTTTGTGCTCTCTAGATCCTTACGGTCTGAAAAACATCCTTTCATAGAAAGCCACTGTGTAAGATCCTAACTATTTCATATTGAGCTCTTTATGTTTTGTGTTTGTTCCTTTTTAGTGGATTTAGTGCACGTCCAAAGTACCAGATTGAAGGCGTGGAGACTGAAGTCCTCTCTATATCCACAGAACAGGTATGGCACAGGCAGCGGCAGTGCAGCTTGTCCACTGTCCCACCATGTGCCTCAGTCCTCGTCTAGAGGGAACGTGCTTAGGGTAAGAGGGTTATTCGGTCTCCATGTTCTTCAATCTGTGACTTCTGTGCTAAGACTTCTAAGAAGTGGGTTGAGTTTATAGTTATTCTACCCTTTCAAACTAACCCAATATATTTCCATTTCATACAAATACAAAAAGTGTTTTTAAGACAAAAAAATGTTTTTTCCTACAACAGATTTATTGGCATATATAATTGATACAATTCAGTGGTTAAAAAATAATAGCATGAGTTCTGCAATCATCACCACAATCAACTTTAAAACACAGCTTTTAAAAATTAGTTGCTTTATCCATTAAAATTCAGTGACTCAGATGGGCATAAACACCAGCAAGAAATTATTTCGGACACCAAATAGCAGCTTATTGTAGCTACTCTCAGAAAGTCATGTCATCATGACCGTCAGACTAGAAAGAAGTTGGCTTTTAGAACCCAAGATTTTTGTTGTACTTTTGAACTGGCTGTTGTGGTTGCTGCTGGGGATTGAGTTTTCCTTTTTTATTTTGGCCTGAATGTTATTGTTAACTTGGTATGCTTCAACTAGTCATCTTTATAAATAGCACACTTCTCAGTATGCTTGATCATTTTACAAATGAAAAAGCTTAGTTCTGGAAGTAGCTGACTTCACGAAGGCCACACTATGAAACGCCACAAACACTGCGACTAAATCTCGTCTTAGCCTATGCTAATCTTCAGCTCTGTTCCTTTCCTTCAGTGTTTCACCGGAGTTTAACTATTTACAGATCAGCCCATTGGCTGCATCTTTAATAAATGGCAGTGTTGTTTCTGTTTTTCAACTCTTATCGGTGGAAGCAAGTCTTCACTCCTAGAATCCTTTCACATGCAGCGTAACATCTCATTGTTATAACCTGCCAATTCCCTTTACATCAGTGCCATTATCTGTAGTCAGAGGAGGGATATTATGGTGACATAAGTCAACATCTAACAGGTGCTGCCTTATAACTCGTAGGATAGCAGAGCTTGATGTAGCCGACGAGAATGACATAAACTGGGACCTCCTAGCTGAGGGATGGAGCAGTGTCCGTTCACCACAGTGGCTTCGAAGTAAATGGTGGACCATCAAAAGACAGATTGCAAACCACAAGGATGTTTCATTCCCTGGTAATGTATTGTCTGCTTTTTAACACCTTTCCTTCCTTAGCATATTCCTTTTTCAGGAGTTAGATGTTAGAAGTTATTTACCTGAGCTAATGAGATATTGTAGCGATTTCCCCTTAAACATCTGTCCTATTTTCTTCCCTAGAGAAGAAAAGGATTAGTAATTCCAAAGCTCCTAATATAAAAATACATTCTTATGTTCCCACATAACTTTGATAAAGTATAAAGAAACAGCTTTACATATATTGTGTTTTCTGAAAACTATAAAGTAACTTCATCTAATAAAAGTTAAGGAAATTCAGTGGTGACTTATAAGGGGGTTCAGAAAGTTCCATTACCTTTTAGTCTTATTTTTCCATGAACTATTGGAAGCAAACCCTCTCATAGTTTTTAGACAGATTCCATAAATTCTTGGTTCTATGTGGTATGTGTTAATCCAGAGACCCTACATCAGAAATGCTTAAATTGGGGCATAGCTCTTAGCTAGATAAAATGTCCTTTTTAAAGAAACATTGTTTATAAATGTATACCTGACATGAAATCTGAAGAGTACTACTGTAACAGGAACCTTCAAGGTTGCAGCATCAACAGAGGATTAATTAGTAGCAGCCTAGGACGAAGTCTCCCCACTAAGAACTTTGTGTAGTTGAAGTCCATTATCAGCTGTTATCTCTGGAGTTGAGTAGATCCACCACCACCTGAATAAGCAACTTTGAATTGCTGGTATTGTTGTGAAATAATTTTTTTCAAGAAGCTTAAATTCACAGCTTTTGAGTCGATTCTGATTCATAGGACCCCTAAATGACAGAGTAGAACTGCTCCTTTGGGCTTCCAAGACCATATGGTTTTATGGGAGAAGAGAGCATCATTTTTTGGTGGGGCTACTGGTGGGTTTAAACTGCTGACCTGTTAGCAGCCTGGCACTTCCCTTATCCCACCACCATGGCTATCTCAAGCCACTTAGGATGTAAGTAATGTACAATGTCTTTTTCCCCCATGCCTTACAAATCTTGAGATAGTGAACACAATAACATCTTTATTTTTTAAATGTTCTGATTGGTAATACCTCCAAGAAGTTCAGTGCAAGCAGTGACTTCAAATTATTTAAATTACTTTGATAGTATATCCATTGTACAATTATTTATTCCAAGTAGCTTCCTCTTCATCCCCCACCTCCCTTGCTGCTTAGATGGTGGTCTGTCAGACAGTCATTGTTTTTTTTCTACCCATCTCCCTTCAGTCTTAATAAAAGGTCTTAAACAGTTACATGAGAACCAAAAAAACAACCCAACACTGTTGGAGAATAAATCAGGATCTGGAGTTCCAAACAGTAATTCCAACTCCAGTGTACAGCATGTTCAGATCAGAGTCGCCCGCTTGGATGAAAACACAGCTCTCTCTCCAAGCCCTATGACAGCACTGCAGATTCCAGTCCAGATCACCCATGTTTGTAAGTGTCTGAACCTCAAGACTCCTTGCTGTTTATTAATATAAAGCCTATATTGTTTTGTTGACAACCCTGGCACTTTTTCTCCGCTTAGAATGCTGATAGAAGATTTGATCAAAGTTTATATGAGTTAGAGGAGATCTGCAGAGTCTGTTAGGTTTGGCTCAATTAATATTTGCCCAAAGGACGGGCCATAGGAAGGACTCTTATGCAATTGCCCAGCCATCTTACTTTCTAGGTCAGTATATTTTATAAAGTGCCAGGGCATTTATATTAATTCACCAAAAAATTCTCAATATGAGATGTTATGTAGAGCTGCATGGATTTGATTGAGGTATAAAACTTTCTTTTAAAAAGTTGTAAAAGTTGTTTCCTAGCAGTTTCCTAGCAGAAACTGCCACTACCCCCTCCGTTTTCCTTAACCTCTAGCATTTTTGTGCTTAATAAGGTTACGAGAACCTAGCATCATCCATGAGTATACCAATCATGATTTTACTTCCAATCTGGGCATTACTGGCATTTGGGGCAGAATTGTTTCCCCTCTCCCCCAGACTTTGTGAATTAGGTGTGGTTTTTACACATCAGATCATTGTTTTTGCATTCAAACCTCCCCATGGTTTTTCCTGTCCCGTTCACCAAAGTTCACACCTGTCTACTCTGGAGCCCCTTTCTTCCCTTCCCCTCGTCCCGGTAACCATCAAATTTCTAAGGCAGTGTTCTTATCCTTCACATTTTACAATGTTCATAGTCCCTTGACCTTGCTTGCAAAATGCCAGTAGTACTCTTAGTCATTATGTCAACAGAAAGGCCCCATACATGTTCAAATGTACCCTGTGACATACTACTTGCTGCCTCTCATTGAGACTCTGATCCATCTATTGTACGTATGTACATACAGTACGTATGTCTGTATATACAATTGTTTCCAAAGTAGTACCTTAGAGACATTTAAATTAATTGTGCCTTACTTACATTTCTGCAACTAAACTTTAGTATACATAGTCAAGTGTGAAGAATTACAAAGCAACTGAAATACATGAGCTATTCTTTGCTGTGAGCTGATTGTACATTGGAGACAGTCTTCCTTGGCTATGAGGCAACAATCCGGTTGGACAGACAGCAATCATTTTATAAACAGTACCATATTATTCACAAAAGAGTAAGTTTTAGAACACACCCATTAATTCTGACTAAAATTTCTTAACTGCAACTTCTGTTAGGTCTCTGCCATTGAGTCGATGCAGAGTCATGGGACCTTGTAGGACAGGGTAGAATACCCCTGCAAGTTCTTTTAAAATATAATCAAGTGACAGCAAACACAATTTATCTCAATAGTTTACTTCGGGTACCACTGAAAGTACCAAGAGAGTTCAGATTTCTTAGTTCTGAACAACCTTGAGGAGCCTGATCAAGTCTAAGGTTTAGTTGATCCAAAAGACTTCCCATGTAATCACTAAGGTGATGTTCAATTTCCCAAATAGGGTTTTTTAATATTTGATGTGTGCTAAATATTTTTATTAGGTTTTGGGGGTTTTTTGCACTAAATGTTTTTTGAAGCACATTTGAAGTAAGGTAGGTAGAAAAGATAAAATTTACAAGTGTTAACTTATAACGCTTATTACATTGTTGGTTTAGTGATGTAGCTGGAACTCAAGCCTAGTATTTAGGTACTTGCAAACCAGGCATCAATATTGAGAATGTCCAGGAAAACTTGTTTATCATATTTCTACCTCTTTATTGGTTAATGGGGTTTTAAAAATTATTCATGGAATTATTTTTAATTTTGGCAAAAATGTACCCAACAAAACATTCTCTGGTTCAGCAGCTTCCACTTGTATAATTCAGTGCCATTGATTATACTCGTGTTTTACAATCATTGTTGATATCCTTTTCCAAATTATTCCACCACCATTTAACCTAAATTCAATGTCCCCTAAGCAACAACTCTTCCTTCTTCACCCATGATAGCCATTGGTCAAGTTTGCTTTTTTAAAGTTTTCTTGATATAATAGTCACATGTCATATACTTCCATAGTTATATGCATGTACATCATCACAATCTGTTCGTATGCTCCCTCCCCACATTGTTTGCTCACGCTCCCCACCCCACATGCCCAACACACCATTGCATTGTCTCTATCTTCATAGGTTCTTCTTACCATGTACCTCTGAATTCATCATGTTAGAAAGATGTTTTGAACTAGAACCAGGGTTGGCGAATCTTTTCTGTAAGGGGTCAGAGTCTTCTAATTAGTTTAGCATTGTCTTAAAACTTAGGAGTTTCACCATTACAGTGTGAAAGCAGCAATGGAAAGTACATAATGGTTGTGGCCCATTCCTCTAATACTTAAAAAAAAACAAAACAGGCAGTGGATTGCACTTAGCTTGCGGGGCTATATACAGGCCTCTCTGATCGATATCCCAAGTAAATTCATTTGTTTTCCCATCACTATGGATCTTAAAAAGCTTAAAGGAGTTTTTATGTTTCTAGGCAAATTATTCAATATGAGATGGCCCTTCATGATAAATCTAGGTTTCCACACTGGAAATTTTAATTTGCAAAATTTCTTATTTCTCCTTACTATAGCTTCAACAGACTCTCCTGCTGCTACTGTTGACTCTGAAACCATAACACTAAACAGTGGAACACTACAGACATTTGAGATTCTTCCAGTGAGTAATGAACACTACATGAAATTGATTTTGGTCATTTTTATGCATAAGGAAGATCAGTTGAATTTGAAGTGAGTCTGTTATAATCTCTCTTTACCTACCTATAAATCAATGGTACACTCTCTTTATGATGTGTAGTATGACACTGTAGGTTAGATATTGGGCTGCTAACCATAAGATTAGCTATTGAGACCCACCAGCCACTCCAAGGGAAAAGATGCGCTTGTCCACTTCCAAAACCCTGTGTCTTACTTAGGTCAGCGGTCTCAACCTCTGAGTCGCCCCATTCATAAAAGTACCAAAATTACAGTTTATGAAGTAGCAGTGAAAATAATTTTATGGTTGGGAGGTCACAACATGAGGAACTGGATTAAAGGATCATGTCATTAGGAAGGTTGAAAACCACTGTCTTAGGTCATTATGATTCAGAATTGACTTGATGACAATAGGTTTAGTTTTAATTGCAGGATAAACACTATAGCTACTATAGATTTGTTGAGCCGTAGCAAAATAGAGCCAAGTTATGGGAAAAATTTTTTCATGTCATGCTACTCAAGTAATCAAACAGTTTTCTTTCAAGTGTAATATGCCACCTACAAGGGGGATACAAAATTTTAAGTCTCCATCCTATCAAGTATAGCCAAATTGACAGAGTAGCCTGGAAGACCCTTAAAGGTTTTAACGTATGAGTTCCCATATGATGAACTGGCAATTCCATTCTCAAGAATTCAATCCCAGGCATAGATCCAATAGAAATAAAAACATGCTGGCACAAAAATTGTATATGAATGTTCATGTGCTGTCAGTTAACCAGCAGTTTTCTTCCTTTAGCTATACATTTTTATTGTGTGGTTTCCCCTCAATGAAAAATTTCTCCAAATATGTAAACAGGGCTGGCTGTATATTTTCAGAAACGTAAAGCTTTGTTTTGCTTTCTTTAAACTGGAAGATTGCTGCTAAAAAGGGGACGTGTGCTGAACTACCATCCTGGAAAGAGTGGCAAAATAACTGTACCATAAAAAGCCGAAACTAGACAGTAATCACTGGGCTTATGCGATAAATGCTTTGTCTCTGCTAAACCACCAAATTGGGTAGGAACTTCAGACCAAATCCACTACCATTGAGTCAATTTCCATTCACAGCAAGAACTGCCCCTGTGGGTTTCTCAGGCTCTTGTAGGAGCAAAACATCTTTCTCTCTTGGAGCACCTGGTGCGTTTGAACTCTACTGACCTTGTGATTAGCAGCCCAATATGTAACCCACTACACCATCAAGGTTCATTTGACTTTATCCTTATACCATTTATTTTATATCCTATCTTTAGGATCATTATGCACATATATGCTTAATAATCCACTACTAACCAAAAGTGTGCTGATCTGATTCCATAAAGATAACAGCCAAGAAAATCCCAGAATCTGCATTAGCAATGGGCTTTAGGTTATTGGGTATAAAGCTAGATGAATCAGTACTAACAAGCTATCTTAATTTTTTCCCCTTCAGTCTTTCCATTTACAGCCCACTGGCACCCCAGGCACTTACCTACTTCAGACAGGCTCGAGCCAAGGCCTTCCTCTCACTCTGACCGCCAGTCCCACTGTAACCCTGACGGCCACTGCTCCTGCTTCTCCTGAACAGATCATCGTTCATGCTTTATCTGTATGTTGCGTTACATAAATTCCTTGATATTTCTGGTTTATGTAGCTAATTGGCTAACTATTAAGTGCCATTGGTGGACTTTTTTGGGGGGGGGGGGAGAAATTGCGCTGTGATGTGCCATCAGTAATAACAGTAGCTTCAAGAGAAAAGCCTATTTTGATATCAGCTCAAATATTTGAATGCTTGTTAGGGACCAGGGTTAGCTGATCCAAAATTATAAGGTAATTTAATAAATTTTCCTACTGCTGTTCCAGAAAGTTTTGCACTTCTGCCTTCAGTGGTGTGCATCCTTCATTCCGGGGTCTTCTTACAGGAGATGAAGTTGCATTTGAGAAATGGGTACATTAGGAAAGCAAGGTTCTCAGTGGGTAAAGAACCAGGGTTATAGAAAAAGTGGTAACAGTACAGACTCTTCCAGTAGGTACTTTTTAACTTTGTCATCAATGTCTTATAGCCAGAACATTTGTTGAACACAAGTGACAATGTCACCGTGCAGTGTCACACACCAAGAGTCATCATTCAAACTGTTGCCACAGAGGACATCACTTCTTCCATATCCCAAGCAGAACTGGCAGTGGACAGTGATATTCAGTCAGCTGATTTTCCAGAGCCTCCAGATGCTCTAGAAGCCGACACTTTCCCAGGTGAAATCCATCACCCTAAGATGATTGTAGAACCATCATTTAATGATGCTCATATGTCCAAATTCAGTGACCAAAATAGCACAGAACTGATGAACAGTGTTATGGTCAGAACAGAAGAAGAAATTGACACCACCCTTAAACAAGAGGAGGAATCACCCTCTAATTTAGCCAGTGCTTATGTTACTGAGGTAAGTTGCACTTGAGATAACTTTGTTCTAATGGGTTCCTGTCTTGATCCTCAAATCTACAGTTTGCAGAAAAGTCTCGAAATAATCCACCTTCCATCTGTCTTAAGACCCGCAAAATAAATGCCAGTCTCTACCTCAGAACTCCTAAGTTTCAGGCATTCAGCAGTAGTATTGCCAGCAAATAAGGGTATGCAAAGATAACCTTTTCCCTCTACTTCCAAAAGATTAAGAAATTAATGAGAGTGGTTAATAAAAAGCTACATAGCTTCTTCATGTTTTGGCTTAGAAACTTTGCCTTATAGTATAACAGCATTGTTTTATTAAATGTCCTATCATTAAGTTGGTTTTCAGTTTGGTGCACTAGACTATAAAGTTGTTAAGATTACTTTTGTCTAGTTTTTAACCTTTCATTTTTTTATATTTTAATTTAAAAATAGGATAATGTTTGAGCATTAAGTTATATCAAACAGAAGTGTTTGGAATACAAATCAGGGTCTTTTTTGTTGTTGTTATTTTGTATCTGCTCTAGGGTTTAGTATCTTCTGCCATAGAGCAACAAGTTGATCAAGCAATCGATGATGAAACAATACTTATCGTACCTTCACCACATGGCTTCATCCAGGCATCTGATGTGATAGATTCTGTCTTGCCTTTGACAGCATTAACAGGTACTGTAACACAGCTTATATCAAGTGCCTGATAAAGCTAAATCAGGCATTTTAGTTCAGTTGTTTTAGTCGATCTTGATTCAACAGTGAGTATGATAGTCTCCTGCATTTTAGTAGAAGATAGCGTATTTAAATTTTTTGACATAGAAGCTTCATACATATATTAGGCTAACTTGTACCTTCAATTACTACAGATTCCATATTCCAACACCACCGAGAAGAGCCACATATCATTGGATCATCTCTGTGCAGTCCCATTTCAGAAGACTCAAAGGACGTTGAGGACTTGGTAAACTGTCACTAGGTAACGCTTAGAAACAGGGTAGTTTAAAGAAGTCACACTTAATTACATCTCCAAAGAAATAGGAGCAACGCTCGGCTTAATTTACCATTCCTCTGGCTTTTTCAGTACGACAGTGCTGAAACCACGTACAGTGTTGCTGCTATGACTTTAGCTCCTTTAAGTTATCATCTGAGGCCCAGTTTTTTAACTGCAGTTTTGGATTATGGGGGTTTTTAACTGCATAAATCTCTATGTTTAGTGTTAGTCAGTGAGGAATTTCATTCACTTCAGCTCCTGCAAACAGTTTTTAAAAGCACCAAAACCTAACTACTCGGATTGAAGACCAGGAGCCATGCTCTCTAGAGAAAAGACGTGACTCTCTCCAGGGTCACATGGGCTTGGTTATAATCCAGAGATGGATCATTGCCTTTGAGAAGAGGCGAGGCCACCATACAGTGGTCAAACAGTACTGTAAGCAGTAACTCTGGATTTACCCATTGCAGGCAGTGGAAGTGATTTAGTCAGGATAAATAGGGTAGCATTAAAACAGATTATGAAAAGTCACTACAGGTTTCTTGTTTGTTTTGAGTTAATTACGTGGAGAGTAGTAAAACCTACCTGAAGTTAAAGCAGAGGGTTTTTTTACCCCCCTCAGAAAACCACTGTTAACAGTTTACAAAGTTAGCACTTTTAAGTTTACTATAAACTTACAAATGACAAAGGTGGTTAATGTTGCCTACATATTTTTGCTACACATAATTACCCAGAAAATGAGGAGGATTATAGCGTGCCATTCATTCAATCCATTAGCTGGTGGGGTACAATATAACTTCTCCTCAGGTAATTTAAAACAAAACTGAACAAAATTCGCTTCTGTAATGAAACAAATCAAGAGTCATTCCTATACTACAGAAAGTTTAGCCAAAACTATCTTCTATAGAAAAGTCACAAAAATCCTTGTATAAATTATTTTTATTTATTATTGTAATTAGATCATCACAATCAAAGTTGTCTTTTTACCATCTGTGTTACGTGAAATAAAATTGTAGTTATAAGCAAAAGTTGGTTGCATAGGGAACAATTGTATATTCCATTGAACAGAAATAAAAGAATTATTTGTTTTAAAATGCAGGATTTTGTTTGCTACATAGCCTTTTCACCATGCAATTACATTATAAAAATTTTAATTTCAAAAGTGAAAATTGCTTGTGCTGTTGGAACTTTAAAGAGTTGGAATGTCTAAGCTTCTTAAAGAAAAAGCAAAGTGGTCTATGATATATGTGTTCCCTGCAAGAGGGAATTTAGATTTAGTTGCATGAAAATCATGTACCAGACACCTTACCCAGTACCCGTCACAGCCTCAACTGACAGCTTTTGAAGAGTCCTGGTAAGTGTTTGTCTCACTTCCCCACATCATGGAAGTACAGATTTGCACATATACATAACATGATGATAGAAAATAAGACATAGTAAATTAGATTTCTAAATTTCGGTTCTAAATCTCCTTGTCGATACCAGTAGATCTAAAAGAAGAAGAAGAAGAATTTAAAATTTTCAGTAATAGTCACTCACTGACCCAAATATTAAATTTTTAACACAACATTTTCCATTGTGACCTATTTCTTCAGTAAATTATCTCTTCACTTGGTAACTACATTTGTTATGTTAACCAACACTTTGTGCTTAAAATGGTATAATATAAAAAAAAACTACGTTTGTGGATTAGCTAAAGTACATCTAGCAGTAATGATGGAAGAAAGTTTAGGCTTTGTCCTACAGGGTTGTTGACTCAACAACAGTGTTTCTAAGGCAGTAGTGAAAGCCACAGTGCTAGGTGAGAGTAGTACCAGTTGTAAGTTAGGGGCCAACATGGCTCATTTATGACTCAGTGGTTGGCAGTTAGTCATCTGCCAATTTTGCATAATGACCTGGTCTTTATAGTCAAACCATGTCAACAAATGAGGAGTGGGTATACATACTTTCCCCCTAAGTGAAATAGCCAATTTGATTCTTTTAAATCACTTAAGTAGTACCACTGAGTTTCCATTTCCAAGTTTGTACTTCTTTCTGCTTTCTCAGTTTACTCCTATTCTCCAGGTGCAGACCTGTCCACTTATCAGTCATATAGCAGGGGTAAATTTTACCCAGGAATACCGTATATACTCCAGTATAAGCCAACCCGAGTATCAGCAGAGGCATCAAATCTTACCACAAAAACTGCATTAAAAATGTGCTGGAAAAGCTCAGTTTATACACCAGGATATACAGTACATACCTTCTGGATATATTTGATATAATTTAAATAAAAGGTACAACCAGTTTGGGTGCTGGGAGACAATATTTAAAATAGTTTATATAATCCAAATGGGTTTAAACTAGCATCACTGTTAGTCACTTAGAGCGATTAAATTTAGAGATAAGCAAATATATCTATTTAAAAAAACTATCAAAGATTTTGTTCTGCCTTTCCTTAAGAGAAATAGCCATATAATACATGAACGACTTCAATTAGCCTCTGTGTAATGACAAGGATTCTAGGGTAGTGTTAATTATCCTTAGGGTAAGTTTTTCTTTAATAGGTTTTATCTGCCTTTCCCAAGGCATACTAGGCCATCAGTATATACATAGTCATTAAATGAGGCTGAATTGTGTTTAAATCATCTTAGTGTTTTGGTTCTTTTTTTTCCTCCCAAGGCATCAAGTGAAGTTATGCCTAAGGCAGGGGCCCTTAAACTTTTTAAACGGGGCCAGTTCACTGTCCCATAGACCCGTTGGAGAGCCGGACTATAGTTTAAAAAAAAAAAACTATTCCTATGCACACTGCACATATCTTATTTTGAAGTAAAAAAACAAACAGGGAAAAACACCCGGCGGGCCAGGTTAGTGTCCTTGGAGGGCCACATGTGGCCAGCAGGCCGTAGTTTGAGGACGCCTGGCCTAAGGGTTACAAATTAAAGGAGTTGGGGCAAAAGAAATGACACAGGTTTCTAAAAACAATTGAAGAATTTTGAGAGTCACCTCCTTTAAAGAGACCTAGGGCATGCTGGAATAGATTCAATGACAGTGACTTTTTTTGATCTATAGTTTGAGACCAGGTCTGGGAATCTGTTCTAAGCACATGCAACTTGAAGCTTTCGAGGGTACTCAAATTCTAAATAATACTCACAAGTATGCAGGCAGTAATGCTACTCAAAGAGATGCAGACAGCAAAAAATATATTCAGTGGTTTTGGAGGTAGATGAGGGAACACAAAAGCACTGATCAGCGTTACCTATATAGAGAGAGATTATAATAAAGCCTTAAGACTAATTCTAAGACTTGGTATAATCTGTAAGTACTAAATAATGCTTCACATTGTAAAGTACTTCTACCACAAGGTTGCTTTCTAGAGTGTTAATAAAAGAATACGTTAAAAATGGTTTGAATATTTCCTTTAATACTTCCTTCCATTCCAAGCTTTCCTTGTTTGCAAAAAAAAAAGTCACAGCAGTAAAACTAACCTTCAAATAACTTCCTCACTGACAAGATTGGAAGTTGTGCTTACACTGGGAAAAGTTCTATGATTGCTACTAAAGAATAACAGGACCAAAGTAGATTTTGCAAAAGCTGAAAAATGCTGAAAGAATTGTTTTTCATATCCTAATAGCTCTCTCTGGACATTAGTTGAATTGTACTCACTTTAAAAAGTTCATGAAAATACGCCAAGCAATTGTGGTTCTCAGTAAAAATAATTTTGTAATCTTGAAATGTGGCTAAAAGATCATTCTTTAGGAGTAAAGGACGTAGCAGAAATGAGGGGGGAAATGGAGGCTTGAGTTAGTTGGACTGACAGAAGGGGGCACACTTCTACATATTTACTAAGGAAGCAAATGTGGCTAACTCAAGCCATCTAAAAACCAAGCTGCCTGCTTGTATTATTTATTGGTAGTTCAAATGGTAATTAAATTAGCCACTCTGATTAAAATTTTAAGCGGTAATTTAAAAAAATATTGCTGTAAACTATTGAACACTCCACATGATCTTTCTTGGCCCATTTATTTCATTAATTTGTTTTTTAATCATTTTATTGGGGACTCATACAACTCTTTTCACAATCCATACATACATCAATTGTATAAAGCACATTTGTATGTTCGTTACCCTCATCATTCTCAAAACATATGCTCTCCACATAAGCCCCTGGCATCAGCTCATTTTCACTCCTCCCTCCCCACCCCCACCCCCCCCACAAACCCTTGATCCTTGATAATTTATAAATTTGTCATATCTTACACCATCCAACGTCTCCCTTCACCCACTTCTCTATTGTCCATCCCCCAGAGAGGAGGATATACGTAGGTCCCTGTAATCAGTTCCCCCTTTCTACTCCACCCTCCCTAATTTTCAGTTTTTAATATTTAAGTTAGAGTCTGGAGAAACAAAATAAAGATACTTACTAGAATCAGTAAGGATGTTAAACTGCCGACAATTAAATTGATGATTCGATCCTGGAAGAAAAAATAGTTTTTAAGCTATAACATCTATGGTACTTTGAGTAGTGCCATGCTAGGTAGGCACCTTTTGATTTAGAATAAACCAGCCATCTGTAGCTGTGTACATACAAATGCCAGACAAAAGCACACAAAGCCACAAGAGTGACAATGATACTTTGAGAAGGCCAACAGCAAACAGTGAAGGTTTCTTGAAGGGGTAGGACATTTATACTAAGGGTTGAAGGCGGATCATTTTTGAATGGTGAAGGGTGACTTAAAAGGACTGTGCCACTAGGAATAGTATAGGGGCTGCACTGGTGACAATGTTGGGCATGTTACGACTGCTACCAGCAAGGGAGAGTTCAAGAAAGATGAAACTTACCTGCTCCTGTAAAAACACAGCCTTGGAAACCTTACATAGGGTGGCTATGAATCAGAAACAACTTGATGAGGGCAGGCATAGTATGTACAGGGGCAAAAAGACTGGGTGAACCAAGCCATCGCCTTGGTGGGAAATATCAGGAGCCAGACGTCGAGGATTTTTAACATACTACGTATGATACAAGAAGCCCTGGTGGCACCATCAAGCCTTGGACTGCTAATCACAAGATTGATAGTTCACACCCACTAGGATCTCCGCTACAGAAAAATGAGGCTATATGCTCATACAAAGATCTGTAAAGCCTCAGAAACCCTATGCGGGGTTGGTGTGAGTTGAAATCGGATAGCAGTGGATTTTGATTGGGTATGATTCAGGGGAACACCTCACGCTGAACAACAAAAAATTGAAGGGAACTATGGGCAAACTATTGAATGATGCTGAGAATATCTAAAGGTGGTGGAAGGAATACCAGTCACTACACCACCAAGAACTGGTTGATGTTCACTTCAGGAAACAGCCTGTGATTAAGCACCAATGGTATTGGAGGAAGAAGTCCAGGCAACAGTGCATTGGTGAAAAGGCTCCAGGAGTTGACATTCCCAATTGAAATGTTCAAATAAACGGCTACCGTGCTAGCGGTGCTTATTGATCCGTGCCATTAAATCTGGAGGACCGCTACCTGGCTTATTGACTAGAAGAAATGCATATTCATGCATATTCCAAAGGTGATTAAAAAGAACGCAGACATTTCAAAAGCAGTGTATACCTATTTACTTAATAGGTATAAGTAAAATTTCAGATATTAAAATGGTTGCAATAGAACATCAACAGCTACTTGAAATAAGGGGGTGCTCAAAAAACCCAATCCCCCCCTCTAATAAAAAGCTGTGTATTCAAAGTTTTTTTTTCCAAAACAGTATCACCTTCAAAGTACTCTCCCAAAAAAATGGAGATAAAGTACTTTCCATTACATTAATACATTTGTCAAATCTGCAATTCCATTCTTGGAAACATTTTTCAAACTCATCTGTTGGGATGGCTGATAGCTCCTCGTTTTTTTGCCTCACCTCTTTTGCATCAGCAAATTGCTGCCCTTTCATGTCCCTCTTCTCGGAAACAAGTCCCAAGTTGCACAGGTGAATAAGGTATGTGGAGCAAGAGAGACACTGTTTTGGTTTTCTGCCCAAAACTGGTGCACTGAGATGTCTGCGTGAGCAGGTACATTATTGTGGTGGCAAAACCAGTCCCCCAACTGCCACAAATCAGGTTTTTGTCGCACAGTTAAACAACCTTTCCCAGAACCTCTAAATAGAAAGCTTGATTGACATTCGGACCTGGTGGAATCAACTCACATGCACTTATGAGTCAACATTTTCATCTCTTCAGGAAGTTGACATCCAGGACGAGGTTTGCTATCAATCGGCATTTCAACTTTTTAAAAATGAAAACCAATACACAAGTTTACCCCACAGCACTGTCCTTGTAAGCTGTGTTCAATCTCTTAAGTCAGCCATTACAAAAAAGTTGCAAGCAAAACTGTTTTCAGGAAAAACTTCACTTGTAACCAGAGAGCCTTCCCAGGCAACACCACTGAGTGCACTAACTCAAGTTGCTCATAGTGGAATGAAAGTGCTGCTTCACCCAGCACAATTCTGGGCTTTGGGGGTACCCCCTCATATGTTTACCTGTATTTAACTGATTATGCAATGAAATGGAACTGTGTGGGCCATTACAAATGATGTTGCAGAGAATTCCAGAACACTTGACTGCTTATGCAGAACCTGTACATATACCACGAGGCAATCAACCATTCAAACAGGGAGTGAGTACTATATGATTTAAAAGTCAAAAAATGGATAGGTCTGGATTATAGCTTTCACTAAATATGCTGAACAAATCATCCCTGAAACTGGGCTATCTGAAAAATATATGGTATGTAGCACCAGGAATAGAGACTAAGCCTGAGATGTATGTAGCCTTGCTCAGTGAAAGCTAAGAGGCACTTACTGATACAGATTAATACCTCAACATTAAAAAGCAAAAATCTTTACCAATAAGCAACACCGTGATAAATGGAGAAAAGACTGAAGTTGTCAAGAAATTCAATTTGGGGGTGGGATGGGGCAGGGCGGAAGGAAAAAAAAAATTCAATTTACTTGGATTCTCAACACTCATGGTAGCAGGAGTCAAGAAATGAACATTACAAGGTATTTCATTGACGAATCTGCTGTAAAAGATCTCGAAGTATTAAAAAGCAGTCATCAAAAAGAGTTGTCTTTGAAGGTTAAGTAAGGTGTGCTGACCCAAGCAATCCTACATTCAATCATCTTACATGCATTCAAAAGCTAGATAAAAAAGATTGAAGACAGTACCTTTGAACTATAGTGTTGGCAAAAAATATTAAATATACTGTGGCCTAGCAGAATAGATCTTAGGAAATTACATCCAGAATTCTAGAAGTGAGATAGAGGGGACCTGTCCCTGAAGAAAGGATATGCTTGGTGACGAGAGGGTCAGCAATTGACAAGAGTGGCTCCACAAAGGGCTCAAACGAAATGATGGTGAGGTTGGCACCAGACCAGGCAGTTTCATTAACTCAGGGTTCAGTATAGCAATAATGAAACTCACAACCTTCCTCTAGTTCTTAAATACTTCCTCCCCCCAACTACCATAATCCCAATTCTACCTTGCAAACCTGGTTAGACCAGATGATGCACAGCGGTACAGATGGGAACTGGAAACACAGGGAATCTAAGACAGATGAACCCCTCAGGACCACGGGTGGCAGTGGCAATACCGGGAGTGAAGTGGAGCGGGTAGAAAGGGGGAATCGATCACAAGGATCTACATATAACCTCCTCTCTGGGGGATGGACAACAGAAGGGTGGGTGAAGGGAGACGCCGGGCAGTGTAAGATATAATAATTTATAAATTATTAAGGGTTCATGAGGAAGTGGGGAGGGAGGGGGAGGGGAAAAAGGAAAATGAGCTAATTCCAGGAACCCAAGCGGAAAGCAAAGTTTGAGAATGATGAGGGCAACAAATGTGCTTTACACAATTGATGTATGTATGGATTGTGGTGAACTGTATGAGCCCCAATAAAATGATTAAAAAAACAAAACATGATGTTATAGCACTCTTTGGGGCACTCAGATAATGCTTCAGTGCATTTGGAGAGGAAACACGTGTGAAAGAGCAAGAGCAGCGCTGTAGGGTGAGCGGGCTCAGGGTTCCTAACAGTGTCCGAGCCCTTGCTGTCTGCGAAGTATAAGCCAAGTGCATTGTGATGGGAAACAAATTTCTTTACAGGAGCAGACAGCCTTAACTTTCTCCCACGGAGCACCTGGTGGGTTTGAACCACTGACCTTGCAGTTGCCAGGCGAATCCCTGACCCGCTGCACCACCCGGACCTCCTGGGAAACAAATTTCTTAGTGCAATTTTCCTGGCCTTGTTCTCACCAATGCGGTTTTCAGTTTTCAAAAACCTTCACAATAAGCCCTAATACCCATCCTGAGGCCTCGGAAAAACTGACCATCTGACCCCTCTAGGATGCTAACAAAGTCACCAAAGCCAGAGCTGGCCTGCCTTGAGTTTCACTGGCCCAGTGTCGCCCCTCAGAAGCCAGTACTTTAAGTGGGCCTTTTTTCCTTAGGCACCCTAAGGAGACCGAGACGTGGAGTACTTAGAGCACTTGTCTCCAGCAATCCACTAATTGGAACCCATGCTTCTATGAACTGGAACCTGCATAGCAATACTTTTTTCCCCTCAACAGTTTCATTGGCATATAATTCAGATATCTCATACAATTCAATAGTTAGATCAAGATGAGTTGTACAGCACAGCAGTACTTCGTGACCTGCCCTCAGTTTTCCTTTTCCTTAATCTCACTAGAAAATCTCACGCAGTGAAAGCGCTGAGCCTGGCCCAGTCCGAGCCTAAGGGGGACACTTCTAAGAACATGTTGAGAAGATGTAAAATGTAAGACCCAGCTGAAGCCAGAAACCTACCCAGGGCTACATGGTTTTGCCTAAGGAGAACTCACCCTACCGCACTCACCACTGACAACCACAAGGGAAACATCTCCATCAGTGCTAAGCGAAAAGGGGGCATCTGCTTCACTGCCTAATACCAGGGTGCAGCGAACTCTGACCACAGGTACGAACAACTGTTCTGAGACTTCCAGAAGAAGCGGTGGACTTTGAAATGGTTCCAAGCACAGAGGATGAGTGAGAAGGGATTTATAAGAATGCAGGCACACCTATACTTTATAACTCTCCGACTGAACTTTCTCTCAAATGTAAACCTCAACTGCTATGTGTGGTTCTGACCAACAGATTTGATTATTTTTTTATCTGGAGAAAACAATAGACATTTTTAACTCTTCCCCATTATTTCATTTTGAAGCTTAGTTGTGGATATTTTTGTACACCATCTTACCCTATTCTCCTTTTACAGATATGTGCTTGAAATATATGTTTTAATTGAAGCACCACTTGTGGGAACCGGCTCGGAGAAAACAGACCTATTATTATATCACCTTACCCATGTACAATTTGCCTCTGCTGAAGCTTGGTGGGGAGAAGGGAGGGAAAGAGTGAGCGCTTGATTTGCATGAGAACCACCATTTCCTGTTTTGGTGTCAAACACCTACAGGTTTCACAAGCCCCCCAAGAATGCAAACTTACTTTTTGTTGATGCTAAAGTCTCACTTCACTTAAAATAAAGTAATGTATAAAGTATTGGGCCTAGTATTGAAGAAGAAATAAGGAAATGGACTCCTGACCCACAGAGCTTGCAGTCTTCTTGAGGAGGCAGGTGTCACACCCTGACCACACCAGGGCCCCTGTCAGGGGTTCCTGAGAGCCAGGGCTCCCTCCCAGGAAGAGTTGCAGCAAGGAACTAGACGGCACCTAAGAAAGAATGTTTGCAAAAGGCAGGAAGGCAGTTAACGAAATCGGTGGAGAGAGCCAGCCTGACCATACACAGAACTTGTGAAGACCAGTGCACTTCAGTCTTCTGTGGGAAGTAATGGTCCCCAAGGAACCTTCCAAAATGACAAATGCCTGCACTCCCCCTTCACAGATTGGAGTCCATGGGTCTGGGGCTAGACAGAGAAGGGGTACATTTACTACAGTAGGAAAGGAAAAAGAGCCATAGATCCTCGTCCTGAATTGCTTCTCCAGCACAAGAAACAGCAACTGTACTGGCCAGGCAGGCGAGATAGAGGAGTCTCCACGCCCTTGGGCAACTAGCTTCCCTTTGAGTCATCCAGGAGCTGTTCACGGATCACCCAAAAACACAGTCAAAAGGAGACACTGGAAGCCTGTGCTCCTTGGAAGACCTCCTATGTGCCAGGCATCGGTTCAGCGCCCACAGACACAACACTGAACCACAGCTTGCTTCTTCGGCAGCAAAAGTCCAAAACTAGGCAGAGTAGCACTGTATGTATTGGTACACTGTCATTGCAGAGGGCTAATGGGCCAGGTCTGAGTTTCCTGAAGGGTCCCTGTTTTTCACCAGTTATGCTTGTGGGCTTGTTTTTAAGGGGAGGGGCAGAAAATGAGGGTAAAGGAAGAATGCTTAATAGATTTTTCTGCCTTTGGGACCAAAGACCTGAATTTCAGGGTCCATTAACTTACCCCCTATACAATTTTCCCCAACTCGGTATCTAGTGGGGAGTTCAGGGTGTGCACCCACCATTAAGTTACTCATTTTAGTTCTAGTACATCCAGGAGGAAATAAAGGGACAATAATTGTCACCACTATTCTAAGGGGAGGGATCATTTGTTTTGTGATTAGTGGAAATCAATAATAGAGTAAGCTAGTCTAGAACTACTAACAGTGTCCCACCACTCACAGTGGCCTCCTTTCCCCATTTGTAAGAGGAGTGTGCTGAGTACACTGAGAGAAGCCCTACTGGTGTGCCTAAGTTCAAACCCACCAACTATACCATGAGAGAAACATGTTGACAGCTTGCCTCTAAAGACCACAGCCTTAGAAACCCCATGGGGGAGTTCTACTCTGCCATCTAAGGCCACAAGGAGCTGTAACCAACTTGCCTGTGGTGGGTTTGGGCTTTTATGCGGCACTGGTTTTCCTTCCCTCACCGAGAGGACAGGTTGGGCTGGCCTCTTCTAGAGTCACCCGAACCAAATGTGCTGAAACGGATTTCAGAGGATTCTGTGGCCAGCTAGCCGATCAAGACTCATTCACAAAGCTCTCTTCATGTCCCTCAACGACACAAAGACTGCTCACGCTAAGTACTGTCCTAAAGCAAACTTAGAGAGACAAGGAATGTCCATGTTCAAATTCAAACAAGGAAGGATAAGGGAGTGGGAAGCCGAGGAAGAAAAGACCTAGAATAAGGTTCTCCAAAGGGTATTCTACAGAAACTTGCCTCAAATGTTCCCTGGAGGGCAAGACACTGACCCTAATGTTAAAAGACTCTACACCACAAAACGTTTAAGAAGTATTGCTCTCCAATGAGAGTCACAATGAAAAATAGGATGCTAAAAATTCTGCAAAGTCCTAAAGAAAAATGTTTTGTGATAATGGAAGCTACATTAACTTAGGGTTTACGCTGTTTTAGAAACTTAGTAACTCGGTAGCAACGGCCAGATGCACTTACTGAGCTCTTGCAGCAAGAGAAAGGCGGGACTTCCTACTCCCGTTGAATAGCAGTCTCCCAAATTCTCTGGGGCAGTTCTCCCTGTCTTGTCGAGGAATCCAGGAGTCAGCATGGACTCCATGGGAGTGACAGAGTGTGCTCTTGAAACAATGCAAGCTGAGATGGGTTCTACGTATGAAATACACAATGGATTTCAAAGAATTAGTATGTAAAAACTCAATTTTTATGCTAATGACACGTGAAAATGGCATTTTGAGTACATAAGATTAAATTTAAAAAATGGTTCCTGAGTTGTGAACTAAAATCCGTTCCTAAGTGTGTCTCTAAGTCAAATTCATAGGTAAATCAGAACAGGTATGTATATGCTTCTTAATAACCTAACTTCAGTGCATGAAAGGAGCGCCACAGCACATTGGCCTAACCGATAAGCAGCTAACTCCAAGGCTGGGGCTTAAACCCACCAGCAGTCCATGGGAGAAAGAAACTGTTTACTCCAGAGAGATTTGTGGTCACAGAAACCCAAAGACTCTTTCCTGGGGGTCACTGGGAGTCGGAATAGGCTTGACAGCAATGGCTGGGTTAGTTTAAGAAAAGACTTGAAGACTTTTCAATTATTTAAAAACTGCAGTTTGAGAATGAAGAGGGCAATGAATGTACAAATGTGCTACACAACTGATGTGTGTATGGATTGTGATAAGGGTTGTATGAGCCCCTGATAAAATGATTTTTAAAACCTGCGGTTGCTGCCAGGGAAAGTGATTGTGATGACAAATTTGTTGACGAGAGATTGGTTCAAAAAAAATTTTTAACTCACTGCCATCGAGTTGATGCCAGCTCATTGTGACTCTATAGGACAGTGTGGAACAGTCCCAGTGAGTTTCCAGGACTGGAACCGTTTATAGGAGTAGAAAGCCTTATTTTCTCCCACAGAGCCAATGGTGGTTTTGAACTGCTGACCTTGAGATCAGCAGCCCAAGCATAATTTATGAATCACCAGGGCTTCTAGTGGTTTCCAAGTACAAGCAAATTTACATAATATTAAAGGACAAGTAGAAATTTACATAACATTAAAGGACAAGTAAAAATTGTCACTAAGTCAAATATTCATAGACCAGGTACTTATTGTATGTTATTAAAATTCATTTCACCGGCTTTTTATATTTTAAATGTAGCTACTTAGAAAAACTTAAGTTATATCTGTAGCTCACGTGTTTCTGTTGGACAACATGCCTTAACCCTGTGGTCACCCAGTCATTTCCAATTCACAGCGCCCCTACAGGACTGAGAAGAACTGCCCTCTAGGTTTCTGTGACTCACGATCTTTGTGGAAGCAGCTGGCAGGTTCGAGCTGCCAGCCTAGCAGTGGCAAGCTTATACAATGATGACATACAACGGAGCTTCAAAAAGTGTGGGGAAACGGAATGCAAAGATAATGGAATTTTTTCAAAAACGTTTTCAAACTCCCTCATATATTATTAGCTAAGTGCCGTGCCACCTTGTTCACCTGCAGCAGCAGTAGTAAATGTACCCGACAGTGAGACTGCTTTTACAGCCACCATGGCTCGGGGCTTCCTGCCATCGCATCCATTCTGACTCACTGCGACCCTACAGGGCAGGGTCGCACTGCTCCTGTGGGTTTCCCAGGAGTCAGAGTCAACCCGAAGGCAGGGAGTTTGGTTTTTAGGCTGGCTCTCACTGAGCCGGGGCAGGTTACTTGTTAGTGCAGGGTCAGTAGTTCAAAACTAGTCACTCCAAGGGAGAAAGATGGCTTTCTACTCCCAGAAAGAAGTACAGGGTCAGAAACTCACAGGGACAGTTCTGCCTTGTTCGCTAAGGTCGTTATGAGTTGTCATCAGCTTGATGACAGTGAACTTCGTGTTTGTTTTTTATGGCACAGGTTGCTTATTCAAGTTATTTTACTAGGCCATGTCACTCTGGCAGTGCATTACCCAGAAGATAACTAGTGTGACTAATGAGGTTCAGTTTCTATAGTTGTAAAAATGAAATAATATAGCCACCTGATAAAGAAATTCGATGACAACACAAGGGAAAATTAAGTACCTAGTAAGTGGCCTGGCAAGGAAGAAATACAAACATCCCTCGATTCTTCACTGCCACTAACTAACTCATAGTAACTCTGGGTTTCAGTTGCCTCTGCTTTAAAGTTCAGGGGCAGACCTACAGAAAGCCCAGGGCCTTTGAAGAATCAACATTGACAGGCTACACTTGCCAGTTGTTAGACAGCAAATAAGATTAAAGGTCAGAAAGCTTGTCACAGGACAGGATTTTTCTCCTCAAAAATGGCAGCTCACCAATCTTAAGTTTCCATTGCAACATGACTATTGTGTCCACCTTCCTGGCATTGTACACAGAATACACTGGGAACACCCACACACAGGGACCGCAGAAGGGTTTCTCAAAATACCAAGGCTCCACTAGAATGTGGCCGATCCTTTTTACTGAGTGAGGAAGCACTCCTGTCTTGCCTACCTCAGGTCCTCAATTCTGATCCTCAAATAAAATCCTGACTGTGAGTATGGACCGGAAATTAAGGTGACCTCGCCCCCTCAAGATTTGGCTTCATTTATGTTTACAAAGCAAAACAAAACCCTGTTTTCTCCCACCCTCAGACCGAGCATCTCTCCCTTTTCTCCACGGTTCTCTATGCCCAATCGTACGAGCAGTCTCACAGAGGGAGCACTTTCAGAGATCCAGAAGTACGTTTTTTTTTTTTCAAGGAACTCAGACTCCACAAGTATGCAGTAGATACATTTGGAATAGCAAAGTTCTTAGGTGGCTTTCAAAATGGGTTGTAGGTATAAGATACAAAAATTCATTGGGTTTTTGGTTCAAACTTCTCAGAAAACATTATGACTTTATGTCTACAAAAAACCCAGTAAGTTCATTATGAAATGTTTGACCTTTGTATTACAGGGGCTCTGGAGTTAAAGGAGGCAGAAGTCTGGATCCCCTAGAATATTGACCTGTGTGCCAACGAGTGTGGGGGCCAAACAGGTGAGCGCTTAGGACACCTGAGCAGCCAAATACTCTGAGGCCCAACCCCTCCAAGCAGCAAGCTGCCTCCACCATCCAAACACCAAATCTCCTGTGAGTTGAACCCCAATGTAAGGTTGTTCCCATCAGAAAGCCCAAAGCTATCCAGAGTGTAGCATGGAGAAGTCATTCTCTAAAGCCTCCCCCAAGCTCCTTGGGAAACAGTGGCCAGCCCCTGTCACAGCACCACGCTCTGTTTACTTTCACATCCCCCACCTTAGAACAATGCTGTTTGCACAAACAGGAACATCCACTGAACAGGAGCCACGATTTTTAAAAAAATCTTGTGGCAAGCTGGCAGTTTCCAAATTCAGGGCTATGCCCCAGGCTGCCAGGTGTGCAAGTGCCCTGTCCCTTCTGCTGGGAGGGTTCTTGACGAAGCTGGGACATCCAAGAAGCTCTGGGCTCTTAGACGTCCTACTTCGTAAAAGCACTTTGTCAGCTCACAAAGACCATCAGTGCCACGTCCGAGCCCAAACTGCTGTGAAAGGTCAGGCTTCAGACCGGAAACGCCACTCTCTTCAACTGGCCCAGAGCATCACATATTTAAGCTTTCTAAAAAGTTGACATACCTTTAAAAACCTTTTTTTTTTCAGTCTTAAAAAATATAATTAAATCTAGTATCATGAATTTGTTTGAACCTGAGGATTTCTTTAACCACTTTCTGAAATGTCACTCCGTCATCAAAGTGCCCTCATATCCCATCGCCCCTTTTCTTCCTTGGTTGCTTCATCGCTTCGCAGAAAATCACTCGCACCAGCACCAAGTAAACAATTCAGAAGCACCCCTCTTGGGCCCTTCCTGGGGCACACACCTGAAGCGGCGCCAGGGCCCTTGCCAAGATCAGCTCTCCAACTGGCAAGCGGCACGCCCACCTCCCCTCCTGAAGGGCTTCCGCACGACCCTTGAAGGACCTCCAACAGCCTGGAACTTGCTGAACTTTTCTCCACTTACGACTTGAGCAACCTAGTCCCACGTGGGGGGGGGGGGTGCGCAGAGTGGCAAGGTAACTACCTTGGGAGCGACCGCAGAGTAGAAGAGCCAGGCCTTTCGAGAGCCAGAAAGGCCCAGCTTGGAGGGAGCGGGGGAAACGGCACACACGCAGGCACACCCGAGACTGCAGCCGCCCGCCGGGCCCGCTCACCTTGGCTGAAGTCTCTCCGAACAGGGGTCTGTTGTCCAGGCTACTGGTGCCGTAGGTCCTGGCAGTGAAGTCCTCCATGTCCGGCTTTCGGCACTCTCCGAGCCACTCAAGCCCGCGCCGGCATCCTCCCCGGAGTCTCGGGTCCCGACTGCAAACGCCGCGTTCCGGGGCCCTCCTCCCCGGCGCCCCGGGGAAGTCCGCGGGCGGAGCAGGTGGGGCGGCTCAGGCCCCGGGGGCGAGGCCGCTGCCGCAGGAAGTGAAAGCAAACACACCGCATGGCCGACTCGGGCCGGCCACCCCGCCCGGGACCCCACTTCCCCAAATCTCGGCGCTCTGCTCGCCCGGCAAAACGGGAACCCGCCACCCCGCGCCCCGCCGCGCCTCTCCACACCCGAACTTCCACTCTGCCGCGAGCACACGCACCCCACGCTCAGAAGGGGTGCAAAGTGGGCCCACCTGCCTGCAAGCCGCTCCCCACGGCCGGGCTTTCTCCCGTGGAGCCGGAGCGAAGTTGCGGGCGCGGCGCCGAGCGCGGGCCCGGGCGCAGCCC
>NW_022103920.1:53485188-53493565 GCF_000313985.2 Echinops telfairi
GCCGCCAATCCCGCGGGCCGAGGCGCCGCATTGGCTGCGGGTCTTTAAGTATTCCTGGGGGGCCGGCAAGCCTCGGCAGCTGCACGGTTTCGGCATCTCAGTAATCAGGCCACCTCGAGGTCCACGTGGGCCAAGACCACTCCGCCCGCTTTGCAGCTGGGCCAAAGCGCTTTAAAAACAACCGGCCAGCTTTTACCTGCCCCCTTTGCGCCCAGGGCAGACCAGGGGCCATGGGTAATTTCGGTGTGGAGTTACGCGTGTTTGTAGTGTTTCGTTCTGTGCCAAGGATCCCAGGTTGTTTCCAGAAACACTTGGAGGTGATCCGTGCGAGGAACTTCTTTAATTTGCCCACGTATCCTGCTGGCAACGGTGCTGACTACGCATATTCTCCCCGCACATACTTTCTGGCTCTGTCCCTGGGTGTTAGGGCACAGAGAACTGGAGGTGGACAGGCCATCAAGGATTAGATACGATTTGCCGCACTGAGGCTATTGACAAGTATTTTTAAACGAACTGCCACCGGGAGGGATTTCCCGGGACACTAAATCAAAAACCAAAAACTTGACCTGGAGTTGTTTCTGACTCATAGTGACTCTGTATAGGGTTTCCTTCCTTCCCTCCCCCCTCTTTTTCTTCTTGTCTTCTTTCCTGCCTTCCTTCCCGTTTTATTGGCATATAATTCACAGAGCATACAATTCAATAGTTCAATCACATCAAGAACTATACAACCTGTATAGGGTTTCTGAAACTGGGAGCTGAGCCTTTTCTTGCTCGCTGAGTGCCTGGGAGTCTGAGCCTCGACAGACCTTGTGGTTAGCTAGTAGCCTAACACCAAAGCCGTGGCCACCAGACCAGCATCTCATCAAGATAAAAGAGAGCGCTGGGCAGATTTGCGAGCAGGGAGAAAGTCTATGAGGCAACGTTGTGGTCACTAGAGCACTAGGCAGTGAGTCCATAGTCCCTCAACAGGTAAGGTCAAAGATAAAGGAATAGATTTGAAATTTACAACACAGAGTAGAATTAGGTATGGTGAATATATGATCTACCCATTATGCTGTTTTATATATGACCCTTTGTTTGCTAAGGACATTTTTAAAAAATCATTTTATCAGGGACTCATACAATTCTTATCACAATCCATCCATCCACCCATTGTGTCCAGCACATTTGTATATTTGTTATCATTTTCAAAGCATTTTCTTTCTATTTGAGCCCTTGGTATCAGCTCATGTGCCCCTCCCTCACAAACCTTTGATAACTTATAAATTGTTAATATTTTTTCATGTCTTATACTGACCAATGTCTCCATTCACCCACTTTTCTGTCGTCAGTCCCTCTGGGAGGGGGTTGGTTATGTAGGTCATTGTGATCAGTTCCCCCTTTCTCTCCCCACCTTCCTCTTACCCTCCTGGTATCGATGCTCTCATTATTGGTACTGAGTGGCTTATTCAGCTCTTATTCGTGCCCATGTACATGCTCTGGTCTAGCCGGATTTGCAAGGTAGAATTGAGATCATGATAGTGGGGGCAAGGAAGCATTAAAGAACTAGAGGAAAGTTGCATGTTTCATTGGTGCTATACTGCACCCTGACTGGCTTGTCTCTTCCTTAGATCCTTCTTTAAGGGGATGTCCAATTGTTTACATAAGGACTTTAGGTCGCTACTCCGTCCTCATCCTCATTCACTTTGATATGATTTTTTGTTCTGGGTCTTTGATGTCAGATACCTGATCATATCGACACCTCATGATCACACAGGCTGGTATGCTTCTTCCATGTGGACTTGGTTAGTTCTTAGCTAGATGGCCACTTATATATTTTCAAGCCTTTAAGACCCCAGATGCTATGTTTTTTTATCAGCTTTCTTCCCATTTGTCATGCACCCATTTTGTCTTCAGCGATCATGTCAGTGAGCATCACGGAATGCCAGGTTATTAGAACAAAGTGTTCTTATGTTGAGGGATTACTTGATTAGAGGCCCAATGTCCATCTGCTACCTTGATAATTAGCATATAAATATATGTACATAGATCTATTTATGTCAAGGGAGCCTGCCCCTAACAAATCATCACAGGTCTGGTAGGTGCAATTGTACAGCGATGATACTGTAAGTAAATATTATAGTAAAGTCATAGAGAACAAGAGAGATTGAAATAATGGAGTCAGACACATTTCATGGTAGCTCCTCTTGGTGGTGCAGGGTAGGAGAGCAATTTATTGCTAACCAAGGCTTATATATCTTTGGGGGTGTGCATGTCTCCTAATTACAGGTAAAGACACACGGCACAGGAAGGGGTTGTACTATAGGCAATACAATAGGAGGGGGATATACAATGAGCATAAGCATAACAGGAAGGGGATGAGCTAGGGTGTACACACAATAGGAAAGGGAGGGACTAGGGTGGGTATGCATGTGACAAGAAGGGCGGACCCTAGATTCATTATAGCAACCTAACCGTGGCCACCCTTGAGTAGGCTTGACCTCCCTGGGTTCTCCTTCAGGGAAAGAATCTACTGTCCTTATCAGAAGGGAGTGGGCCCTACTTGGGGTGGGACAGACTATACAGTCTGATTGCGACTAGTCCTTAGGGAGAATAACCTCTGACCTACTTTCATTGACCTCCAAGTGTAGTCATTTGCTGTGTGTAGCAAGTAGCTAAGTTTGGCATATATTTGGGGGAGACAACTTGGGAGAAATCTTTGTTTCCCACATATTTCCCTATCGTTATATACAAATATATTTACATATGTACATGCCTGTATTTAGACCTCTATAAATGACCTTTACCTCCTAGTTCTTTCCTCTATCTGCTAAGGATATTTTTTTAATAAGAATGCTCCACATTCTATACCAAAGATCTATTCGAAGAGTGATTGGTCCAAAATATTTCTTCGCTGACATTCAACCACACTCATTTAACACACGTTGGAGAAACTTACTAAGTACCAAACACTTCCAGACGTGACCATGCAGTGATGCAAGAGAAAGGCAGGGTCTAGTCCGAGAGCCTGAGCCCACTGGAAGAGACAGACGTAGGCCTGCAGTCTAGAGAAGGAAGAATGTACAGTGGTTAAGAGCACAGGCTTGGAGGTTGTTTCTCTCTGCCCTCAATCCTGATGTCATTATCTCCAAACTTTGATCTTGACCATATCCTCTCCTGAACCTCAGTTCCTTTATATGTAAAAAGGGTGCTGAGGAAAGGACAAGATACAAAGGAAAGAAAAAAGAGGAATGTATCAAAATTTAAAAGGTATGCATTAAGGGGCATTATTTTTTTTCTTCATACTTAAACCACTTTTTTTTCTTTTATATTATTTATTTTTATTCTATTATTTATTTATTTTCACAGTTTTATTGATATACAATCCAATTGTTCAATCATATTAAAAAGAACCCTATAATTATCCACACAATCAATTTTAGACTACTTTATTTTTGTGTGTGAGTTCATTATTCTTTTTTTAAATTGTTTTATTAGGTGCTCATACAACTCTTATCACAATCCATACACACATCAATTGTGTAAAGCACATTTGTACATTCATTGCCCTCATCATTCTCAAAACACTTGCTCTCCACTTAAGCCCCGTCATCAGCTCCTCATTTTTTTTCCTCCTTCCCCGCTCCCCGCTCTCTCCTGAACCTTTGATAATTTATAAATTATTATTTTGTCATATCTTGCCCTGTCCAATGTCTCCCTTCACCCACTTCTCTATTGTCTGTCCCCCAGAGAGGATCTCACATGTAGATCCTTATAATTGGTTACCCCTTTCCAACCCACCCTCCCTCCACCCTCCCAGTATCACCACTCACACCACTGGTCCTGAAGGGATCATCCACCCTGAATTCCCTGTGTTTCCAGTTCCTATCTGTACCAGTGTACATCCTCTGGTCTAGCCAGACTTGCAAGGTAGAATTGGGATCATGATAGTGGTGGGGGAAGGGAGGCAGGGAAGCATTTCGGAACTAGAGGAAAGTTGTATTTTTCATCGTTGCTACATCACACCCTGACTGGTTTGTCTCCTCCCCAAAACCCTTCTGTTAGGGGATATCCAGTGGCCTACAAATGAGCTTTGGGTCTCCAATCCACACTCCCCCCCTCATTCACTATGGTAAGATTTTTTGTTCTGATGATGCCTGATACCTGATCCTTTCAACAACTCATGATCGCACTGGCTGGGGTGCTTCTTCCATGTGGGCTTTGTTGCTTCTGAGCTAGATGGCCGCTTGTTTACCTTCAAGCCTTTAAGACCCCAGACACTATACCTTTTGATAGCCGGGCACCATCAGCTTTCTTCGCCACATTTGCTTATGCACCCATTTGTCTTCAGCGATCTTATGATGGAGGTGAGCACACAAGGATATGATTTTTTTGTTCTTTGATGCCTGGTAACTGATTCATTCAGCACCTCGTGATCACACAGGCTGGTGTGCTTCTTCCATGTGAGCTTTGTTGCTTCGAGCTAGATGGCCACTTGTTTACCTTCAAGCTTTTAAGACCCCAGACGCTATATCTTTTGATAGCCAGGCACCATCAGCTTTCTTCACATTTGCTTATTCACCCGCTTTGTCTTCAGCAGTGTGTTGGGAAGGTGAGCATCACAGAATGCCAATTTAATAGAATAAAGTATTTTTGCATTGAGGGAGTACTTGAGTGGAGGCCCAATGTCCTTGTGCTACCTTAATACTAAAGCTATAAATATATGCACATAGTTCTATTTCCCCATCCTCATATGTAAATATATTTGCATATGTCCATGTCTTTATCTAGACCTCAATAAATGCCCTTTGCCTCCCAGCTCTTTCCTCTATTTCCTTTGACTTTCCTCCTGTCCCACAATCATGCTCAGGGTTTCAGCAATTCCTCTTTGTTACATTACCCTTGATTATGCCCTACCAGGCCTCACACACCCTCCTCACCACCAATTTGTATCACTTGTTGTTCCTTTGTCCCTGGGTTTGTTAACACCACTACCTTTCATCCCACCTCCCCCTCTCCCAAGCCCCCCCACAACTATCAGTCCCGTTGTTTTCTCCTCCTGATTGTTCATCCAGCCTATTTTATTTAGACAAACCTGCAGAGATAACATGCACAAAAACAAGACAGAGCAAAACCAAGCAACAATATACAACAAAACAACAACAACAACAACAAACCAATACCAAAAACCAAAACAAACACAACAAGAAAGAAAAGCTTGTAGTTAGTTCAAGGATCATTTGTTGGCCTTTAGGAGTGTTTTCCAGTTCAGTTTGTTGGGGCACCATGCCCTGGCCCCAAAGTCCACCTTCAGCATTCCTGGGGACCTTGCAGCTCCATTCCCTTGCTGTTATGTTGCACCCCCTTAGTGTTTTGCCTCGGTGTGGCAGGGTCAGATCGGGTACAATTCCCACACTGTGTCTCTGGTGCTGTCACCTGTAGGGCTATGGGTCAGTGAGGGGCGTCATGTCTCATAGTGGGGCTGGCCAGGTGGTCCTCTATGTGGACTGGCTGCTCTAATTGGGAACATCATCCTCATAGCCTGGTGGGCCAGGATAAGCTCCACTCTCTCCTTCTCCCCCTTCATCTGCACCCATGTGCTCCAATCAGATATGTCCCTCTCCCAGAATTGCAGATTCAATGCCGTCCTCTGAATTAAATTCTTCTGGGGGGAGGGGCATGTCTCCACTTAGTAGTTGGGATTAGGGCCAGCCCTCCAGACCTCTCCGCTGGTTCCCTACTCCACGCCGGCATGTTGCATTCACCTTTTGGAGCACTGGGTTGAAGTCTGCTCCCTCTTTCCCTGTGGAGATATAAACAATACCCTCCCCTTGGATGGGTTAGTGCCCTGTGCCCCCGCTACCCATTTCTTATTTTTTTCCCTTTCCCCACCTCCTTTTTAGTTGTCTAACATGTGTATCCCTGTTTTTTGTCTGGTCCCTGCCATATTACCTGGTCCTCACCCCAGGAATATTTGTATACAGTAGCTTTTTCCCTATGCCTTGTTTGCATTTTTTTTTTACTTACCTCAGCAGACTCATGTTGTACTTGTCCTTTTATGCTTGGCTTACTTCCCTTAGCATGATTTCCTCCAGTTCTTCCCATGCAGCGATGTGCTTCATACGTTCATCACTGCTTTTTAGCGTTGCATAGTACTCCATTGTATGTATATATCAGTTTTTTTTCTTCTTTATGTATTCCTTTTTTTTCTTTCTTTCTTTACTTTTTATATCACAATTTTTTAATCCAAACGTCAGTTGATGGAAATTTGGGTTGTTTCCAAGTCCTTGCAATTGTGAACTGTGCCGCAATGAACACTGGAGCACAGATGTCTGGCCTTGGTTTGTTTCTTGCCTCTTCTGGGTCTATGCCCAGTAGGGGGATTGCTGGGTCATATGGTAACTCGATTTCCATCTGTTTTAGATATCGACAAATCGATTTCCATAGTGGCTGTAATACATACTTACAGGTCCACCAGCAGTGGATGAGAGTTCCTGTCTCCCCACAACCCCTCCAACACTTGTTGCTTTCTGATTTTTTGAATTGGGCTACCTTTGAGGGTGTTAGGTGGTACCGCATTGTTGTTTTAATTTGCATTTCTCTTATGGCTAAAGATCGGGAACATTTTCTCATATGTTTGTTGGCCATTTGGATTTATGCCCCTGTGAAACTTTAGTTCAGGTCCTTTGCTGCCCACCTCAGTGGGTAATTGGTTTTTTTCTTTTGGGAAGCTTGCAGAGTATTGTAGATTTTAGTAATAAGGCCTTTGATGTGTCATTGCTAAAGATGTTTTCCCAGTCCGTGGACTCTCTTATTACTCTCTTGGCGAATTCTTTCGATGTACACAGGTGTTTTATCTTCAGCATATCCCATTTGTCAATTTGTGCCTCCTCTGTGTTTGTGTCCTTCCCTATTTCTGATAACCTATGTATTCCCTGTGCCAAAGTTCTCAAGTTGGTCCCAATTCCCTCATTGATGGCCATAATAGTTTGGGGTTTAACTTCAAGGTCTGTGATCCACCTTGACTTTCTTCTTGTGCATGGAGTGAGATAAGGGTCTTGCTTCACTTTTCTACAGTAAAATATCAATTTTTTTCCAGCACCACTTGTTAAAGAGGGCATCTGCTTCCCATTGGATATTTTTTGGACCCTTATCAAGCATCAGTTGTCTGTATGCTGATGATTTTATTTCTGGGTTTTCAGTTCTTTTCCATTGGTCTGAGTATCTGTCATTGTACCAATACTATGCAGTTTTGACAACTGTGGCTGTACAGTATGTGCTAAAGTCAGGTAAAGCAAGCCCTCCCACTGTGTCCTTCTTGAGGAGTTCTCTGCTTTTCTGGGCTTCTTCTCAAGGGGCATTATTAAGGAAGTAGACAACCTACAGGGTGGGAGAAAATATGCGTAAATCATATAAACATGGTAAGAGTATAATTTCCTGAATATATAAAGAATTACACCTCAGCAACAAATTATAAATGATCCAATTTTAAAAAATGAGCAGAGGTCTTGAATGGACATGTCTCCGAAGAACATAGACCAGTGGCCAATAATCCCATGAAAAGATACACATGATCATAAATCATCGGAAAAATATACTACTATTTCACGCTTACTAGGTGTGCTCTAATAAGGCACACCCACCAGATTGGCTACAAAGGAAAATAAGTGTTAACAAAGATGTGGACAAAATAGAGTGTTTCTGCATTGCTGCCAGCAATATTCCGGTCCAATGGTCTAATCCCTGTGGAAAAGTTCTGGGGGTTCATCACAAAGTGAAACCATGTCACTGTTGCTACTTGGTACTGTCCAGTCAGGTCCAACCCATAGTAACTGAAAATAGCTTGGCTTGGACAGATGCACCTTCGCTGTCAAAATGACATCTTTATTCATTCACATCTTGTTTTTTGACAGAAGATTTGCCCAATGCAACAAGTTTGTTTTCTTCACTGCTGCTTCCATGGGAGTTGAGTGTGGACCCAAGTAAAATGAAGTCTTTAATGTCAATTAAGGAAGATGTAGTCAGCTCAAACAAAGGAACAATTGTGAAGCTAGCCCAGGACCCATCTAGCTGAGAAGCAACAAAGTCCACATGAAAGAAGCACACCAGCCTGTGTGATCACGAGGTGTTGAAGGGATCAGGTATCAGGCATCAAAGAGCAAAAAATCATATCATTGTGAATGAGGGGGAGTGCAGAGTGGGGACCCAAAGCCCATCTGTAGGTAAGTGGACATACCCTTATGGAAAGGTCACCGGGAGGAGATGAGCCAGTCAGGATGCAGTGTAGCAATGATGAAACACAATTTTCCTTTAGTTCCTAAATGCTTGCCCTCCCCCCCACCCCACCCCACTATCATGATCCCAATTCTACCTTACAAATCCCGCTAGACCAGAGGAT
>NW_022103920.1:53493936-53495968 GCF_000313985.2 Echinops telfairi
CCCCCAATAAAATGATTCAAAAAAACAAAAAAAAGATGGCCCAGGACTGTGCAATGCTTCATTCTATTGTGCACAGGGTCCCTGTGAGTCAGGGTCAGCTTGATGGCACCTAACAAAACTACAGCGTCAATATTTTCTGCATGTATCATGTTGTGTACTGGTCTAGTTGTGAGGATTTCTGTTTTTTAATGTTGAGGTGACCATGACCTCTGGTGGCTAGTCTTTCACCTTCATCAGTCAAGTGCTTCAATTCCTTTCATGTCAGCAAGCTAGGTTGCGTCGTCTTCCTCTCATGGCAGGTCACTAATAACCTTCCTCTGATCTTGATATTAGATTCTTCTTCATAGAGACCAGCGTCTTGGATTATTTGGCCAGTGCACACATTGAACAAGTGTGGTGAAAGGATACAACCCTGGCATACATCTTTCCTGATTTTAAACCACTCAGTAGGCTCTTGTTTGAACAATCGCCTTCTGGTCTTTGTGCAGGTTCCCCAAGAGCAGTAAGTGTTACTGAATTCCCACACTTCCCAAAGTTACCCATAGTTTGTTATGATCCACATAGCAGGATGTCTTTACATAGTCGATAAAACACAAGTAACATCTGTTTTGTTCCTTGTACTTTCAGTCATTCTCTGCTTTCGGTCCAGATCCATCCGATATCAGCAGTCTTAGCCCTCATTCTACATCGTCTTCTGAACTCAGCTTGAATTTCTGGAAGTTTCCTGTCAATGTACTGCAACAAGTGTAGAATTACCTTCAGCAAAACTTGACTGGAATGTGATATTAATGATGTTATTTGGTAGTTTTCACATTCTACTGGATCACCTTTCTTTGGAATGCTCATAAATATGAATCTCTTCTAGTAGGTTGGCCAGCCGCTGTCTTCCGTATTTCTTGGCGCAGATAAGGAAGTCCTTCCAGTGTCACATCTGTCGGTTAGAACATCTCACCTGCTATATTCTGTCAGCTCCTGGAGCCTGGTTTTTCGCTGATGCTTTTATACAATTTGAACTTCTCCCTTCATACCATCCATTCTTGATCATAAGCTACCTCCCCAAATGATCAACTACTGACCAATTTCTTTCAGTTACTCTGCGTACTCTTTCCATCTTCTTTTATATCTAGAAAATGGCCCACACTGTTGTAGATAGGTGCCAGTCCAGTCTGAATCTGAGCAGGCTCCACATTTGTGGGGCAGATGTTAACCAAAAGGCTTTGCCTGACTTGAATAGCTTCAAGGTCTGGTGAACCGAAAATGGGCAGGAACACTACAGACTAGATGGCTGCCGAGGTAGATGAATCCAAGATCACTAGGTGAGGCTTGTGACCACAGAGGAGAATGAATCCAGGTTTGGCAGATCAGATGGCAGGTTATTGATGGCTTCCAGGATTGGCAGGCAATATGGGAGGCCATTGGTTCAAATTCAAAGGACTTGAGGTTGATGAGCCAGAAGAAGGATCCAGATCCAGCTAAAAGCAAGCAAGCTTTCCCACAGCATCCACTTACAGATCACACTCTGTAGAGGTAGATCACACTCCTAGAAGCTTCATTTCTTTCCTTCTTTCTTTTTTTAATCATTTTATTGGGGGGCTCGTAAAACTCGCTGCCATCATCATTCTCAAAACATTTGATTTCTACTTGAGCCCTTGGTATCAGCTCCTCACTTTTCCCCTCCCTCCTTGCTCCCCCCTCCCCCATGAACCCTTGAAAATTTATAAATTATTATTATTTTGTCATATCTTATACCATCTGATGTTACCCTTCACCCATTTCTCCACTGTCCATCCCCCAGGGAGAAGGTTATATGTAGATCCTTGTAATCTGTTCCCCCTTTCTACCTCACTTTCCCTCTACCCTCCCGGTATCACCACTCTCACCACTGGTCCTGAGGGGTTCATCTGTCCCGGATTCCCTGTGTTTCCAGTTCCTGTCTGTACCAGTGTACATCCTCTGGTCCAGCCAGATTTGTAAGGTAGAATAGGGATCATGATAGTGGGGGGGGAAAGCATTCTAGAACTAGAGGAAAATT
>NW_022103920.1:53496118-53498827 GCF_000313985.2 Echinops telfairi
CACTCCGCACTCCCCCTCATTCACAATGCTATGAGTTTTTTTTTTTTTTTTGGTCTTTGATGCCTGACACCTGATCCCTTCGGTGCCTTGTGATCTCACAGGCTGGTGTGCTTCTTCCATGTGGGCTTTGTTGTTTCTCAGTTAGATGGCCACTTGTTTATCTTCCAGCCTATAGGACCCCAGATTCTATATCTTTTGCTAGCCGGACACCATCAGCTTTCTTCACTGCATTTGCTTATGCAACCACTTTGTCAGAAGCTTCATTTCGATTGCATCAGGGCTACGACCTGAGTAAAGAAGTTGCACTGCACCCTAATCTTCTTACAATTGCTTGGACGCTCACAGCAGTTCCCATTACAGAGTCGATTACATTTTGTTGGTCACTTCATGGAAGATTACTAAACCCCAACTGGCAAACCACTGAGAATCCTGGCCCAGCAAAGTGACGCAAAACCTAAAGTTATCATAGCATGGTAACTTTCAACCATGTCAAAACCAACAACAACAAAAGGAACATGGAGTGAAGCTCATGTCTCCCCCTGGACACCACACATTCTCTCTCTCAACACACAGAGGGATTCTTGGTCGCCTATGCATCCATCCTTCTCCCGCCTTCTCCCTGGAAGGCAGAATCTACCTCCCAAGATAAAGGTGAAATGCCAGATATTCACTTTCTCAGACTCTCTTGCATAAAGGATGTGAACATTAAGATCATGTTCACATTTTCATGTGACTATGAAGGATAACAATGAGTAGACCAGAGAAAACAACCAAAGCATAAGTCTGTAACTGCCTACTTCTCAGCTTCTTGGTGTGTGTGTGTGTGTGTGTGTGTGTGTGTGTGAAGTCTCTAGTGTATAAGTCACTTAGATTTGACTATATCCCTTGCTTACAACTGAAAACATAATATATGATATATTTTTAAAGCCAAATTTTTAACAGAGTGACACATATTGTACTAATTCCTCCTGCATTTTCCTCACCTCACAGAAAACTTGTTTCTTGGCACTGCTCCACCCATATTTTCCCATGAAGGCTCCAGTGAGAGTCTGCCACTCAATCAGGTGGACACTTTCCAGGTCTCTGACATATCCTCCAAGCAGTATTTACAAAAACAAAAACCTGCCATGAAGTCGATTCTGATTCATTGGGACCCTATAGGACAGCGTAGAACTGCTCTTTAGGGCTTTTTCAGAGATGAAATCTTTACAAGAGCAAACAATCTCATCTCTCTCCAACAGTGTGGCTGGTAGCTTTGACTCCCAATAACGCGTAACCCACTGTGCCACAAGGAAGCACTGTGCATTGAGACATAGCCTCGACTCTAGCTCGAGCGCTCGTCTTCAGGCCTCCTCTTCAACATTACACACCAGGCCTCTGTCATCCGCGTCTTTCCTTCAAGGGCCACCTTGTCTATCACCATGGCTTCCAGTAATATTTGTATACCAATGATCACTTAGAAAGTCCTTTTCGCGATTGAATTAACTCGATCACTGCAGGTGAGATTGAACTGTGGGCCTCTCTCTCCCTTTGTAGTTCTATGTAGACCAGGCGTGCTCAAACTGCGGGCCGCCAAGGACATTTATCCAGCCCGCCGGGTGTTTTTGCCCCATTTGTTTTTTTACTTCAAAATAAGATATGCGCAGTGTGCGTAGGAATTTGTTCATAGTTTTTTTTAAACTATAGTCTGGCCCTCCAATGGGTCTGAGGGACAGTGAACTGGCCCTGTTTAAAAAGTTTGAGGACCCCTGATGTAGATAGAATGCCATGGTCGAGTGCAATGGTTCTCAACTCTAGCTGGAGATTGAAAGCACATAGGGAGTTTTTAAATACCCTAATGCCCAGACCACATCCCAGTCCAATTACCGTATATACTTGAGTATAAGCCGACCCGAATATCAGCCAAGGCACCTAATTTTACCACAAAAACTGCATTAAAAAATGTGCTGAAACCACAAAAAGCGTGTGGCAGAGCAACCATGGGAGCAGAGCAGAGAGCCCCCGAGGGAGAACAAAGGATGGACTCTGGGGCCAGAGCATGGTACCCCATCAGTCCTGACTGAAGGACACGCCTAGAGATTAAAAATCAGACCTTGATCTATTTACAGGCTTTTCTTTCTGTAAAAAAAATTTTTCTTTTAATTAATTTATTCTTCTATGGGTAATTGGTCTATTTACAGGCTTGATCTATTTACAGGCTTTTCTTTCTGTAAAAAATTTTTTCTTTTAATTAATTTATTCTTCTATGGGTAATTGGTTCCTTTTTTGTTGCCATCGCTGTGTTCTCACTCATCACCTGTCTTGCTATGGCTTGGTTCTTGATGCATATTATTTTCTCTCCAGATCTATCTAGATAAGACAGACTGGATGAATAGTCTGGAGGAGAAAACAACAGGACCATCGGTTCTGGGGGGACAGGGGAGATAGGGGGGTGGGGGTAAGGAGGTGGTGCTGACCAACCCAGGGACAGGGGAGCAGCAAGGGATCCAAAAACAGTGGCAGGGAGGGTGTGAGAGGCCTGGTAGGAATTCAGCAAGGGCAATGTAACCGAGAGAAGTCACTGAAACCCAAATGAAGGCTGAGCATGATAGTAGGACAAGAGGAAAGTAAAAAGGAATAAAGGAAAGAACTAGGTGACAAAGGTTATTTATAGAAGTTTTAAGACTGGAATGTACATATGTAAATATATTTATATAAGAGTGTGGGGAA
>NW_022103920.1:53499893-53503580 GCF_000313985.2 Echinops telfairi
AGGGTTCATGAGGGAGGGGGGAGGGGGAGGAAGGCGGAAAATGAGCAACTGATATTAAGGGCTAAAGTGGAAGGCAAATGTTTTGAAAATGATGAGGGCAACATGTGCATATGTGCTTGACAAGATGTATGTATGGACTGTGACGAGAATTTTACGAGCCCCCAATAAAATAATTTTTTTAAATGTGCTGAAAAAACTTGGCTTATACAAAAGTATATACGGTAAATCAGAAACTCTGGGGATGACATCTAGGCATCAGTATACTTCAAGCTACTCAGAGGATTCCTATGCCCAGCCAAGGTAGAGAAGCATGGGTTTATGGACAGATATTAGACTAAGATCTGGGGCCTAAAGTTCCATTTTGGACCCTCTTCAATGACCGTGCAGTCAACAGCACAGCCCTGAGTCTACAGACCGTGGTTACAAGTCCATCTTCAACTCTCGGTGGATGCATGACTTGGATTTGAGCTAATTCCTTAGCTGCTCTGACTCACACTCTTTACTTTGGTTAAAATGATCGTATCATTTTAGGGTCTTATGGGAATGACATAAAATATTGTAGTTTAAGCACCTGACACACAGTTGATGCTATAAATTATACATATTACACGCTTATAAACTGAATGCAATTTAACCTGTAGGAAAATGCATCTGGTTTAATATTAAAGGGAGAAACTAAATATAAAGTTGATCTAAAGAATATAACGGTGTGATCTATGCATATAAATCGAGCAAGGAGGATGTCAGAAAGATATGCAAATAGATTTTGATTCGATTTTCTATTTCTGTTTTCCTAAAAGGTCTTGCAGTACCATGCCTGCAGGAGAAGAGCCGGCAATGATTCATTTATGCTTCTGTATTCTTTTTCTTTTCTTCATCTGTGCTCGGGAGCAGCAGTGAGGGCATATGATCCTTTAAGAGCAAAGGGCAACGGTATCCAGGAACTGAACTAGAGGGGAGGAGAGGGTCAGGGTGAGGAGAGAAGCAGGGTGGAGAGTCGGTCCAGGAAGGGAGAACTGAGGGGAAGGAAGAAGGCAGAATCAAGTAAGTGCCTGACAGTGTGAGACAGGCGACAATAGGAATGGAGCAAATATCCAGTGGGGTCCTTCGCTGGACGATAAAAATGTTTCAAGTGGCTAGATCCAGTGAGGGTTACTTAGCAGAATTCTCAAGGTTCAGGCCTCTGGCTTGTGTATCCTTGGTCTTGGCTTTGGTAGTAGTCGAGTTATCAACGGTTACCTGCAGAGTCTCCATTCCTCACTATAAAATAAGGGTAATGAATGTTTGTTTGTTTGTTTAAGATCACTGGCACTAAAATCACATGAGACTCTAATAACTCGAGATGATGGCATGAAGTTAAAGAGAATCAAGAAAGAAAAACATAAAGTAAATACAAATGAGGTCACAGATGTGTCACATATATGTATTATGATAATGATAATATGTGTATATAGGCATGTTGCATCTCGTAGACCTTGTGATCTCTTTCTGTTCAGTGCAAACCCTCCAAAGTGCTGTGGACAGGCCTGCTCTTCTCAGGCCATCTCTATGGGCTGGAATCAATTGTAGAATATATATTTTTTTTATGTAGTCATGGGATATTATTGATGTCTTTGAGGGGAGAGTGTTAAAGTCTTTACAGTGATAATTTCTCTGTGATCATTTTGATATTTTTAGTAGTGTAAACCCAGCACCCCACACATTCAAGCCCAAACCTGGCAGCCTTTCACCCTTCCCACACTATTTAAGTTGTTCTTTAAATAAACTTAACAATGGACCAATCACACTTTTCTTAAAATAATGCCACTCTGACTTTTTTTTTTTAAGACTAAGCAGGAATAGGGAGCTCTGGTGGTGGAGTGGATTAAGCCTTGGGTTGCTAACTTAGGGTGAGTTCGAAACCACCAGCAGCTCCAAAGGAGAGCAATGGGGCTTTCTCCTCCCGTACCGAGTTATAGTCTCAGAAACCCACCGAGCCAGTTCTGCTCAGTCCCATAGGGTAACTCTGAGTTGGTCTAGACTCAAAGGTGCTGAGTGATTCAGGGACAGACACTGGGAGGCACACCAGTGAAGCATTCAGCTGGCAACACAAACCCAGCCAGTGCCTTGGCGAGGGAGAGGGCAGCCAGTAACGCCTGACAATCTGTCTCTAAAGTGTAAAATCTAGAAAACACCATGGACAGGTCCACTCGGCCACATGGGGTCGCTATGGGCTGGAATCAATTCCATGGCACACAACATAAAGGGATGCAACTAGCTTCTTATGTGAAAATCCAGGTTATTAGTGAACAATAAAAATATGAAGAAATAGATGGTATTGCTTAACACAATGTGTTACCTTCTATTTCTGGGAGGCTTGTCAAGTTAACTTTTGAAGCGTAAAAACATAGAAAAGAAAAAATAATTTCTATCAAGAATGAAAAAGTTAGTATCAGTCTGATTTTTAAAATATAGAACATTAGTAGAATAGGTTGAAGTCCAATTTGTTTCCCCTAACAGTGAAGAACTCTTGGGAGATTTTTTTTCCTTAAAGAAAACATCAAAATTTGGATAAAAATAAATTAACAACAAGAATACGGTCATCTTTGCATACGTTCTATCAATAGCATGCCTATGTTTTATTTCTTAGAGAGTTGTTTGTATTCTCCCCAAGGAAAACATTAGCAGCACTACTAACAAAAAGGTCACAAATTTGAAATCTATTGTTGAGAACTTAAATCCTGGTCACTAGGCTTACAGAAGGCTACAGATGATAGTGAAAGCCCGAAGTCCATTTTCGGAGTTCAAACACGAATTAAGCCTCCACTGAATTCCTCCTTACCGTTAAGTAGGCATGTGAACAGTCTGGGCCTCAGGCAGAGTACATTAGAAAGTGGATTATTCCTTCCCAACATGATTGCTGAAGACAAAATGGGTGTATAAGCAATGTGGTGAAGAAAGCAGATGGTGCCCAGATATCAAAAGATATAATATCTGGGACCTTAAAGACTTGAAATTAAACAAGCAGCCATCTATCAGGGAAGCAAATAACCCCACCTGAAAGAAGCACACCAGCCTGTATGATCACGAGGTGTCGACAGGATCAGGTATCAGGTATCAAAAGATCCAAAACAAACAATTATGTTGATGTGAAAGAGGGGGATTGGAGCAGAGATCCAAAGCCCATCTGTAGATGATTGGACATCCCCCCACAGAGGGGTTACAAGGAAGGGCAATTCATCCAGGGTGCAGTGTAGCACTGAAGAAACACACCATTCCTCTGGGCAGGGGTCCTCAAACTTTTTAAGCAGGGGGCCAGTTCACTGTCCTTCAGACCCATTGGAAGGCCAGACTATAGGTTATAAAAAAAAACTATGAACACTGCACATATCTTACTTTGAAGTAAAAAAATGGGGCAAGAACACCCAGCGGGTCAAATAAATGTCCTCAGTGGGCCGCATATGGCCCGCGGGCCATAGTTTGAGGATGCCTGCTCTAGTGGCTGAATGCTTTGTGTCCCCCCCCTCCCCCACTACCATGACCCAGTTCTACCTTACAAATCTGGTTAGACTGGAGTACACACATTGGTACAGATAGGAGCTCTCAACACGCCCGGCTACCAAAAGATAAAGCGCCTGGGGTCTTAAAGGCTTGAAGGTAAACAAGTGGCCATCTAGCTCAGAAGCAACAAAGCCCACATGGAAGAAG
>NW_022103920.1:53504455-53509196 GCF_000313985.2 Echinops telfairi
AGAATGATGAGGGCAATGAATGTACAAATGTGCTTTACACAATTGATGTATGTATGGATTGTGATGAGTTGTATGAGCCCCTAATACAATGATTTAAAAAAAGAATTCTTGACACATGGAGTCAGGACAGATAAAACCCTCAGGAACAGTAGTGGGAATAGCAATATCATGAAGATGGGTTGGGGGTGGGGTGGGAGCAGAGTGAGGTGGGGAGGGGGAGAAAGGGGGAATTCATCACAAGGTTGGATATATAGCACTACCACCCCACCCAGGGGGATGAATAACAGAAATGTGGGTGATGGGAGACAATAGACAGTGTAAGACATGAATTAACAACAATAATATATAATTGATCAAGGATTCAAGAGGGTGGGATGGTGGGAGATGGAGGGGAGAAAAAGAGGAACTGATACCAAGGGCTCAAGTAGAAAGAAATTGTTTTTGGAAATTTGATGGCAGCATATATACAAGTGCGCTTAATACTGTTGAATGATGGATTGTTGTAAGATTTGTAAGAGCCACCCAATAAAATGATTAATTTAATTTTTTTAAAAAGGGAAAGTGGATTATTACCATCACCCCTAACCAGCCCAGGGAGGGGCAGTCTCCCTTAGGACTTGACTGTGTATGTCTTTGATGGAGATAACCTTACCAGAGTAGCATAGTCATCCGTCATACCCCAAATGCCTTGGTTAGAAGGCCGTGAACCAATCCTGAAAGCGCTTCTGTCTACCATAATGTGTGTCTCCCAATCACTGTCCTGATTCCACTTCTGAAGCCACACCTGCCACTGTGATGGATTGCTCTTCCACCTAGTGTGCTTTTGTGAGTGATTCCTTTGCTCTCCCATCCCCCTTTAAGTCTTTGACTCTCTGCAAACCCTTGGATGCCATTATGGTCTCCTGCTCGTTGTCTTTCTCCTCTGTCTTTATCTTGTGTTTTGTTGTTTAATGTTGAACAATGTGCTCCTTAAATTATACTTGAGATTTAGGGTCTCTTTTACACCCCGACAACAGAACCCACCAACTGCTTTGTAAGAAGAGCCGTGGCGATCTGCTTCCATCAAGATTCCCTAACTGCCCGGTAGGACAATTCTACTCTACCTATAGAATTACTACACGTCAAAATTAACATACTCCGCAGTAAGAGTTTAGCCAGATGAGCTATACTCATCAGGTAGTAAAGACCATGATGCAAATCCCAAGAATTCTAAACCTAAGTGTATAGAAGAAACTCTCACACAAACACATGATGAAATGCTAGGGATCATTTGCCATCAGAGAGATGCAAATCAAACCAACAGTGAGACATCACCTCCCCCCAGCGTCAATAGCAAAGTTAACAATCTATATAACAGCACACACATCCGAAAGCGTAAATGCTAGTGAAGGTGATGGGGAGACTAGAGCCTTCTTGCACTGCTGATGGAACTGTAAAATGGCACAGCCACATAAAATTGTGGAAATAGAAATGCCATCTGAAACAGCAAACTCACAGCTAGGTACATAGCCGAGAGGAATAACAGTGCCATTTTAACAACCAATTTGCCAAACTTAACAAAAACATCATCGGTTCTTCCAAAGTGGTGTGAACCTGCTGAATCCTACCACTACACTCAATGGAATATAATTCAATGTTAAAGAATAAGGTGATAGTGTAAAGAAAAAGTTACTCACACTGAAAGAAGTAATATTTGCTGGTTACCGGGGTGGGCAAGGCAGGGCAGTGAGGACAAATCATTAATGACACAGTAGACACAAGTGGACTTGGGTAAAGGGGAAGACAACCTATCATGAGATGGAAGTCAGCAAAAAATGGTGGATACTGGGATACAAAGGAAGATACTGGTTGGGGGGGGGAGGAATGGACGAGAGCTGAAGGCATCATATGATCCCCACAATTCTACAGTAACAATATGCAGTAGCCACCGGCAGTGCTGTGCTCGGATCCTCTTGGGCTTCACCGTTTCAGTAAACCTCTAACTGCCAGGAAGTGCAATCTTACAAAGTGGAGACGTTTGTCTGGTGCTGAGACCTGCTCTGCTGGCACATACTGCAGGTGGGAAGGGTCGGGGAATCAGTGCCCTCTGGCACGGCCCTCTAGCCACTCAAAAACAGGAATTGCCAGGTTGGAGAACTCTGCAGTGTATTTGCCCCCCCCTGGCTCCCAGAGCTCTCAGCTGTGGGCCGTGTAATTTTTCCATAGCATACCTTTCGTTGCCTCTGGTTCCTTTCCTGGCTCAGGTACCAAGTCCCCTCATGGTTTTTTGGTGGCTCACCTCCAACACAAACCACTTGGCTCAGAATCCTCAGGATGTGCTCTTGAGGAAACAAAATCTGATTCTATTTGAATATGATCCAATCATAAGTAGAATGTCAATATATTATTTAGAGTGGTATGTTAGGTAGCTTAGCATAGGGACTAAGGCGGCCATTAGCATGCTCAGAGGGTGGAGCTTCCCACCAAGAAGGGGCGGCACACCTAGGTAGGCGTCACACCTGGATTGGCCCATCTGGGCCAGGTGAATTCAATTCAGCCAATGGGGTCGGCCAGGATCGTCGACCACGCCTCCCAACGGGGCCCTGAAAAGCCAGAGGTTTTGCTCTGGGCTCTCTCTCAACTCTCCCCAGCGGCACAACACTACAACACAACCTAGCGCAGCCGGGCTGCCGTCCGCAGTGGTACTGTCTCTGTCTGGCTTGTGTGTCATTTACTGTAGGACCTGAAACTGCTTCTATTCTCTATAAACTCACGTGGATCACAAGTGAATTCTTTCTCTCGCAAAGCCAAGGACCAAGGTATCTGGCCCCCATGAGATCTAACAGCTACATAGCTTAATGGTTAGGGACACAATAGCTACAGAGGGAGGGGCTGCCCAGTTATGATACCAAGCTCTACAGATTCCTAGCTGTATGACTTTAGGCAAGTTGTTTAATTGAGGCAATCGCTGTGTTTGTTACGAGGATTAAGTTTAAACTAAGTCAATATTTAGGAAACTAGTTCATTGCCCTTCACTTTACTGTGCTTCACAGATACCATGACAAAGTTTACAACAACAAAAAGTTTGTGGCAACGCCACGTCAAGCAAGTATATTGCTATTTTTACAACCATACCTGCGCACCTTGTGTCTCTGTGACATTTTAGTGACTCGTACAGCATTTTGAACCAGGTCAAAATGATACCACACACTAAATGGACTACAGTGTATTGTTGGCATAATTTCTTATATGCACTGCAAAACAAACAAAAATGTAACTTGTTAAATTGCGATGATTGCTTTATTGCATTTGCATGGAACGGAATCCACAATATATCCTAGGTGTGCCTACAATGTCAGAATCAGAATAGCTAACTCAGAAAATGTTAGCTATCAATAGTGCATACATTTGCAAGAAAGTTATCAAGGAAACACTGTAAACAAAATTTTGAAAAAGTGCCTACCTCTGGGGCGAGGGGAGTTTGATAGGCTCAGGGCGATGCAGATGAGAGCCTCAAGCATATCGGTCATATTCTATTCCTCAAGATGAGAACTGGATACAAGTGTGTTTTAGTCTCATACTTTTAACTTGCTCTTTTATATAGGACAAATATTGCCTACTTTTTTATTTAGATCGCTACTTGCCCGAGCAACAGGAAGAAGCAGAGTCAGGTCTAAGAGGAGGATAAGAAATGTTTAATTGCTTCCATGAACAAGTGTCTCCTTTGGCACCAGATTAGAAGAATTGGATGCTATTCTAATACCATTGTGAAAAATGTTGATCAAAGCTTCCATCACAGAATCCTGATCAAAAGGCAGGAAATTGAAAACAGAAGTTCAATTATCCTGGACTCCAGATTTTCCGGAGCCATGGAGGGCGGGTGTATCCCTAAAACTATTCCTTGGTCATAAACTTTAAACCTAAAACCAAAAATATCCTCTGAAGTTTTCTCAAAAAGCAAATGATAGTGTCAGCTTAACTAGTACAAAAGTTCTGCCTTAAGCAATTCTATTCAAGCACTCTCCAATAGGATCAAATTGACAAGAGTAACCTGAAAGATTAGCTAGAAGTCTCATTGGGCAGTAGGTTCATGGTAACAGAGGAGAAACAAACCAGAAAAGGCAGGTGAGAACAGATGCATAAACTGGAAGAATGTAATCAATGTCACCAAATTATCTATGTAAAACTATTAAAAATGCTTTACAACCAAAAGTTCCTGTATAATGCAATAACACCAAGTGTTTCGACTTTAAAGGTTTGAAAAGCAGGGAAGTTACTTTGATGAGTCAGGTGCACCCGATTCAAGCTGCGGTCTTTTTGGTTGCCTCATATGCGTGTGAAAGTTGGACACTGAATAAGGAAGACCAAAGAAGAATCAATGCATTTGAATGTTGGCACTGGAGAAGAATATTGAAAGAACCTTGGATGGCCAAAGAGTAAGCAAATCTATTTTGGAAGAAGTACAACCAGAATGCTCCTTAGAGGTAAGAATGATGAGACGTCATCTCATGTTCTTGGACATGTTGTCAGGAGAAACCAGTCCCCGGAGAAGGACATTATGCTTGGTAAAGTAGAGGGGTAGCAAAAAAGAAGGGCCCTCACCAAGATGGATTGATGCCATGGCTGCATCAGATAGCCCAAATATAAGAACAATTGTGAGGAAGGCACTGTAAGAACCTGGCACTGTTTCCTTCCGCTCTACCCAGGGTCGCTACGATCGGAAGTGCCTCTGCAGCACCTACCACCACCACCACCACCACCA
>NW_022103920.1:53510951-53536083 GCF_000313985.2 Echinops telfairi
ATGTATTTTGTACTTAACATACTCAAGACATCTTCCATGCTGTGTTTTTAAAATTATATTCCTTTTAGGAATAAATAGAAGAGATTTAACTGCCACGAGGTCAAGAAAAGGAAGGAATATTTTTCTATCCACATTGATAAAGATATTCTCCTATATTGGCTTCTAAAGATTTTGAAACATTGCTTTCCACACTTAGAACTTTGGTCCATCCCAATTACATTTTTTGTGCTTAACTTGAGGGATTTACAATGGAAAATAACAATTCATAAACATATATACATGAAATTAATTCAAGATTTTTATATTGCAGAAAATGGTTCCAGAAGTATTTATAATAAGCATTCTATCGAGTCCCAGTACTGTATGTGCTGCCATTCAATAGCTTCCATTTTCAGCCTTGATATACACCATCAACATTAATTGAAAAAAGAGAGCTGGACAATGTTAGTTCATCTCCCACAAGCTTTAAACCAGTGAACCTTCTCTGAAATTCATTTTTCAACTCCTCGGATTTATCATTTTCATCTCCAGGAGCCAACTTCAGTGTAAGAAAATGGGACACATTATTTTTCACCAGATCAATGGACCAAATCATATCTATGCAACTGTGGCTAGTGCCCCTGCACAGAAGTATGTTGGATTAACTGGAACTTCAACGCCAAGTGCCAATTCTTTGATTCATTATTTACTGGTGAACTGAAGTGAAGGGTTTCTCTTGGATGGACATGAACAATCTGTTTCCTTTAATTTTAATCAATGATACAAATTAATGTGCATTTTCTTCTTTTTGGTGTTCCCCCAAAAAAGGTAGTGTGTGATGGTTAATTATGTTGTAAATCATCTTAAAATGGTGTTGACTTCCACATGAGTGAATTTCATTATCAGTTTATAGCTGATAGAATTCAGTTTTATTGCAAATGTTTCCCATTTCTTTTTAATATATTCAGCTATTATTTCCAGATGGACAAAACTTCAAGCTGCCCAGCAAGTTTATAAACCAGCTAAAGCTTTTTTTGGTAAGAAAACAAAAAGGCGTTTCAACCTATGTATTTTTAATGTGACTGTCCCTTACTCCCTGCTTCCATGCAGTCCCCAGGCATCTCTGAGAAAAAGGCCTTGGTGGCCCAAGAACTAAGGGTTTGGCTGCCAATTGAAAGGCTGGCAGTGCTACCTTCCCAGAAGGTCCACAAAAGAAAGAGCTTGCAATATGCTCCCATAAAGACTGCAGCCTAGAAATCCCTATGGGACAATTTTACTCTGTCACATGGGTTGCTGTAAGTTGAAAAGCTACTCCATGGTACCTAATGACAACCAACTGTAACTCAGTGTTTGTTTAATGCTTGGAGGAAATGTGATAATGTGATAAGTGAACCAGGTAGATTCAAGATGAGAGATTCCCCCCTTGTTAGCAACCAGCTCACTATTGATCTCTCCCCCTTTCAAGTGAGGAGTGAATAAAATCAAATACTCAAGGAAACAATTACTCCAGAGGACTAATGAAACTTGAAATGATGCCTATACTCCAAAGAGACCAGGAGAACTAGATGGTGCCGCTCCCACCACTGACTACTCTGAATCACAGAGTACTGGGACTGAACACAGAAGGTACTATGCAGATTGGGAAAGGATGTCAAAGAAAGTTCAAAGTCATTAAAAACCTCCCAGACTTTGTGGACTGACAGAGAATAGTGGTATCCTTGATACTGTGGCTGGTAGATATCTCTCACGCCTGGAACTGAATCTACCTGAGGGGGTTATCTTTCAGGCAAACAGTAGATAGGCCTAAAAATGAAAAATAATATGAGTAACATCCCACCAACCAATTAGCCACACAAGACCAAAAGGGCAGCATTTGCCTCAGAACAAAGCTCATAAGGCAGAGTAGGGGCAGGGAAAAAGAATGAATGGATCCTACAGAGAACCCAGAAAGAAAGTAGGAATAATGGTATTATATTGGGAAAATTGCAACGAATGTAATAAAGCATGTGTCCATTAAAAAAATCTATGTATTTTTAAGTTTTCTTTTTATTTTGCTAAACATTTTACCATCAAAACGGCACCACATGATCTTGTTCACTGCTGGGCAGCATATTTGGCAGGCCTAAATAGCAAACTGTCCTGTGAACCTAGACATGCTGCTGTAACCCTTGTGACTCTTTATAATGCCTCTTCTAGAAAGAACAACGTCTTCAAGAACAATGGCAAATGCACTTCTGAGAGCCAAGTAAAGTAAATGAAATTTAATCTTATGCTTTTACATAGATTTATTAAAGATATTTCTGAAACTGTATCACAAATAAAATTTGCTTTCTCCCTCAGGGTAAGCTAAGATGATTGTTTTTCTCTTGCTATATTAGACTATTTACTTTCCAGTATACTTTTTCAATAATATGTGTACTTTGATTATTGATTTTATATATCGAAGACAGCCAATAAATAATCTGGGTCCATATGAAAACAATATAGATTGAATCAAGCAGTGAAGAGATTAGTTGGCCCCTATATTTGTGATCCCACTTCTCTGTGGGATTGCCATACTGCGGTGGCTTGCATGTTGCAATGTTGCTGGAAGCCGTCCTACAGGCTTTTCAAATACCAGCAGGATCATCTATGGTGAATAGGTTTCAGTCTTCCAGACTAAAACAGGCTAGAAAGAAAGACCTGATAGTCTATTTCTGAAAATTAGCTACTGAAAACCTCATGGATCACAACAGAATATTGTCCTCCTCAGTGAGAAGACACTACACAATTGTGTTAGGCTAGGTTGACCAAATCCAGAGGCATTTATATATGTGTAAGAGAGAGAGAGCTTTGTATCAGAAGTAATTATATATCAAGCACAAATCCCAGCCCAGTCCAAATCACATCCATAAGTCTAATACTAGTCCATAAATCCCTTTTTAGACTCACACAGCCACATGCAATGATACAGAATGCAGGAAGATAACAGGCTGGTGGTTGTAAAGTCTTATGGATCCAATGGTGGTGGAAGCATCATAGGCAGGTACAAGTCTCCACCTGGCTGCCAACAGGAAGGTGAAGCAGAGAGAGAAGGGAGGTTCCTGGAGTCCTCCTTATGAGAAGGCCACACCCACAAGGAGACAACATCAGGTTGTGCCCTGAATGAGAGGCTAGACTCCACCCTTACATTCATATCTTCAATTTGACAGGACATTGTGTAACGATCACAACAATAGCCACAACAGCTCAATCAGGAAGCTGGTGCAGGACGAGGCAAGGTGTCGTGCTGATGGATATGGGTAGTCACAGTTGGAGCTGACTTGACGGGCACCTGCAACTCCCATTTGTCGATTCTATAAGAGAATTTAGTCAGTTTAGAGAAACAGACTAAAATAAAATCAGATTGGGTGTTTAGTTTAGAGCAAATAATTGATCATATGATTTGGTCTCCAAGACAATATGGGATGCCTATTTGTCATAATCATAACTGTCCCTCTTGTTACACATTTTTAAACTAGATCCTTAGAGGAGGTCTGACCTTAGTGTGGTCATCAGCTGTGTGTGTGTGCGCGTGCTGTCAGGAAGTAAAATGGCTCCTGCAGTTTGGCTTTGGTCTAAAGTTATCCTAATTTGAAGCAGAGCGTAGAAGACACTCATGATGGTAATCATAAAATTGTCAAGTCAAATTCATGATCAGAGGAGAGAGAACATATTTGAGGGTATCCCAAATAATGTTAATACATTTTAGTTTAACCAAATTGGCTGACACGGGTTTCACTTGAACTCCGGTTTTCAATCTATGAGAAAGTGACACACAATGTTGGTGCGGGAACCAGGGAAGGGCATTGTGGTGGTTCCATAATTTCATGTCAACTTGAAGACAGTTAAAAGTGTAGGGATGGTATTCAACCTGTCAAACAGGTTACAGCCTCATGGTCCTCATAAGGGGGAACCTGGGAGCCTCCCTCGCTCTCTCCCTATTGGTCAGCCAGCCACTCTGAGCTCTGTCAGAGCCCGTGACGCAGCCTCCACCATTTGACCCACATGAGTTTGCGCCCACCGGCAGCCTGTGATCTCCCTGTATTCTGCACCATTGCATGTGGCTGTGTGAGTCTAACGAGGGACTTACAGACTAGTGTCAGACTTACAGACTAGTACCAGACGTACTAACTTGCTATGGAGTGGGCTGGGATGTTTTCTCGACATCGAGTACTCCTTGACAGAAAGCTCTTTCTGACGCACACAGCAGTGCCACTGGATCTGGTCCCTCGTCCAGCCAGCCTGACACAGGCCACCACCATGATTTTATGATGAAGGCCCTTTGTGTTTCACGGTTTAGAATTAGCAACATGGCCTTGATCCCTTACACATCATTATGGTTTCACGCTGATGATTTCCCTCATCTGGATGATTTATTTTTGTCTGGCCTTTGTCTTTTTGAAAGATGTGATAAAGAGGTCATTATAAAGTAAAAAAATTGATTAAAAAATTAAAAACTATTGGCAGCACACACAGATGAAAGCACATGATTCAAAGCATCATTGCAATCTCATGGGAGTACATGAGAAAGTTTAACAATAAATTAGCATAGTGTTTTAACCTTGTAGGCATACTGATACCTATATCAAGCTGGGTTTATGAAAAAAACTGTTATAACTAACCGCAGGGATATTTACATTAAAAAGAATACATTTCTGCTGAAATCCTACATAGAACTTTTATAGATAGACATTTTGGGGTCACCCTCTCTGACGATGTCATGGGTGAGACCTGCACTCCCCCAATCCCTGCTGACACCGCTGAGACGGCTTCTCAGATCTGAAAAGCCTGGTGCCACATATTGGGCAGGCACTTGAAGATTGTTCTGTTTCCATCTGGTACTAAATTGTTTTCCAAATGTCAGAAGAACTGTTTTCATTATAATTGGCACCCCCAGTGTTTCATAACTTTTTGGCAGACTGGTGGTGCCAAGTACTGCATTTTTAGTTTTAGAATTCTTCTAAATTGGTTGGAAATACACAATTAAGCTGCAAAATGAACTGCATACCCTCCATTGCTTTTGTGTCACAGTAACTCTGGGAAATCAGTGGCAATAATAAATATGTGTAGAACATTCAACACCTAATAAATGATTAAAGGAAGTGCAGCTTTAGATATGGCAGAAATTTTGTTAAAGTATATGAAAAGAGAATTATTTAACTGTAAATAAAGCCTTAATTCAATTGTGAGTCATTTCTGCAAAACCACTTTTCAGGTAGAGCCATTCTTCTGGTGATTTATTAAGGCCTGATAGTCTGCTGGAAATCAATTTTATTATAGTACAGAATCTGTGTTAATAAGAATCTTTCCCCATATAGATTTATGATAGTTCAAATAAAGGATTTAAAATGCTATAAAGCCTATAGTTTATACCTCTTTCATGTACCCTAAGCTCCCTCCTGGGCTCTAAAGCAGTGCACTGACTTTAGCAAACTATTTCTTTCTGAAATATGTGCACACTTTTATGATCCTACTGGCTCAGAAGACCCCATTGTAAATTTTCAGGAATTCTTGAATTAGTTGCAACATAGCCATTAATAAATATTAAAGTACAAATTTGTTAATTAAAGTAAATGAAAAACAAAGACAATATGTGTTCAAAGTTTATTATCTCCTAATCATTTTACTATATTTTATTACTTATGGTCTTTTTTTTTTTACTTATGGTCTTGAAGTTGATCTATTGTATCTCTTTGGAGGAAATAACATATAATAGTCTTTTACTGCAAAATCAGAGAGTCCCAACTCCTTATTCTATGATATCAAAGTAGATATTTGAAATCAGTCACAGTGACTATATATATATACTGAAAATATCGTGTGTGTGTGTGTGTGTGTGTGTGTGTGTGTGCAGAAGACAGGACCAGAGGACATGAAGAAAGAGCAGCTTACCTAACCTACAGAGTAAATAGTGAGAAAGTTGACCATATGTATGAGAATTTTGGAAATCTGTACACTCCATTTGAATTAAACTGTAGTCTGACCTAGAAACAGGATTTTGCTGAAAAGGCAATTCAATCTTTTTGTTAACTTTTAACTGAAACAAAGAAGGAAACAGTCAGAATTTCTGGCTTAAGTGTTAAAAGTGTCTGTTCAGAATGTTTACTTGGCTTGGTCGGAAAGAATGCCTTGTGTCAGCAGTTTTCTCGTGGAGGCTGGTAAGCAGGATTGGAATGAATAATGTCTAGTTGCAGACTGTAGATATTTCTACATATGTGTTTGCATGTGCTACAAACTTATCCAAGGATATTGTAGAGCTGACAGGGGAAAACGTTCTGAAAACTTCTTAGCCATAAACAAAGGCACTCAGGGGACAGCGAGGTTAATTGGCCATAATACTGTCCCCAAGGATAATGTTCTCAATCTTTCTTTGGTGAGTAGCAACTGGGGTCCTCAATGTTTGTGACTGGCCATCTAAGGTCTCATTCTCTGACGCACGGAGTGAAGAAAACCCAGGACTCAAAAAACCACAGTCTCCACTACCTGGAGCTGTGCACTAGCTGGAACCTGCCCACCACTACTAACCCTCCGGAGGGGCATCAGAGCCGACAGAACCACCCAATGAGAGAGAGAGAACCAACTGTAAAAGCATACAGTAGATTAGCTTCAAGACCATACCTAAGAATAAAATAATTAGGAAGTAATAAACTGTGAATGCATAATGCCTTTGTTTTCAATTTGACTCATTTTTTAAAGTTTATACTTTATTAATGGCTATGTTGCAACTAACTCATAGAACTCCGATGGTGACTGGTGAACCACCTGAGATTATGGCTCTTAGGTACCCTTCAACCTTGAAGACAAATCCATGCCCAGGGACCGACTTTCAGCCACGCAGCGGACAGGCCTATAGCGTGCACAATCACACCAGGCAGGAAAGCATCCCTCGGTGGTCAGACACATAAGGCCGAAAGACCCGAACAAAGCTCACCAGGCAGGAAGCAGAAAGGAAGACCAAATGGAAATGGGGAGCCCAAGGAAGAAGTGAGAAGAGTGTTGGTTAGATGGAGAGGATTGCAAACTAGGTCACAAAACAAATGCATATAAAATTGTTGGAGGGAAAAATAATTTCCTTTGTAAACTTTCACCCAAACTCTAAGCTAAAAAAAAGAAGAATCTTGTAAACTATCTCATAATTCCATAACCAAGATAGGAAAACGTCCCTGGTGGTGATGATGTTGGGTTAGCATGAACTGTTAACCAAAGGTTGGCGCTCCACAGGAGGAAGTTGAAGCTATCTGCCGCATGATGATTTACAGCATCAGAAAGTCTATGTGGTCACTGTGAGTTAGAATTGAACTCTGGGTCAATAGGAGTTGGAATTGACTTGATAGCAGTGAATTTGTTTTTTGGATTATTCCAATAAAATGATTTCTACTCAGATATTTTCCACTGTTTCTGCTAGCTTTTTGTAACCAAGGTAAAGGCTAAGCTTCTGAAGATACGGAATCAGACTTTTTGTAACGGAAAATTAGTCTGTGGTGTAATGTTTTGTTAAACTATTCTCAGGATGTAACAATGTAACAGAAGAGCCTATGGATGTTAGGAAAATATTTAAGCTTGTTATTTAATAAACCCTTTGTAATTGTTTATGCATCGCTCCCTACATAACCTAAACCACAATTTCTTTGTCAAAACCAGCCAAACTCACGGTCACTGAGTCGACGCCAACTCATAGACAGCGACCTTCTAGGACAGCAGAACTGCCCCTGTGAGTTTCAGAGACTGTAACTCTTCATGTGAGTAGAAACCCCCCACACTGTTTACTCTGCAATTGGGACCATTGTAGTATCCTGCAGGGATGTCTGTTAATATTGCCCCCATTGTGAAACGTTTTCATGCCTTACATAAAATGCTTTATTTTTTTAACTCTCCCAGAGCATAAGTCTAAAGCTCTATGATAGCTAGACTCATATTGCAGACTCAAAGACTGGCAAAAACAGAGACAAGGGTCCTGAGGCTCTCAAACCTATCCATGCCCAGATCACACCCCAAACCAATTACTCCAGCATCATCGACAAGGTATACAGCTTGGCGGAAAGTGATATGGTGTTACCTCAATCCCCTTGCTGGGCAGACACCCTAGAGAAGAAGACTCATAGCATCAACAGGCGGGTGCACTCTACTCCTTCCTCATCGCAGCGCTGTTCCCAAAGCAAGAACTTGCAAGAAGCCCACTTGTCCACCAGCAGAAGAAATGGACAATAAAACTTTGGGACAGCTGCACAATGGAACACTATGTATTGCCAAAAAGTGGTGATGAAACCAGTAAACACCTCGTGGATGGAGCTGAAGAACATTTTGCTGAGTGAAGTTAGTCCCTCACAACATGACAAACATTGTATAAGACCCTGACTGTAAGTGACAGGGATAGAACAAGGACTTCTGAGAGGGGGTCTTGTAAACATTGTGACCTTGAGACCAGGCTCAGCAAACATCCTCAATCATCCTTACACGGAGCTGTAGTCTGCCAGAAGTTCGAAAGAAAACATGCAGGAGACCCACGGGCATACTGAGAGATCTGATCAGAAAGGCACAGGACCATCTGCAGAGCCACAGTCTCTGCCCCGGACTTGTGTCTTTGAACATGAGAGATGTTCCCCTAGGTGGGGTTTGCTTCCATTCGGGAGGGGGACTCCCTTCTCTTTTTGAAGTGTGACTGCTCTAGGCTTAAATAAAACTTTTGCTTACCTCTTTTGCTGTGTGTGTGTGTGTGTGTGTGTGTGTGTGTGCAGGACTGACTAGTCCCCTCCCCACTCCACCCACCAGGAAGAGAAGACCCCCATACCAAAGGGAGCAGACTCGGGAGGTTCTCAAGGGAGGGGAGGGCAGAAGTGGGAAGAGCACCAACAGTCTAGAAGGTGAACAGGCCTTGATTCGGGGTAGGGAGGATGGAGGCCCATACAAGAGAGAAGAGAAATCAGGGGAGAGGTGGTGGGATAGAATAGGGGGTGCGTGTGTATTAGTGAGTGGCTTCAACTGTTGATTGCATAGTTAATGGTCTGACATGTAACCCCCCTCACCTAATTCAAAATTTAAAAACTCATGAAAAAGAGACAACAAAAATCCCCTAAAAGCTATTTTTGGCTGTGGGACTCAGGCTTTGGGTTTTTGTTTTTAAAGCTATTCATGTGGCTCCACTGTGCAGCCAAAGTAAAGTTTACTTTTCTTAAAAATCATTTTATTAGAGGTTCCTACAACTCTTATCACAATCCATGCATACATCAATTGTGTAAAGCACATTTGTACATTCATTGCCCTCATCATTCTCAAAACATTTGCTCTTCACTTGTAAAGTTTACTTTTCATTAAGACATACATTTTCTTCAGCTGCTGGGAAAGGCGATCCACAGCTTGCTGACTGGATGTTGAATGGCGTTTCCGCTAGAACCTGCATTCTGGTCCTCTTGAAGCCCGATGCAACCGCACTACCGCTGCCAGTGTGGTTTTGCTTTGTATTATTTTCTGCCTTGCTTAATTTCTATCTATAGGCTTATACTATCTTAAACTCATGAAATATTTTATATCCTCACAATGATCTCTACTGACCCAATTAACCTACATTATTAGTACATTGGGTTTGTATAATAAGCCCAATGGCTTTAACTCAACACCATAAAAAAGATACACTTTTAGTTCCTTTGAACTTCTGTTTTCTTTTTCTTTCTAATCTCTAAGGCAGTGATTCTTTTGCTTTGTTTTTAAAAAAATACGAATTCTCTTTTACTTAAAATTCAAAAACAACCAAAAAACACCATAACCTGGATGAACCTGGCGGACATTAATCCAAGAAAACAAACTCACTGCCATCGCGTCAATCCTGGCTTATAAAGGAGTGAAGCAGGATGACCCCAAAAGACGATAACTGTGCGCGGCCACGGGGCTAAGACGCCAAGAACAGGCTTTCACATAAAAAGAAGCCCTCTCTGGTGGTTAGCGGGGTGGGAAGGGAAGAGAGGTGGGGTCACTAAAGAGAGGGCAGGCAGCACGTCTTAACTTGGGTGAAGAGAAAGGCAAGAGAAGGAAGAAGTCAGTGGTTCGCCAACTGAGGTTTCCAGATGGGAGTGAAAGTGTTGCCTGAGCCCTAACCCAGGCCTACGAATCAGAACCTCTGGGGGGGTGGGCCTCTGTATGATAAGGGGGCTTCAAAAAGGATTTGGAAAAATGGGGTTCCAAGATAATGGAAGTTTTCCATGAAAGTTTTGAAGCTGCCTGGTGTGTGTTTTAACAATGTCCCCGGGTCCAATGCCCATAACATTCGGGTACCTCTGCTCTAAAGACAGTAACTCACCTCCAAACCCAGTCCACTCCATCAGGTCCATGCCGACTCCTGGCAACCCCGGAAAACCATTCCTTTGGGTTTCTGAGGCTGTGAATCTTTGTAAGAGAAGAAAGCCTCATTGAGTTCTCTAGAGAAACAAAACCAGGACACTTAGATTTATATATGAGGATAGATTTATACAGCATGAAGGAATATAACAGCTAATTAGTCCACACAGCAGTACAGACGGATCAGTTCAACTCACTTCTGTGGAACAGTTAATATACTGGAAGTCCTTCAACTCACGAGGGCTGCTGGGTCCAAGGTCAAGGAAGCAGACAACTGAGTCTTCCCTTGGGTAATGCAGACAGTCCACCCACAGGCAGCAAACAGCAGGGTGGATCACCAACAGTCAGCAGCTCAGGAGGTTAGTGAAGCAGGCCTGGAGGGGATATCGAACTCAAGCAATCAAGACAACAGGATCCACCAGCTTCAAGCTTAAGCAATGTGCACACCAGCAGCGTGGCAAAGCAGGTCCAGAAGGAACCTCAAGCTCTAGAGACAGGATCCAAGGGTTGGCCTTCCCACAGGTAGTGTAGTGCACAAGTTGAGGCAGAGAACTCGCTCAAGCAGCCACATGCTGGTCTGATCACCAGAAAGCAAATGGGCAGGCCTTGCTGAGCTATTTATCTCTTTGCCCTCCAATCACACTTTAACCTGATTAATCCCACATGTTCCAATTGGCCAGGTTGGCACAAAAGCCTACCTATCACACTCATCTTTCTCCCTTGAAAAGAAATAAAGGTAACTACTTATTAAAAGGAAAGATTGAAGTTGTCAAGGATTTTTGTCTTGCTTGGATCGACAATTAATGCTAATGGAAGCAGTGGTCAAAAGCTCAAAAGACTTATTGCACTAGGTAAATCTGGGGCATGAGACCTCTTTAGAGAATCGAAGAGCAAGGATGTTAATTTGAAGACTAAGGTGCACCTGACCCAAGCCAAGGTATTCTCCATTGCCTCATATGCATGTGAAAGTTGGGCATTGATTAAGGAAAATTAAAGAAGAATTGACGCATTTGAATCATGGTGCTGGAGAAGAATATTGAAAGTAACCTGGACTGCTAAAAGGGCAAACTGATCTGTGTTGGAAGAAGTAAGGCCAGAGTTCTTCTTAAAGGCAAGGGTTGGCAAAACTTCGTCTTACATACTTTAGACATGTTGTCAGGAGAGAGTAGCTCCGGGAGAAGGGCAGCATGCTTGGTAAAGTGTGTCAGAGTAGAACTGTGCTCCGCAGGGCTTTTAAGGCTAACTTTTCAGAATCACCAAACTGTTCTTCTGAGTTGCTTCTGGAAGGACTAGAACCTCCAATTTTCAGTTAGTATTTGAATGTTTTATTTGTTTCACTCAGGGACCCTCTGAGGCTAAGGACCCTGTTATTCTGTTCAATCAAATTTGGGTTTGTTTGTTTTGTTTTATTTTTTTTCCTCCACTGCATTGGGACCCAAGGCTTGTTTAAATTCTTTGATCCTATTCACAATTATGGGGGGCTATTAGGGAAATAACTACCAGGCTACCAGGTAAGCAGGTTACCACAAGACAAGATCTGAAAACATTAAGGATATCGTCCTTCGTCCACAGCAATGCTGCTCCTCGGCATGCAGACACGTCACTCTCTAGTGCTCAGTGTGTGAGTCTCATAGTCCCTTAATAGTTAAGGTTGATTGTGCCAACCTGGCCGTTAAACACATGTGGGATTAATTGAAGGGTGAAGAGATAAATGGCTCGGTGAGCCTAGCCTTTCAAGTTCTCAGGTCTCTTGCTTTCTGATGGTAGGACCAGGGTGCAGCTGCCTTGGCCGATTCCCTGCTTCAGCTGGCAAGGCTCACTTCCTGCAAGACATCTCTGAGGAGAAGCCATGCGGACCTGTCCTGATGCAGCCCTGAGTGCTGGAGCAGCCGCGTGGAGACCCCAGCCAGCACTGAGATACTTACATGCTCACTAATTTGGCTTTCCTCCTGCAGTTGACGTCATTGCGTGGCTTTTATGAGATTGAGGAGGACTCATGGTCTCTGTGCTGCTCCTTGGCTCTGTCTCAGGGTTTCTGTGTCCCAGCCCCTGGTCCTGTTGTAGCATGACATCTGCTGCCTCTATCACTTAAGACAGGGATTTCCAATGTGCTCCGCTGATGGTTCTTCCTTGATAATCCTGGGAATTCTCTCTTGTGACTTCTGGGATTACACTTTTTTTGGGGGTCGGGGGGGACAATGAAAACACTTTAAATCCAATGACAACTTAAAAATATATATGTATATATATATATATCATATTCAAATTCATAAGTATATACTGATATTTACTTAACCAAAGGCTCAAAATTATTATGCAAAGAATATTAGAGCACATGATAGAAGCACTTAGATGAATATGTGACAAATTAACAACTCAATGTCAAAAAAAGACAAATATACTTATCTTTTTGATGAGCAGAGATGCCTCATTCTTATAGCCAGGAAAATGGCAAAACTGACCAATCTCCTCTCTTAGTTCTTCCCTTTCTGAATTGTCCAGTGGTTCTCAGCCTGTGGGTCCAGACTCCTTTGGGGTCGAACGACCCTTTAACAGGGATCACCAAATTCATAACAGTAGCAAAATTGCAGTTATGAAGTAGCAACAAAACTAATGTTATGGTTGGGCGGTCACCACAACATGAGGACCTGTATGAAAGGGTCCCGGCACTAGAAAGGTTGAGAACCACCAGCATAGTCCTAGCCATCATTTGGTGGGAGTTACAGAGACATGAATACAAGAGCCATCAATCGTAAGACATTGTACTTCACCACAGTGTAGGCTATTATTTCTCAACACAGCCTCCACATAGGCCTATACACTAAAGGCAGCATTTCATCTCTCCAGTCCTTCCCTGAAGAATTCTGCACTCCTTAATTTACACCACCTGAAAACTGCAATTTTGGCACCTTTGAGGGACTCAAATTGTGTTCCTTTTAAATGTTCTTTGAGTTGGGGAACAAAAAGAAGTCTGAAGAGACTAGATGGGAACCACAGGGTGAATGAAGTGAGGTTTCTTTGAGAAATTCTCATAGAATAGTCTTTGCTACCCTTGAAAAATAAGTAGTCGGTGCATTATCACAATGGGGAAAAAATCTCAGCACAACATTGCTGGTCTTTTCTCACCAACGTAGTCTCAATGTTCTTAAAACCTCTTCACAATATGCTCCCGTGATCATCCTGAGCCCTTCGAGAGACGCGATCAACATGGCCCCTCGGGAATCTCAGAAAAGCCGAGTCACCCTACACTTGAGCAGACCTTTCTGCCTTGAACCACTGCATTGACGGGCTCTTCCTCAAGACCTCCTCAGTGTTTCCCAAAGTGGGAGATGCCGCCCCTAGGGGTTGCCGGAATGATCCCAAGCCAAGCCAAAGTCACTGCCACCAAGTCACTGCTGACTCACAGCTACTCTGCGTGGGCCTCCCAGGCTGGATTCTTTATGGGAACTGCTGGCAGTTCCTAACTGAACTGAATACCAAGCAGGCTGAAGCCCAACTCATGACCACTATGCCACCGCTCCTGAAGAATGGCCCACGGGGGCTGCAAAAGCAAATGATCACTCATATCTCACTGCCATGGAGTTGCTGGAACTCATAGTGACCCTGTAGGGCAGTGTAGAGCTGCCTGTTAGCTTCCCAGACTGTACCTCAACCAGAGTAGAAATTTCCATCTTTCCCTTTTGTACTTTGGGATAAAGCACAAAAATTTTAATTGCCAGGAGTGAGCTGAGTCATTCCCCGCTGAATAGGGCGTTGTAGACCAATGAAGTTCCGGAGCCTATGTCCGAAAGAGTCTAAGGAAAGCACATTACTGAGAGAACTTGCCTGCAGCCACCCACTGGTCACAGTGACGGTTTCCCTTCAGATGAACCTTGTGAACATGAACGGGATCGCCAGCAGCACTACTATTTGACTTAGCTGTGTACCTCAGTCAAAGAAAGAGGGGCTTGCTACCCCCGTAAATCCTTACAATCTACCCCCCTAAATCCTCACAAGGGCAGTCCTATCCTGTCCTATAGGGTCTTTTTGTTGGTACTGTGTGTTTTTTTAACATTTTATTAGGGGCTCATACAACTTTATCACAATCCATACATATATCAATTGTGTAAAGCACATTTGTACATTCATTGCCCTCATCATTCTCAAAACATTTTTTCTCCACTTAAGCCCTTGGCATCAGCTTCTCATTTTCCCCCTCCCTCATGAACCCTTGATAACTTATAAATTATTATTTTGTCATCTCTTTCCCTGTCCAACGCTCCCTTCACCCACTTTTCTGTTTTCGATCCCCCAGGGAGGAGGTTATATGCCGATCATTGTAATTGGTTCCCCATTTCCAACCTGACCTCCCTTCACCCTCCCGCCTATAGGGTCTTACAGGACAACCCAACAGCGGTGAGTTTGGTTTAGTTTGTAGTTCAACGAAGTGCTTTTCTTAAAAAAACAAAACAACAACTCTTTTGGCAATATAATCATCAATGACAACTGAGTTATAAAATATTTTTTATAGTTGTAGGAGTAAAACCATATATAGCCTTAAAGTTACTCTCTTACTGATCAGGGTGTCCAGAAAAAAAATAAGCTCAGGAAGAATTTCAAATTCTCATGGAATTTAGATTTTCTGGAATCATTGAGGCTGGATAAACACCCAAAATTATTGCCCTGAGATAATCTTTAAACCTTAAGCCAAAAATAGCCCCTGAAGTCTTCTTTAAGCCACATGGTTCAAGGTAATCTGACTGTCCACCTGGAGCACTGGCTTCTTCAAGGATGATCTGTGAGATGAAATTGATCATAGTAACTTGAAAGATTAAACAGGGAACTTTGAGGACAGTGAGTTGATGTTGATGTTAACGTGGGGGAACAATTTGGGTAAGGAAGATGAGACTGGTCGCCCAGCATGAAGAGTCACCATGTCACTGAATTGGACATGGACACATGTGTATCCTCTGCTGTGTACAGTCCAAATAAATAAAAAGAGCTGTGGTATGGAATTCACAAAGCTCATTGCCATTGAGACAATTCCAAGTCTTGTGGAACAGAACTGGCTCCTGGGGCGTCCCAGGCAATAGACGTGCACAGAAGGCACCGCCCCAGCTTCCCCTGCGAAGCTGCCAGGCGGCTCCATCTCCAGCCTTTCTCTTGGCAGCCAAGAGCTGGGGCATCAGGGTTCCTCAGCGTTGTCAACTAGGCCAAGCTGAAGGCTTTCGGAGAAAGACATGGGACATTTTCATTATTGATAAACACTTTTTTAATTAATATCACCATTTCTCTTTTTAGGTGAAAATGTTCTTTAGCTAGCGATATAGGAAGAATTGATGCATCTGAATCCTAGTGCTGGTGAGGGACGTTGAAGCAAACACAGACGGCCAGGAGAACATGAAACTGTCTCTGAAGTAGAACAGCTGAAGGCCCGAAGAAGAGAGCACTGGTGAGACTTTGTCTCACGTACTTTGGACATGTCAACAGGAGGGACTGGGACTGCTTTCTGGGAAAGGCTCATGCGTGTTAACACGGAAGGTCAGGAAAAAGAGGGAGCCCCTTGCTTGACAAGATGGATCGCCACAGTGGTTGCAACAACGCACTCAAACATCACAGTCATTTTGAGGAGGATGCAAGATGGAGCAGGGTTTCATCCTGTCGCACAGGGGATCATTGTGAGTTGGAACTAACATAAATAATTCCAACACTACTCTAGAAGTGGAGATCATATATAATTTCAAGTAAGATGATTCAGGAACACCAGGCTTTATAATACTCTTTTTTCTATCAATAACTTTCTCCAGGTCATTTGGATGCATGCATCGTTGTAGCAAAGGTACAACCATGTGTTTGAAAACACACTCTTTAAGCAACCCCATTGTTTCAAGATAATTCCACTAAGCTGTAATGGTTTTAGATGCTGAAGACATTGTTCCAGATAAGTCATCGTTTCTCTGTGAAATGAGATGAAAACACAGAAAGGTTTTCGCAAAGAGTTAGTGACTTGTGGCTTTCACATGAGCAGGACCGCTGCAATGACTGTGCTGACAACTGTCTGAGAGGCACAGAGGGGGAGAAGCAGGGAGGCTGCGTTCCTGCCGAGATTCTGGACTAAACGCTCTGGGGCGACCTGATGGCACTGCGCGAAGTGCAGCTCACTGCCAGGACGTTCTAGGTCCACCGAGAACTATCCTTTCAGCAGCAAATACACAGCTGTAAACACAAACGCCCTCCCACTGGGTCAGTCCGACCACAGCGACCCTGTAGGACAGAGGAGGGGTGCCCCTGTGGGTTCCGGAGGCTGCACATCTTTACAGCAACAGAAAGTCTCATCCTTCCCTGTGGAGCGGCTGGTGGGGTGAGCAGTTCGCAGCCCAATGCATAACCCTCTCTGCCTCCAGGGAGATCTAAGACCAGAAATCTGAGTCCTGGGTGGTGCCAATGGTTAAATACGATGCTATGAACCAAGAGATTGATAGTTCCAATGTTCTCAGAAGAAAGGTCTGACATCCTGGTTGGACCTCACTGACAAACTGCAACACCTGGGGTCGTCATGGGCCGGAATCAGTTTGAGGGCAGCTGGATGGTTGGCTGTATTCTGATCCAGGCACTGGAGAGAACATGGCAAAACACAAGGGGGTACCCCCGCCCCAAACCTGGAAGTTTCTTTCTTTTTTTTTTCCCTTCAAAGCTGTGTATTTACTTTTTTTTTTTTTTTTAAAACAACCTAACACCTTCAAAGTACTCTCCATCACACTTCACACATTTGTCAAATCTGCATTCCATTTCCGGAAACATTTTCAAACTCATCTCTTTGGATGGCTGACAGCACCTTGTCTCCCTTCTTTTCTTCACCTATTCTGCATCCTCAAATCATTGTCTTTTCACATCTCTCTTCATTCGAGGAAACAAACAGAAGCCACCGGGAGCGACGTCAGGTGAGTAAGGTGCACAGGGCAAGAGAGGCATGCTGTGTTTTGGCAACAACTGTCCCACTGAGACGGCTGTGCGAGCAGGTGCATTGTCGTGATGCCAAAACCAGTTCCCTGTTTCTCACAAATCAGGCCTTTTTTTGTCGCACACGGTTATGCAATCTTTTCAGAACCTCTCAATAGAAAGCTAATCTGGTGGGCATTTTCATGCATTTGGGAAGTTGATGGACGTCAAGAACGAGGTTTGTCATCAATCGACATTTCACCTTTATTGAAATGAAAAAAACCACGGGTACACTCGAGTTTTTCCCCATAGCCCCGTCCTTGTAAGCTGTGCCCGACATCACAACAGTTCGTGTGGCATTTGACCCAAGCAGGAAAGAAAATTTCAGAGCCACCTGCTGTTCTCTTAAATTGGCCATCACAAAAAACAAGGTTTGAGGGAAAGAAACTGCTTTTACAAAAAAATTCACTGAGACCAGAGAGAACCTTTCCAGGAGACACCACTGGGTGCAGTAACTCAGAGCGAGTTGCTTGATGCTCGCCTACCAGGAAGAATGCCTACTATGCCATTTTTTGGTGGGTACCCGAGTCCGTCAAAGGGTTCTACCCACCCTGTGTATTGAGAAGAGAGCATCTTGAGTTAAGCAAATATTTCCCCTCTACTTTCCACCTTCCCACCACTCTTTGTCAAAGTGCTGGGGCTTGGGTGTTCCTGTGAGGCTGTGATGTGCTACTATGCCACTGCTATTTTACATACCAGCATAGTCACCCATGGTGGACCCCAAGATTTCAGCAGAGTTCCAGACGAAGGCAAAACCAAAAGACGGAGAAGTGGTTCACTCCAGAAAAATTAGCCACTGAATACCTTGTGAGGAGCAGCAAATATTTTCTGAGCTAGTGCCAGATGATGAACCCCTCGCATTGGTAGCACTTAAAATATGACTCAAGATAGATGAACCTTAATGGCAGAGATGGAGCAAAACTTTCGGGACCTTATCTGCTAATGCGGCATGGCTAAAAAGGGCACATCCACCGATAATGGGAACCTGGACGATTCATGAAGTCATCACAGGTGAAGTGGCATGCACAAAGATCAACACTGTAGACATTCATAAGAAGAAATGGAATGGTGCTGGTCATTTTAATTTACAAAAATCATGTGGTTTACTTTGCTGGAAACGACAAATTGAAGAGGAATTCATTAAAAAGAACATTTCACGATCAGTCCTGCAGTACAGCATGATCTGTGATATGACAACATCCATCGGCCCACAAGGAAGACCAGTTAATGTGACTATCATTCAGATTTCTGCAGCAACTCTGTACACAGGGCTGCTCTGCATCAGAATGGATGCAGTGGGACAGAGGGGCGGGGTATCATTTACTAGACATCTCTTGATCAAAAAGGAGTCCTGGTTGGTGTAGTGAGTTACTCTTTGGGCTCCTAACGGCAAGGTCAATGGTTTGAAAATATCAACCACTCTGCAGGAGGAAGATGGGGCTTTTTAATCCTGTAAACAGTCATATTCTTAGAAACCCATAGGGACTGTTCTATCCTGTCTAATAGGGTCACTGTGAGTCGGAACCAACTTGATGGCAGTATTTTGTTTTATTTATTTACCAAAGGCTAACCACCCATGCACTGCCATCCAGTTAATTTCTATACACAGCCATCAATCTTTTTTTTATATCACTTTTATTGGGGGCTCGTACAATGACTATCACATTCCCTACATCCATCTGTTGTGTCAAGCACATTTGTACATTTATTGCCATCATCCTTCTCAAAACATTTACTTTCTACTTGAGCCCTTGGCATCAGTTCAGCCATCAATGTTTACCGGAGCAGATAGCCCGACTTTCTCTGAGGGGTGACACGTGGGTTTGAACTACTCAGTTTGGGGTTTAACAAGTCAATGCTTACTGGGTGGCGCTACCAGGGCTCCTAAAGGCTAACCCTTAAGGGATGATGCGAATGGTCAGTTAGACTGCAGTATCTACTCTGTGCCAGAAGATGTCGCCCCACCACAGCCGGCACTTACAGGAGTAGTATTCAGAACTGCTCCTCCCAGAAATTATTTTGTTCAATTCCACCAGACTCAGTTACTAGGATCCTTGGTGGATCGCATTGAGCTACGCATTGAGCTGTTAACCTCAAGGTCAGAGGTTCGAACCCACCAGAGAGGAGGCTGTCTCCTTCTGTAAAGTTTTAAAGTTTCAGAAACCCAAAGGTGTAGGTTTACTCTGCCCCTATAGGATCTCCAAGGAGCCCTGATGGCCTAGTGGTTAGGTGTTGGGCTGCATGCCCACAAGACCAGCAGTTCAAAACCACCATCTGCTCAGCTAGAGAAAGATGGAGTTTTCTCTTCTCATTAAGAGTTACAGTCTTGGAAACCCAGAGGGGCAGTTCTACTTGTCCTATAAGGTTGCCTTGAGTCCTAATCAACTTGATAGCAGCCAGCTCACTTGAATTGCTCCCAGGAGCAGTTTGGTTGGGCTTTTCAATTACTTTTTAACTCTAGCAGCGTAGTTTTTAAATTAAATTATTTTACAGTTAGGTATTTAAAAATTCTCAGTACAGGCTTATTTCGATGATCTTATGGGTTAGGTTCCAGAACACCAAATTCATGCAAACAAAGCGAGTCACACAATGTTCTTGTTCCCCAGTGCACTTAAGTTATGCTGACACTATACAAACACTTGAGATATTATGAGAATTACCAAGACATGAGATATGAAATATGCCCAACTGGTTGGAAAAATGGTATCACCAATACTTAGGTTTGCTGAACACAGGGTTGCTACAAACCATCAATTTGTTAAAAAAAATTTTTGTATATATGCACATGCACACATAACATACACATGCACATACACATACACATTCAGAAGGAGCCCTGGTAGTGGACTGGACATGCATCCAGCTGTGATCCACGTGGCAGGCAGCTCTGTGGGAGAAAGGCTGGCCTTTCTTTCTTTCTTTCTTTCTTTTTTTAAATCATTTTATGGGGGCTCATACAACTCTTATCACAATCCATACATCCATCCATTGTGTCAGCACATTTGTACATTTGTTGCCATCATCATTTTCAAAACATTTGCCTTCTACTTACTTGAGCCCTTGGTATCAGCTCTTCATTTTCCCCCCTCCCTCCCCACTCCCCCTCCTTCATAACTCATAAATTATTATTATTTTGTCATATCTTACACTGTCGGATGTCTCCCTTCACCCACTTTTCTGTTGTCCATCCCCCAGGGAGAAGGTTATATGTAGATTGTAATCGGTTCCCTTTTTCTACCCCACCTTCCCTCCACCCTCCTGGTATCGCCACTCTCACCACTGGTCCTGAAGGGTTCATCCGCCCTGGATTCCCTGGATTTCCAGTTCCCATCTGTACCAGTGCACATCCTTCAGTCCAGCCGGATTTGTAAAGCTGGGCTTTCTAGTCCTGTAAACAATCCTGGGAATACACACGGGGTCGCTGTGAATCAGCATTAAAAAAAAACCCAAACAACAATCCCAAACCCTAACTCGCTGTCACCTTGTCCATGTGGACTCACGGTGCCCCTAAAGGGCAGGGTAGAGCTGACCCCCGTGAGTTTCCGAGACGATGACTCTTTGCAGAAGCAGAGAGCTCTGTCTTTCTCCCATGGAACTGCTTTGAACAGTGGCTTTGAAGTGCTGACCTTGTAGTTGGAAGATCAATGTGTAACCACTACACCCCACCCACCCCCACCCGCACCTCTCCCGAGGGCTCTGCTAAGCACAATAAAACAAGGTATGCTTGGAGGCTCTAGGCATGTTCCCAGAGATAGGAAAGTATATGTTTTGCTTTTTTCCAGGATAAAGCCCTTGTGTGGCCAAAGAGTGAATCTCCTGGAATTCTGAGAAAACAAACCCAAAACTTGTCTTTTTTTAAAAAATTAATCATTTTATGGGGCCTCTTACAAATCTTATGACAATCCATCATTCGATTGTATTAGGCACACTTATACATATGTTGCCATCAACATTTCCAAAAAATTTTCATTCTATTTGAGTCCTTGGTGTCAGCTCATGAATCTTGATCTATTATATATTGTTATTTTGTGTCTTACACTGTCCGTTTTCTCCTTTCACCCACATTTCTGATATTTGTCCCCCTGGGGGTGGGCTATATATTCAACCTTGTGATGGGTTCCCTTTTTCTCCCACTTCCCCTCCCCTGTCCCCACCATCTCCCTACCCTCATGATACCGCTACTCCCACTACAGTTCCTGAGGGGTTTATCTGTCCTGGATTCCATGTGTCCAGCTCTCTTATCTGTACCAATGTGTGTACTCCGGTCTAGCCAGATTTGTAAGGTAGAACTGGGCCATGGTGGTGGCGGCGGGTCGGGGGAAGCATTCAGAAAGTAGAGGAATGATGTGTGTTTCGTCTGTGCTATACTGCACCCTGGTTGAATTGTCCCATTCTTGTAGCCCTTCTGTGTGTATGTGTGTGGGGCGGGGGGTGTCCAGGCACTTGGGCAGGGGTCTGACCCAACTCAGGGATGCTTTGGCAGCCAACAGAAAAAGAGGGAGCAAGAAAGGAAAACAAAACAAAACACAAAGGTGATGGGGAACAGGGCACCAATACACCCTTGGCAAAGGTATTCTTCTGTCTCCACAGGAAAGGGGGAGAGGGACCAGATCCCATTCCAAAGTGCCGAGATCTGACGTTCCCTCACTAACCGGGAGCGCTATAGGGACAGCACTGGACACACTGTGTGGAAAGTGTGCCTGGTCTGCCCCACGCACAGAGGGGTGAAATGCAAAAGGAGTGCAACAAGGCAGCAACGGGATCAAAGTAACCAAGTCCTCGAGGAATCCTGAAAATAGACTTCTGATTTGGGGGTCAGGGGTTGGCAGCTTATCAGACCTGATTGGAAAACACTCATAAGGGTCAGCAGACAGACCTGGAACTATCCATTGGGGTTTCTTGTTTTCTTTTACCCTATGTCTATCTATATAAGATAAGCAGAACAAACAATCCCAAGGAGAAAACAACAGGACTTGCAGTCCAGGGGGACATGGGAGAGGACGGGGCAGGGATGGGGAGTGGGGAGCCAACAAACTCATGGATGAGAGAACAGCAAGAGATCTGAAAATGATGGTGAGGAGACCTGGTAGGGTTTGATCAAGTGCAATGTTTCCAAGAGGAATTACTGAGAGTCAAGTGGAGAGTGAGCATGATAGCGGGACAGGAGGAAGGTGACAGGAAATAGAAGAAAAAAGTAGGAAGCAAAGCTATTTATAGAGGCATAGCTATAGGCTATGTAACTATATTAATTTATAATGAAAGGGATAGAGGCCAATGTACATACATATATATGTTAAAGGATTCAAATAGCAGATGGACTTTGGGCCTCTAGTCAAGGCCTCCCTTAACACAAGAACACTTTGTTCTAATAACCTGGCACTCTTTGATACTCACCTTCTCAACGTGATCACTGAAGACAAAATAGGTGCATAAGCAAATGTGAAGAAAGCGGATGGTGCCTGGCTATCAAGAGATATAGCATCTGGGGTCTTAAAGGCTTGAAGATAAACAAGCAACCACCTAACAGAGAAACAAATAAGCCCACATGGAAGAAGCACATCAGCCTGTGTGATCATGAGGTGTCCACGGGATCAGGTATCGACAAACAATTATATCGATGTGAATGAAGGGGGTTGGAGTGGAGACCCGAAGTCCATCTCTAGACAATAAAACTTGTCTTTTTTAAGAGAATGTTTCCAAAACTGTAACCATATACTTAGGAAAAGTTTTATCAAGAGGTTTGAGAGGGGAATGCATTAGTGCTTGAAAAAAAAAAACTAGAAAAAGGAAGCTCACTGCCGTCAGCCCACTCACGGCAACCCTATAGGGCAGTGTAGAGCTGCCCTGTGTGCCGAGACTGTAACTGTTTGGGAGAGTAGAAAGCCTGTCTTTTTCCGTCAGAACAGCTGGTGATTTTTAACTTCTGGCCTTGCAGTTAGCAGCTCAACAGCAGCACCCAGGGCGAGGCAGGAAATATGTTCTAAGCCACATTTGCCTCCAATTTGATATGTGTCTTGGGGAATTATTTTGTCTTGCACTGTTTTCTTTCCCGGGAAAAGGGCCGCAGTGAATTGCTTTCACAGACTCTGTGTGGTTCCACATGCAGAGAAGAGAGCACACTTCCGAATTCAGCCCATCTCGGTGTGCTTTGGACAAAGAATCATTTCCTTTTCTATTAAAAAATGTTTTGGTATTTTTTCTTTCTTTTTAAAAAATCATTTTATTGGGGTAAGAATGGTGAGCATTGTCTGGTACATAAACAAGGTCATATATATATGTGTGTGTGTGAGTGTATGTGTGTGTTCTAAGTTTACACAGCAAATTAGTTTCCCCTTAACAATTTTTATGCAGATTGTCCCAAGTCATGAATTACCATTTTTCCAGTGTATTGGCATGCTCATTACTGCCACTCTTTGTTCTGTTTCCATTCAGCTAGCCTCCCTTCCTCTGCTTGCCATCTCTTCTTTTAACTGTGTGGTCTCATAGATTTAATTCTTAAGGGGCACATTACTCACAGGTAGTATTATTTATTTCATAAACTAATCTATTCTCTGGCTGAAAGCAAATCCAAGGAATTGCTTCAAATCTGAATTTGAAGACAATCTTAGGGCAATTGCCCACAGAATCCCTCGAGTTTTGTGTCTGAGATAGTTTATTGTGCCAGCCTGGTCGATAAACACAAGTGGGATTAACTGAAGGGCGGAGAGATAAATGGCTGGGTAAGCCTCACCTTTCTTGTCTCTCGCTCTTTGGTCATCGGACCAGTCTGCGGCTGCCTTGCTTGTTCTGTGCCTCAATTTATAGGCTACACTACCTGTGGGACGCCTAGCCTGTGGACTGTGTTGCTGTAAGTTGAGGTCCCTGTAAGACATCTCTGGAGCTGGGGACTGGTGGTTGGTGACCTGGCTGACAGTTGGTGACCTGCCCTGCGGTTGGCTGCTGTGCTGAGATAGCCTAGCTCTCTCCATGAATATAGGAAGATCTGGCAGCAGACTAGACTTGAAGGACTGCTAGTGTCCCACAACTCTCTCTCATGGGAGTGAGTTGCACTGAGCCACTTGTACTGCTTTATAGTTTAACTGTTCATTTCTTGTATGATATATCTATCTGTATATAATTTAACAGTTCACTTCTTGTGTTATATATCTAATTATCTATATAAATAAATATATTAAATTATCAGCAATTTGGTTTTATCTTTCTAGAGAACCCTGTCTAACACATTTTGGTACCAGGAGTGCTTCTAGAGAAATAAAATCATAAATATGGGCTTCTTAAATTGGCTCTCCAGCCTGATTAGTATTAACACTAGTAATGCAACTTCAACACCCCAAAGCATGGATGATTCTGCTACTCCTACTAATCCATGGTGTGAAGTAGAAAAGATAATACGTAAAGTAGCACCACCGATAGATGAGGTGCTGGTTAAAGAAGAGGCTCTGAGTGATCGTATGTTTGATATTTTCCAAGAGTTTTGTAAGGATGACAAGTATAGGAAAGCTGGTTGGCTGCTCCTTCTTACAATGGAAAGTGTGATTGAGGAGAGGGATGGTCTCAGGGCCTCAGATGCGCACCTCAGGTGCAGACTAATGGATTTGAAAACTTCTATCTGTGCTACAAAGGCGAGCCTTCCCTCCTCTAGCAAAAGAGCTGACATTGCTGAGAACCAGGTCCAGAGTCTCATTATGCGAGTGGCTGAATTACAACGGCAGATGAATTGCAGATCTAGAGCAGTGTCTGAAACCAAAGTGAAAGCACTGATTGGGAAAAGTTGGGACCCTGAAACATGGGATGGGAACATATGGGCTGATGATCCAGAAGAGGA
>NW_022103920.1:53539751-53547612 GCF_000313985.2 Echinops telfairi
ATGGCATCCCACATAGCATTGCTTCAGATCAAGGAACTCACTTCACAGCAAATGCAGTGCAGCAATGGGCCCATTCCCATGGAATCCACTGGTCGTATCATGTTCCTCATCATCCTGAAGCTGCTGGCTTGATAGAACGATGGAATGGGCTCCTAAAGACACCATTATGGTGCCAACTAGGTGGCAACAATTTGCGGGGCTGGGGCAATGTTCTCCAGGAAGCTGTATATGCTCTAAACCAGCGGCCAATATATGGTGCTGTGTCTCCAATAGCCAGAATTCATGGGTCCAGGAACCAAGGGGTGGAAGTTGCAATGGCACCACTCACTATTACTCCTAGTGATCCACTTGCAGCATTTTTGCTTCCTGTCCCAGCAACCCTGTGCTCTTCAGGCCTGGAGGTCCTGGTCCCGATGGAAGGAACTCTCCCACCCGAAAACGCAGCATGGATTCTACTGAACTGGCAGCTGAGAATGCCCCCTGACCACTTTGGGCTTCTTATGCCTTTGGATCAACAGGTCAGGAAGGGTGTCACTGTACTAAGTGGTGTGATTGATCCTGATTACCAAGGAGAAATTGGACTGGTGTTACATAATGGAGGTAAAGAAGAATATGTCTGGAATCCAGGAGATCCCATAGGATCTCAGTGCTACCATGCCCTGTGATTAAAGTAAATGGTAAATTAAGCAACCCAATCCTGACAAGACTTATAATGACCCAGACCCCTCAGGGATGAATGTCTGGGTCACCCCACCAGGCAAAAAACCACAGCCAGCTGAGGTGCTTGCTGAGGGCAAAGGTAATACAGAATGGGTAGTAGTAGAAGGTAGTTCTACCTATCAGTTACGACCACGTGATCAATTGCAAAAGCCAGGTTTGTAATTGTCAATGTATTTTCTTTTTATGTGTTTATTGCATATCTTTCCTTCATTCAGGTATATCAGATACAATTGGACTGTGTTTTCATTTATATGTATGATAGATGATTGATGATAAGTATAAGTGTGATTTCATCAATGTGCAAAAATTATATAAGTATATATGGCTAAAGAATTGTGTACAGGTGCCAGGTTGGCAAGGGGTGGATTGAGATAGTTTATTGTGCCAGCCTGGCCGATAAACACAAGTGGGATTAACTGAAGGGCGGAGAGATAAATGGCTGGGTAAGCCTCGCCTTTCTTATCTCTCGCTCTTTGGTCATCGGACCAGTCTGTGGCTGCCTTGCTTGTTCTGTGCCTCAATTTATAGGCTACACTATCTGTGGGATGCCTAGCCTGTGGACTGTGTCGCTGTAAGTTGAGGTCCCTGTAAGACATCTCTGGAGCTGGGGACTGGTGGTTGGTGACCTGGCTGACAGTTGGTGACCTGCCTTGCGGTTGGCTGCTGTGCTGAGATAGCCAAGCTCTCTCTATAAACAGAGGGAGATCTGGCAGCAAACTAGACTAGAAGGACTGCTAGTCTCTCACAACTCTCTCTCACAGGAGTGAGTTGCACTGAGCAATTTGTACTGCTTTATAATTTAACTGTTCATTTCTTGTATTATATATTTATCTATATATGATTTAACAGTTCATTTCTTGTTATATATCTAACTATCTTTATAAATAAATATATTTAATTATCAGCAATTTGGTTTTATCTCTCTAGAGATCCCTGTCTAACACAACTGCATTGCAGATTACTGTGGTAGTCACATAATCTGGTGTCAATTTGGGACTTGAGAGGATTAAGAGTGAAGGTATGGAATCCAGTCGTCAATCGGGTTATAGCCAATGAAGCCTCTGTGTGGGCATGGTTTTCTCGTGAGAATTCTGGGAACTCCTGGATTTCCTCATTGGAGGCAGGACACCCATCTCTCTCTCTCTCTCTCTCTCTCTCTGCTCACTCCCTTGGAGGCTCTCAACTGACAAGACTCAAGACTCACTCCTGAGAAACTCAACAGCTAACAAGACACATGGGGCTACACTGAGGGCAGCGAGAACCATGAACCTGGAGAAGTTACCTGGAGACCCTTGTCAGCGCTGAGATACTTACACCACTGAACCCAAAAGAATTTCCACCCACTGGCCTGTGATCTTCCTACATTTGACGTCATTGCATGTGTTCTGTGAGTCTGAAGAGGACTTTATAGATAGATATCGGACATATGGGCTAATATCAGACTTATAGACTTGATCTGGACTGGGCTGGGATGTTTTCTCAATGTTCAATTGCTATTTGTGTTAGTCTGGGTGGACTAGAGAAACAAATTCATAGGCACACATATGTATACAAGGAAGAGGTTTATATACAAGAGCAATTGTACATTAAGAAAACATCCCAACCCAGTCCAGTCCAAGGCCATAAGTCTGATATTAGCCCATATGTCCAATACCAATCTATAAAGTCCTCTTCAGACTCATGAAACACATGCAATGAAGCCAAATGCAGGATGATCACAAGCCAGGGGATGGAAAGTCTTTGGGTACAGTGGCGTTGTAAGAATCTCAGTGCTGGCAGGGGTCTCTCTGTGGCTTCTCTGGCTTCAGAGATCTGGTTGCATCCATGTGGCTTGTCTTCTGCAAATGTGTCCCAGGTAGCAGCAGAGAGAGAGAAGTGTCTTCCACCTACAAGGAGGAAGTACCGGATTTCCCAGAATTCTCAGGAGAAGACCATGCCCACCCAGAAGTCTCACTGGCTATCTCCAGATTGACAGCCTAGGCTCCACCCCTACACTTTTAATCCTTAAATTGACACCAGATTAGGTGACTACCACACTCTTGTATATAAACCTCTTTCCTATACACGAGTGCCCATGAATTTCTTTCTCAAGTCTAACGCAATTGGATTAACACAATTACACAAAGCAAACTTGGGCAGATTATTATCAATTTCAAAATTATGAAGAAGATGAAGAAATAAGTCAACTGTTTTGGTTGGTAACAAAGAGAGGAGGATTGAAGAAATGATTATGAGAGTTTACACACAGATTGAAAAGGTAATATTTAATTTTCATCTTATTTCTCTTTCAAGTTTTAGATTTTGTACAACCAATGGTTCAGCTATTTCATTGTATTATATCAGCCTGGATTCTCAGTGGTTTGGCAGTTAAAGTCTAGTAATTTTTCATGATGTTATTGAATACAGTCTAATCAACTTCATAAAAGGATCTGCCATGAGCATCCAGCCAGTTATCAGAAGCTTAGGGTAGAATGAAACCCCCTTACTTAGGTCAAAGGTTTAATGTTTCCGCAGAACTCTCATGTTTCTTATATAAGTAGATGCTTTGGGAGCTTCTTGCTGGATCTAGCTTCTAAATTTGGTTCACTGACCTCCAGTTCTTCGGACTTTAACCAATGGTCTGCCATATCACCTACTGACCCTGGGAGCGATCAGCAACCTGCCATCTGACCTGCCAACCTTGGATTCACTGGACTCTGAGTCACAAGCCTGACCTCCTAACCTTGAAATAATATGTCTATGCATCCATCAGCCTGTAGTTGTCCTGTTTCAGCATCCTGCTTCCTGGTTTATTAGCCCCCACAACTACAGAAATCAACAGAATCCTCTGGTTTAATATCTGACCCATGGCCTCGAATCAGACTGGAATCATCCACTTCTTTAACTGTGTAAGCATCCATGTGGTATAGTGGTTACTCATTGGGCTGCTAACCATGAGGTCAGCACCAGCTGCTCTTTAGAGGAGGCTTTCTATTCTCATAAAGAGTTACAGTTTCAGAAACCCACAGGAGCAGTTCTACCCTGTGCTTTAGGGTCACTATGAGTCATGTGACTTGATGGCAGTGAATTTGGTTGGTTTGGAGTTATAATTGTGTGAGCTATTTTCTTGATACAAATTTGTAGATATACACACATATACGTGTATACACACAAACACACACATTACTGGCTTTGATTCTCTAGAGAACACAGCCTAACATATTATTTTAACCATTAAAAATGTACATATAATTCAGTAACATTAGTTATACTTACAATCCTATGAAATAGCATCATTGTTTATTCCCAAACACTTTCAATATTCCAAGCAGAAACACTGTACCCATAATCACTAACTCCCCATTCCCTGCTCCCTCAAGCATGGCATCATTCCCTAGAACCATGGTAACATTTCAATATGTTATAACTTAAGTGTACTTTTGCTGAATCTCTTTTCAAAATAAAATTTAAACACTTTCTATACAAATTAAAACATAAAGAATAACATTTAGAAAAAGGAAATTAGAAATATCAGAACTAAAGTGAAAAATGAAAGAAAGAAAGAAGAGGGAAAAGCCTGAAATAATTGTGATTACAATAAAACCAACCACAATGACAAAAGATAAGACTGTACTCCAACAGACTTGAAAACTTAAATGAAATGGACAAATCTCTAGAAACACACTGCCTACCTCAATGAGTACAGAATGGTGTGGACAACTCCAACAGGTCTGTAATAAGAGAAGAGACAGATCAGCTCATTTGAAAACTGCCAACAAAAAAAAGTACAAGATGAGATGGCTTCAGATGGAATTAGACCCAACTGTCAAAGAACTGACTGACACCAATTCTACACACACGATTCCAGAATATAGAAAATAACATCAAATCCTCAACTCATTTTATAAAGCAAGCACAATCCTGATTCTAAGATCAGGAAAGGACATTACCACAATAGAAACTTATAGACCAATATACTTATAAACATAGAGGCAAAAATACTTAACAAAATAGAATTCAACAAAATACCATTAACAAAAAAAAATCATAATCAGTGGAATTTTTACCACATATGCAAGGATAGTTCAATATTAGAAAAACCATGTACCAAATATACTCATGTATAAACCGAGTTTTTCAACACTTTTAAAAAAATTTGTTTGGTTTAAGTCACTCAATTCTGAGATGATTTATTACATAGCAGTTTACTAATACAATGAGGAAGGGGATAATTTGGGGCCAAAACTAGTGCCCTTGCATCCTGTGTATTTTGAACAATAAGACAAATTTAAATATGGAGCACGTTGACTTAAATGCCCTGTAGGTAGCAAAGTGGAGGTGGTCCCTATGCTGTTTATCAGAGGGATGGCTGTAATAGGAGAAGATGGCAACGGAATGACACATACCAGAGGGACCCCACAGAATTTAGCCCAGAAGAGTTGCTTAGAGGGAAATTCAATGCTGCTGGAATGCAAGAGGAGCATAATAAAGATACGTAGGCACAGACCCATGGGGTTTTGAGGGGCTGGGGGCTTTTGGCTCACCTCAGTGGAAGGCGGTTGGGGTTTGACCTTGGCCCTGCCACTGTCTCTGCCAGAGCTGGGACCATTTGGAGCCCATAGGGGGGCTTGGTATCAACACAGCCACAGCTTGCCACTGCCAGCTCCGGGCAGGACCTAAACCCTAGCAGCTCCATGGGCAGGGATTGGGGTTCAGCTACATTGTAGCTTTTGTTTACATCTCTCCTCTCTGTCTACCCATGGTCTTGAAGTGTTGTGCAGCGGCTTTTTCTCAGGTCAGCCACGGCTTGCCGCCTGCCTTGGGGCAGAGACTAAACTCTTGCAGCTCCACAGGTGGGGATCAGGACTCAGCTACATTTTTGCTCTTGTTTCCCTATATCCCCTGCACAGTATAAGCGGTCTTACTTTTTTATTTTTTTCCCCTCTTTGTCTCTTTCCTGTTCGCTCACACTCCACTGCTGACCTCTAGACCACTCCCCTTAGCCTAGGGCATTTATGCCTGCACCACACCCAGCTAGGTGAGCTCCACCCTGTGTAGCTACCCAGAGGCTGGGGAAAGCCCTGCTTTTCCTCCAGGGGATACTCTGCCAAACTTCTCATGGGGGATTCCCTGCCTGTGTACCTGGGGGCATAAGGCAGCTTGGCTGGGGGCATAAGGCAGCTCAGCTAACTCTCGTCAACATTCCAAGCTGTTGCAGGAACCTCTGCTCAACCTCTCCAACACCAAAGAAGGCAACCCACCAGCCTTCTGGGGCACTCCCCTGAGAGGGAAGCCACGGGAGAATAAAGTGGTAGGTTAATTCCATAGTGAAATTAGCTGTAGACAGTTAGAAGAAGCATTCCTACAAGTCCCCAGAGAGAGCCAGTGCTCTTCGACTCCCTGGAAAATGGCACCTGGCTCCTCTAAAACAGCCATCAGCCCCAATGGCCTCAACGAAAAAACAGGAGAAAAAAAGGCAATGGCAGAAGATGTCCCAAACATAATGACATGCATAGAAGAAGCAGACATTGAGCAGCCACAGAAAGAAAATTTCAGAAAGCTGCTTGGAGTCATACAGGATGTGGGGGAAACAATACAGAAAAATGATGAAATGATAGAGGAGATTAAGGCCATACACCAAAGGGAAATACGGGAGCTTAAGGAGGAGATAACAAAAACCAGTAGCAGAAACATGGACCTCGAGAATCAACTGGAGGAAGCAGAGAACCGCATCAGTGACTTGGAGTACAGCCAAGCAGATTTTAACAAACGGGAACAAAAATCGAATAAGATCATCAGAGAAGCTGAAGAAAATCTAAGAGCTATGTCTCATGCTATTAAGTGGAACAACATTAGAATTATTGGCTTACCGGAGGAAGACACAACAAAGAAGTCATCTGCAACAATAGTGAGAGATTTCTTGGAGGAAAACTTCCCCTGCTTAATGAATGAAAACCAGGCAACCATTCAGGAGGCTGAAAGAACACCAGCTACACTGAATCTCAAGAAGAAATCACCAAGGCACATAATAGTTAAACTATCCAACTTTGAAGAAAAGGAGAAAATCATGAGAGCAGCTAAGGAAAAACAAGGAATCACAAATAAAGGTTCCCAAATAAGAATATGCTCAGACCTATCAGCAGAAACTATGAAGAAGAGGATAGAGTGGAGTAACATATTCCAAAAACTGAAGGAAAATAATGCAAACCCAAGAATATTCCATCCAGCCAAATTATCGATTAAGATAGATGGAGAAATAAGAGTCTTCCCAGACAAGGAAAAACTCAAAGAATAGGTTAGAAGAAACCCAGCCCTACAAAAGATCCTTGCCAATCCAGTATGGGCAGAAGAACAACACACACCAAGCATAAATAAGAGACCACCACATAGAATAACCTCACCCAGAGGGCAACAAAGAGAAAACAGACCTCAAGATAGCATTGGCTTAAGGATGGAAAGAACTCAAGAATGATACAAACACACACGTACAACAGGCTAATGAGAAAGGAAAGTAGGAAAACACCCAACACAAAAGGTATAAGATGATATCACAGAGTCCGCAGATGGAGATAATAACCCTGAATATCAATGACCTGAACTCAGGCATTAAAAGACTGAAACTATCAGACTGGCTTATAAAACACAACCCATCAATCTGCTACCTACAGGAGACACATCTCAAGGCTACAGACAAAAATAGGCAGAGAATCAAAGGATGGAGAAAGTCATACCAAGCAAACAAAAATTCAAAAAAGCAGAGGTTGCAATCCTAATCTTGGATTAAATTGACCTCAAAGTGAAAACCATAAAAAGAGATAAGGAAGGACACTATATAATGTGCAAGGTAATGGTAGACAAAGAACCACTAAGCATTGTAAACATATATTCACCAAATGAGAGACCCGCTGAATACGTAAACCAAACACTCCAAAAGATTAAAAAAGAATTCACTTCCTCAACTTTTATAGTGGGTGACTTCAACACACCTCTCTCCGAGAAAGATAGATCACAGGGAAAGAAACTCAACAAGGAGGCTACAGATCTAAACACTACAATTAGACAATTTGACCTGATATTTACAGAGCTTTTCATCCAAATAAAAAAAAAATTCACATGCTTCTCAAGCCCATATGTCACATATTCGAAGATAGATCACAAGCTG
>NW_022103920.1:53547867-53549938 GCF_000313985.2 Echinops telfairi
AGGAAGAGAGACTCATGATTGATATGCTGGCACAAAATTTACAACAACTAGAGCAGAGTCAGCAGGACAATCCTACTAAAAGCAAAAGAAAAGAAATAATAAAATTCAGGGCTGAGATTCAGGAGAGGGAAAATAAGAAAACTATGGGGAAAATTAATGCTGCTAAAAGTTGGTCCTTTGAAAGGATGAACAGAATCGACAGACCACTTGAAAACCTAACAAAAGAAAGGAGGTAACAAATTTCAATAGCAAGAATAAGGGATGAAAGAGGGGACATTACAACAGACCCTAATGAAATCAAAAGGATAACTACACAGTACTAAGAAGGATTGTACTCCAATAAATTCAAAAATTTGGAAGACATGGACAAATTCTTGGAAAAACAATCCCTCCCTAGAATATCCTCGATGGACATCAAGAATCTCAACAGACCCATAGCAATAAAAGAAATAGACAAAGTTATCAAGGGATTACCAACAAAAAAATTCCCTGGACCAAATGGCTTCACTGGAGAATTCTACCAAGCATTTAGGGAAGAACTAACACCAATCCCACACAAACTCTTCCAGAACATAGAAAAAGACGGCAAACTCCTGAACTCCTATGAAGCTAGTATAACTGATACCCAAACCGGGCAAGGATCCCACAAGAATCAACAACTACAGACCAATATCCCTAATGAACATCGATGCAAACATCCTTAATAAAATACTAGCCAACAGAATACAAAAGTATATAAAACAAATAATTCACCATGACCAAGTGGGATTCATACCAGGGATGCAGGGATGGATCAACATACAAAAAAAATTAGTATTATTCAACCACATTAACGTGAAAAACTATATGAACCACATGATAATATTGATAGATGCAGAAAAAGCATTCTACAATATCCAACACCAATTCCTGTTTAAGACACTTGAGAAGATAGGAATGGAAGGAAAATTCCTCAAGACAATACAAGCTATATATGAAAAACCAACAGCCAACATGGTAGTCAATGGAGAAAAGACTAACACAATCCCACTGAAAAAGGGGACCAGACAAGGCTGCCCCTTGTCCCCACTCTTATTTAATATCGTGCTGGAGGTTTTAGCAAACAGCATAAGGCAAAGAAGAGACATCAAAGGTATATGTTTGAGGATGGAAGAGGTGAAACTCGTTATTTGCAGATGATATGATTTTATATTTGGAAAAATCTCAGAAGTTCCACAAGGGGAGTAGTGGAAGCAATAGAGGAGTTTGCAGAGTGGCAGCATACAAAATCAACAAACAGAAGTCCATCTAACGTCTATACACATCGGATAAGACCACAGAGAAGAGATCAAAAAGGTGGTACCCTTCTCAATAGCAAAACACAAATTGAAATATCTACGGATATACCTGACTAAAAGAACAAAAGATCTATACGGGGAAAACTACAGAACACTATTACGAGAAACCAAGAGCGACCTCAACAAATGGAAGAATATCCCATACTCATGGATTGGAAGACTCAATATAGTCAAGATGTCAGTTCTGCCAAAGGCACTATATAAATTTAATGCAATCCCAATAAAATTACCCCCATCTTTCTTCAAAGAAATGGAAAAACTGATTACCAACTTCATGTGGCGAGGGAAGAAGCCCCGAATTAGCAGAGAATTCCTCAAGAAGAAGGACACAGTGGGAGGGCTTGCTTTACCTGACTTTAGCACATACAATACAGCCACAGTTGTCAAAAATGCATGGTATTGGTACAATGACAGATACTCAGATCAAGAGAAAAGAACTGAAAACCCAGAAATAAAATCATCAACATACAGACAACTGATCTTTGATAAGGGCCTGTATTAGTCTAGGTACTTTAGAGAAACAAATCCACAGCAACTCATGTATTTAAGAGTTTTATGTAAAGAAAGTGTGCATCACGAAAACATCCCAATCCAATGCTGCCCAAGCCCACAAGTCTAACATTAACCCATTAACCCAACACCAGTCCACAAAGTCCCCCACCTCACAAAACAGAGGCAATGATGCCGACTGCAGGAGGAAAGCTGAGTCAGTGAACGAATAAGCATCTCAGCAC
>NW_022103920.1:53550402-53551663 GCF_000313985.2 Echinops telfairi
GAAGGACACAAACACAAATTGACAAATGGGATATACTGAAGAGAAAACACCTGTGTACATCGAAAGAATTCACCAAGAGAGTAATAAGAGAGCCCACGGACTGGGAAAACATCTTTAGCAATGACACATCAGACAAAGGCGTTATTACTAAAATATATAATACTTTGCAAGCTTACAATAAGAAAAAAACTAATTGCCCACTTGAGAGGTGGGCAAAAGAACCGAACAGAAATTTCACAGGGGCAGAAATCCGAATGGCCAATAAACATGAGAAAATGTTCCAGATCTTTATCCATAAGAGAAAGGCAAATTAAAACAACAATGAGGTACCACCTAGCACCCTCAAAGGTAGCCCAATTCAAAATATCAGAAAGCAACAAGTGTTGGAGGGGTTGTGGGGAGATAGGAACTCTTGTCCACTGCTGGTGGACCTGTAAGTATGTACGACCACTATGGAAATCGATTTGGCGATATCTAAAACAGATGGAATTAGAGTTACCATACGACCCAGCCATCCCCTTACTGGGAATATACCCAGAAGAGGCAAGAAAGAAACCAAGGCCAGACACCTGTGCTCCAGTGTTCATTGCGGCACAGTTCACAATTGCAAGGAGTTGGAAGCAACCCAAGTTTCCATTAACTGACGACTGGATAAAAAAACTGTGGTATATACATACAATGAAGTACTACGCATCACAAAAAGGCAATGATGAACGTATAAAGCACATCACTGCATGGGAAGAACTGGAAGAAATCATGCTAAGCAAAGGTAGTCAAGCACAAAAGGACAAGTACAATATGAGTCCGCTGAGGTAAGCTTTTTAAAAAAAAATGTAAAAGGGGCATAGGGAAAAAGTTACTGTATACAAACATTCCTGGGGTGAGGGCCAGGTAATATGGCAGGGACCAGATCAAATACAGGGATACACATGGTAGACAACTAAAAAGCAGGTGGGGAAAGGAAAAATAATAATAATAAAGAAATGGTTAGCAGGGGCACAGGGCACTAAACACCCAAGGGGAGAGTATTGTTTATATCTCCACAGGGAAAGAGGGACCAGACTTCAACCCAGTGCTCCAAGAGGTGAATGCAACATACCGGCATGGAGTAGGGAACCAGTGGAAAGGTCTTGGGGGCGGGCCCCATCTCAAATACTAAGGGGACACCTGTCCCTCCCCCTGAAGAATTTATTTCAAAAGACGGCATTGAATCTGCAGCTCCGGGAGAAGGACATATCTGAGCAGAGCACACAGGAGCAGA
>NW_022103920.1:53553796-53560594 GCF_000313985.2 Echinops telfairi
TTGATGTATGTATGGATTGTGATAAGAGTTGTATGAGCCCCTCATAAAACTATTTTTAAAAAAATAGGAGGAGGGATTAGGTTATAGGTGAAGAATAACTGGAATCCAGACTTGAAGACCTAGGGGTGGCAGAGCAAAGAAAAACAAGCCATTGGGGAAAACTCCATAAATTTAAAAGTTTGTTTCATCCACAATACAAAATCAGATTAGGGAAATTGAATTTTAAATTTCCATTGTCCCTAGGAATCAATGAGTTGGAAAATAGCATGTGGTTCAGACACTTAAAAAATGTAAGAGTGTTAATAATATTTAAAAAGGTAACTTAGGTAATTAAACACTTATGTAGAAAGTGGTGATAGACAATGACCCTAACCTGGGATCCAGATAAGAAATGTCAAGAAAATATTTTTCTGGGTTATTCAATGTAACATTTGATCAAAGACTATATGCTGATATCTGCACCAGTGTATTACTCTGGTTAAGCCATACCCGCTTCCTTGATAGCACCTGCTAATTACTCCAGGCTAATAGAACCTAATAGAAAATTGAGAGACTTTAGACTGTTCAGATTCTTGCGCCACCCTCCATACATTATCAACCTGAAGAAAATTACCCAACATGTCTGATATTGTTTCTTCTTCTATAAACATGAAAAATAAAACTTGCTTCATTTACCTGGAACAGTGGATATAAGCCTAAATATATGAGATAATATAATCCAGACTCAATCACTCAGTCACTGTATATTGGAATCCAGATTCTGATTTGAGCTTGCAGTTCTGCCTCCTTTATTATGAAACTTCCTAAAAGTAGTTAGCCCTCAGTTTCTTTTTTTGAAATACTTTTATTGGGGGCTCTTACACCTCTTATCACAATCTATATATTCATCCAGTGTGTCAAGCACATGTCCACATATGCTGCCATCATCATTTTCAAAGCATCCTCTTCCCACTTGAGCCCCTGATATCTGCTCCCCATTTCTTCCCCTTCTGTCCCCCACCCACCCTCCCTCACGAACTCTTGATAAGTTATATTTTTTCCATTATCTCACAGCGTCCTTTGTCGCTCCTCACCCACTTTTCCATTATTCGTCTCCCTGGGAGGGGGTTGTATTTGATCCTTGTGATCAGTTCCCCCTTTCTCCCCCCACCCTCTCCTAATCCTCCTGATATCTCTACTCTCCTTGTTGGCCCTGAGGGGTTTATCTATCTTGGATTCCCTGTGTTTCGGGCTCTTATCTGTAGCAGTGTGCATGTTCTGGTCTAATCCGATTTGTAAGGTAGAATTGAAGTCATGATAGTGGGGTGAAGGAGGCACCAAAGAACTCGAGGAAAGTTGTGTTCCATCGGTGCTATGCTGCACCCTGACTGGCTCCTCTCTTCCCTGTGACCCCTCTGTGAGGGAATGTCCAATTGTCTACAGATGGGCATTGGGTCTCCACTCCATGCCCCCACCCCATTCACCTTGGGTATGGTTTTATTCTGGGTCTTAGATGCCTGATACCTGATACCTGATCCCATCGACACCTCATGATTACACAGGCTGGTGCACTTCTTCCATTTGGTCTTTGTTGCTTCTCAGTTATATGGCTGCTTGTTTAAGCCTTTAAGACCCAGGCACTTGTATGGATTGGGATAACAGTTGTATGAGCCCCTAATAAAATGTTTAAAAAAAAGAACAACAACAACAAAAAAGACCCCAGGCACTATATCTTTTGATAGCCAGGCACCCTCAGCTTTCTTCACCACATTTGCTTATGCACCCATTTTGTCTTCAAAAATCCTTTTGGGAAGGTAGCATCACAGAATGCCAGATTGTTAGAACAAAGTGTTCTTGTGTTAAGGGAATACTTGAGTCGAGGCACAATGTCCATCTGCAACCTTAATTCTTAACATATAGATATGAGTACATAGTTCTATTCCCCTCTCATTACATATATATATATATATATATATATATATATATATATATATATATATATATATATTTACATTTGTACATGCTTGTATTTAGGCCTCTATGAATGTCCTTTGCCTCCTGGTTATTTTCTCTATTTCCTGTTTACTTCCCTCTTGTCCCACCATCATGTTCGGCCTTCATTCGGATTTAGTAATTTCTCGCGGCTACATTGCCCTTTATTGAGCCTCACTAGGCATCCTAAAACCTTCCTTCCATTGATTTTAGTTCACTTGTTGTTCCCTTGTCCCTGGGTTGGTCCCACCCGCCCCACCCTTCTTTTCTCCCACCTCCCCTTCTCCCGTATCCCCCCCTCCAACCATTGGTCCTGTTCTTTTCTTCTCTGAAATAGTTTTCCTGCCTATTTTATCTAGATAGACATGCAGATACAGTTATAAGTGCAAAACCCAGGCAAAGCCAAATAAAACAACAAAGGAAGTCAAAACCAAAAAAACAATAACAGTAAAAAAACAAACACAAAATAACAATAACAAAAAGAAAGCACTGACAAAAATGGAAAAGCCTATAAATATTTCAAGGTCTGTTTGCTGGCCTTCACAAGAGTTTTCCAGTAGAGTCTGATGGGTGCCACACTCTATATCCAAAGTCTAGTTTTGGTATTCCCCCGGGGTTTCATCAATCTGCTCCCCTGCTCCTCTGCTGCATGCCCTCAGTGCCTCGCCCCAGTGATGGGGCCAGATCGTGCACTATTCCCACACTTTGTCTCCAGTGCTGTCCCCCGTAGCACCATGATTCAGTGAAGGATGCCATGTCCCCATGGTGGGGCCAGCCCTATGGTCCTCCCTGAGCGTTGCCTGCTCCGAGCAGGAACATCGCCCTCGGGGCTTGGTGGGCCAGGACGCCCTCTCCTCCTCTCCATCCCTTTTCATTGCTCCCGTGTGCTCTAATCCAAGGCACCCCACTCCCCAAGCTGTAGCCCCAGTGCTGTCCTCTGAGGGGTGGGGGGTGTCCACATAGTTGTGATTGGGGCCAGCCCCACAGACCTCTCTATTGGTTCCCTGGTACATGCCGGTATGCTGTATTCACTTCTTGGCGCAGCGGGTTGAAGCCTGGTCTCTCTCTCCCTCTCTTGTGGAGATATCAACAATACCCTCCCCTTGGTTGGGTTAGTGCCCTGCTCCCCCCACCATGGCTCCCCCACCCCCCACCTCTTTCTTTCCATCTCTTATTTAGTTGGCTGCCGTATGTATCCCTGGATTGGGTTTGGCCCCTGCCATAGTTGCTGGACCTCACCCCAGGGATGTATGTATATAGTAGCTTTCCCCCTATGCCCTGTTTGTGGACTCATGTTGTACTTGTCGTACTTCACTTAGCATGATTTCCTCCAGTTCTTCCCATGCGGCAATGTGCTTCCTGCATTCATCGCTGCTTTTTTTGAGATGTGTAGCACTCCATTGCATGTATGTACCACAGTTTTTTGATCCATTTGTTTGTTGATGGAAATTTGGGTTGTTTCCAACTCCTTGCAATTGTGATGTGCCGCAATGAACACTGGAGCACAGATGTCTGGCCGTGGTTTTTTTCTTGGCTCTTCTGGGTATATGCCCAGTAGGGGGATTGCTAGGTCTTATGGTAGCTCAATTTCCATCTGTTTGAGATATCGCCAAATCGATTTCCATAATGACTGTATATACCCACAGGTCCACCAGCAGTGGTCGAGAGTTCCTATCTCCCCACAACCCCTCCAACACTTGTTACTTTCTGATATTTTGAATTAGGCTATCTTTGAGGGTGTTAGGTGGTATATCATAATTGTTTTAATTTGCATTTCTCCTATGGCTAATTATCGGGAACATTTTCTCATATGTTTATTGGCCATTTGGATTTCTGCCCTTGTGAAACTTCTGTTCAGGTCCTTTGCCCACCTTCTTAGTGGACAGGTAGTTTTTTCTTATTGTAAGCTTGCAAAGTATTATATATTTTAGTAATAAGGCCTTTGTCTGATGTGTCATTGCTAAAGATGTTTTCCCAGTCTGTGGGCTCTCTTATTACTCTCTTTGTGAATGTCTAATGTATCACTGTGAAAAAAAATTTTTTCCCCTGTCTGTGGATTCTCTTTTTATCCTTGTGGTGAAGACTCTTGATACACATTAGTGTTCTACTTTTAGAGGGTACCAGTCATCTATTGTGTGGTGTGTGTGTATGTGTGGTTCAGTTTGATAGTATGTTTATGCCCTATATTAGGACCCTTAAGTTTTCCCCTAATTTTCTTATTGATGATCTTTATAGTTCTAGAATTTACAACCAGCTCCTTTTGGGGGGTATATGGAGTGAAGTATGGGTGTTGTTTCATTCTAATAAAATGAAATATATTATACAGCCACAGTGGTCAAGACAGTGTGGTACTGGTATAGTGACAGATATTCAGATCAATGGAAAAGCGCTGAAAACACAGAAATAAAAACATCAGCATAAAGACAACTGATTTTGAGGATTTACTTAGGAAAGTAAGAGTTTACAGAATGTTAGGAATACAGTCCTTTTGTCCGTAGTGCCTCTTCTCAGCTATGCTGGCAAGCACACCTCTCTTAGATGCTCAGCCTCTCAGCCTTGTGGGTCCTCTGGCCTCTGCACACTCTGTTGCATAATTTCAGCATTGTTCCTCCTTTCTGTCTCATGGTCTCAGCCCTGCAGCCTCTGGTGCCTTCATCACTTCAGATAGGAATGTCATATATGCTCTGTCTTTTTTTTTTTTTTTGATGGTCCCAGAATCCCACTGCTACTGCTTCTGAGATGGCTTCTTTTTTTTATACTCAGCATAATGCCAAAACTGACCAATCTTTGAATTAGCATCCTTTATACCTTACTTAAGAAGCACTGGTGTTGTAGTGGGTTATGCTTTGGGCTGCTAAGTGAAAGGTCGGCAGTTTGAAACCACCAGCTGAAAGTACCGTGTACTGCCAAGAAAACAGATGTCTTTCCTTGGAAGAAGTACAGCCAGAATTATCCTTAAAAGCAAGGATGGTGAGACTTCATCTCATGTACTTTGGATATGTTGTTAGGGCACCGAAAAAGAGGAAGACCCTCAACACGGCGGATTGCCACAGTGGAAGCAACATGGGCTAAAACAATCTTGTGGGTGGCACAGGACCAGACGGTGTTTTTTCTGTCATATATAGCGTTGCTATCAACAACAACAACAAAAATTCCTTACTTGCATGGTCCTACCTAGTCTCTAGGAGGCCTGCTGGTGGAGTGGTTACACATCAGACTGTGATCCAAAAGGTCAGCAATTTGAAACCAGTAGCTGCTCTGAGGGGGAAAGACAGGGCTTTTTACTCCCATCAAACAGTTACAGTTTTGGAAACTCACGGAGCAGTTCTACTCTGTTCCATAGATTTGCTCTAAGTCAGCATTCACCCAATGCTCAGCTTCGTTTTTGTTGTTGTTGTTAAGTAGTCTCTGGATGGAAGTTACAGAGGCCATGGAAAGAAGAGTCATTAAAGTATTTCTTTAGTATTTCAATAGAGTATGCTTCACAATAAAACACAACAAAGATGCCTTCAGACTACCACCTTCTGCCATACTCATGGAAGCAGAAAACTGGGACATGCAGAAAGGACTCTTTGGTTTCTAGCTGCATTTAACATAACGAAGAACATGAAGTTGTCAACTGCTGTCAAGTTGGTCACATTCACAGCAACTCATGCACAATAGAATGAAACTGTGCAGTTATGGGGCAATAAGTGTTGTTGTTGTTAGCTGATGTTGAATTGTTCCATCAACTCAAAATATGCCTATTTACGCCACCTCTAACCTGCTTCGCTTTGCACAACAATGCAAATTAGACACCTGAAGATATAAGAGATGCTATCACCAGATATATATATATGGTATATTTCCCATGATGAACCTGCTCTCTCCTTCTTGATAATCTGTTTTTGGTTTGTTTGTTCATTTATTTTTAGCCTTTTCTTGGGGGGAAAGTATCTCACCATAGCAAATGAGTATTTATTGGCTTTGACCAAATCTAGCCAGCAAAACATGTGCTGCAAGAATAGTCACAGTCTACATTTGACCCCAGAACAAAAGAACTTTGGTCAAGGAACAAGGCTCTTTGGAAAAAATGTCATCAGACCAACTCGGGCAACATTTAGATGCCAAGAGTGACAGGTCATTTCCTGATTAAGAATCATAACCCTACTGCAATGCATATTCATGCTTACTCCTCAGTAATCTGTTACATGTTCACATGCTGTTATTTAGTCTGTCCTTTTACTTCATAGTGTATATGTCTAACACTGAAAACCCCACTCGTTGCCCCCTTTTTTTCTCTCCAGGAGCTTGGCTTGATGACTCTAGTCCCAGCTTGTTTCTTGCTTGAACCACCAAAGTAAACCTTCCCCTTTTACCTTACATTCACTCTCCCTGATGTTCACTGTGCTGGGCAAGACCTGGGTGGATAGCGCTATAGAACTACTCCATAGGTTTATCTTAGCTGTCATTTTGACCAAAACAGACTTGTGGGGCTTTCTTCTACAGAGCTGCTGGATGGGTTTGAACCACCAACTTCTAGGTTTGCAACCAATTGTAAATGAGTTGTGTTACCTAGGGTCCTGGGGACAGGATGCCGTCCTCAATAAACACTCATTTGTATAGCCTTTCCCCTCCTTAAAAAACCAAAACTCACTGCCATCGAGTTGATTCTGGCTCATAGCGACCCTATAGGAGAGGGCAGAACTGTCCCTGTGGGTTTTGAAGACTGTAGTAATTTTTTTAAAAACATTTTATTAGGGGCTCATACAACTGTTATCGCAATCCATACACACATCAATTGTGTAAAGCACATTTGTACATCATTCTCAAAACATTTTCTCTCCA
>NW_022103920.1:53562112-53633989 GCF_000313985.2 Echinops telfairi
AAGAAAAGCTTGTGTTTTCCAGTCTAGCCTGTTGGGGCACCAGGTCCTGTCTCCAATGTCCACCCTCATCATTCCCTGGGGATCTTGCTACTCCCCTCCCCTGCTGTTCCCCTGCACTCCCCCAGTGCTTTGCCTCAGTGTGGCGGATGCTATATCTTTTGATAGCCGGGCACCATCATCTTTCTTCACCACATTTGCTTATTCACCCATTTTGTCTTCAACGATCATGTTGGGAAGGTGAATATCACAGAATGCCAGGTTATTACAATCAAGTATTCTTGTGTTGAGGGAGTACTTGAGTAGATACCAAATATCCGGAAGACTGTAACTCTTTAGAGGAAGAGAAAGCCTCATCTCTCTTTTGCAGAGTGACTGGTGGTTTCGAACGGCTGACCTTATGGTTAGCAGCCCAACTGGTACTTAACCAACTATGCCACCAGGGTACAAAGCAATTTCTATGTCTACAAAGGAAATAAAAAAGATAGCAAACAAACCCTGTGCTCACCAATGTATGGTACTTAGATTGCTAATAAGAAAGCTCCAATGTTAGGTACCCAGTGTTCACAAGTATATCAAATTGCCCAATGCACTCTAGGGACTCAAAGTAAATTCACAGCTAAGACGGAGTCTTAATGATTGTGAAAAGGCTGGCCAGTTAAAATGATCTGTGAGGTAAAAGGTTGTGCAGCCAGATTGCATTGTCTGGGGACAAGGTGAGAAGCGAAAAATAAGAGTTTCCTGCAGGGGTTTCAGTGTAAGAAAGAGTACAGATTGCAGACTCGAGATGGCAGAAGCCACTTTTTTTTAAAGGAATTATACAGGTTTCCTGTGGTAAATTGCAAGTCATACACATGCCACAATAGTTCCATTTTTTTCATGAGATTTCTGGACGTCAGGAGATATTGCCGCAAAGAACCTTGCCTTGGGACACTTTGTAAAGCTCATCAGAGTTTCCTATCAGGAACTGAGTGGGGATCTTGTACACAGAGAATAACTATTTTATTATGCAAAGAACACTGAGATCCTAGCACATGAACCATTGGCCCAAAGAGCAGAGTAGATGTCTAACTTTCCTTATCAGAGCTCTCACTATACCACCAGACCTAATCCCACATTACTTAAACTTCAAGGGTCCTGCTACAGAATCGTGAGGCTTTCCAAGGCTACTCTGAGATCTATTAACAGAGGTACATTGTTTATTCAAGATTATACTTTCTATCTGAAAAAATGATAGCCTGAAAGTAAAAAAATGTTTTGTTTTGAAATGTTCTGAAAGTAAAAGATAAGTCATAGAACCCAGAAGAAACACAGAAAAAAATGCAAGCATTCCCAGTTACTACCAGATACAACATATTTTTGTATCCCTGAAGCAAGAGTACAATAATGAATAAAAACGGATACATTATTATGTGAACACTAACATGACACATTATCTTGAAGCTTTTTAAACAATATTAGTGCTTTAAGACATCAACTATTTTTTAAAAAGTAGTAGAAGTATGCACTGTTCCTTTAGGGGCACCCAAGTAGTTAAAAAGGAGCCCTGGTGGTGTAGTGGTTATGTTTTAGGCTGTGAACCATACAATCAGCAGTTCAAAACCACCAGCTGCTCCTCCGGAGAAATATGCAGCTTTCTACTCCTGTAAAAAGTTACAGTCTTGGAAATTCACAGGGGGCAATTTTACCCTGTCCTATTGGGGCACTATGAGCCCGCACCGACTTGTTGGCAGTGAGTGTGAACTTGTAGTGACCCAATCAGATCTGCCCTGCAAGGTTGCCAAGGCAGCAAATCTTTCCAGAAATAGACATACAGTGAACCCTCGCCACTTCGCGCTTCGACTTCCGCGGCTTCACTCTATCGCGGTTTTTGCGTAACAGCACCCACTGCCTACACCCGCTCCTTCAGAGGAAAAAGACGGCGACCCACCTGTACAGTACATCCCTTAAGTCATTTCATAGGCTATTGATTACAGTATTTGTAAGAACTATGTATAATAATACTGTATGTGAAATATGTAATACTGTAAACTAGATGCCATAAATAATATAATAAATAATAAATGATAATTGTAACATCCAAAATGTTTTACTGTATTTTCCCTTTTTCATTTAATAAATTGGGTAATACGAGTGTAATGGTGACTAAAGGGTGTTTTTTCATGTCCTCTATGCTCTAACTACGAAAATATTTGATTTACAAATAAGGAATCCTACTTCGCGGAATTTCATTTATCACGGTAGGGTCTAGAACCGATTAACTGCGATAAACGAGGGTTCACTGTACATCTTTCTCCTGCAAAGAACTGCTGAGGGATTCAAACCTCCCACCTTTGGGTTCACAGTGGAGTGTTTTAACCTTGGACCACCAAGGCTCCTCAAAAAATTATCTAAGTTAGAATTTCCACAGGCAGGCAACTATAATTTGTGTGTGTGTGTGTGTGTGTGTGTGTGTGTGTGTGTGTGTGTCGATTACATTGAATTAGAATAGATTGTAGGTTTGATCCACTATATGAGCATGCCAACCCATTTCATTAGGGAGGAAGGCCAAGCAGCGTGGTTTAACTTCATTCTTCTCTTATTTACTGTAGACAAAGGTTTCTCAACCACATGACTACTGGCATTTTGGCTTGGAGAATACTTTTTTGGGAAGGCTGTTTTATACACAACTCCTTAAACATCCCTGGTGGCACTGTAGGTTAGGCATTCAACTGCTAACTGCAAGGTCAGCAGTTCAACTCCACTAGTTGCTCCATGGGAGATCAATGATGAGGCTGTCCCCATAAAGAACGGCAGTCTCAGAAACCCTAAAGCAATGACTTTGGGTGGGTCTTATACATTGTAGATATTTAGCAGTATTTGTTTCCTGGACTCTAACCACTAAATGCCAGCACACTCCCCCTCATGATAATGAAAAACTCCCCTTATGCTAATAAAAACGTTTCCTCTTTCCAATGCACCCTGTCTGATAGCAAGGCTATTCGCATCTCTGGTCAATTATCAGAGGACAACCACTAGAGGTTTAATGCACATGGAAATCCTACAAATTGATTTTGGTCTTTCACTGTCATCCATAACATTCTGCAAATTGGATGCTCAGAATTTAAGCCCTAATATTGTTCCTCTGGTCTTGGATTTTATTATTTACAATGTGCTTCTTCTGTGTGGACTTAGTTGGCACCTCATTTAGATGGTGGATTTTTTTGAGACAAGCCTTTAAGACATAAGACATAATTCTCTCTGATATCTGGCACCATCGGATTTCTTCACCACACCTATAAACTGAGCACCCATATCTTCAATGATCTCTTCATGAGGCAGGTATCAAGTAGGGCCATGTTTTAAGAACTAATTGTTCTTAGATTAGGGCTACAATTAAGTTCAAGCTCAAAATCCATTCATGTATCTATGGTTTATATGTCTCTGGACCACTTTAGAGACATCATTATCCTTTCATTGGAGAACATTATAAATCATGCCATTGGGACATATGGTAATTATATTAGATTAACAGCATCATTCATTTAGCCAACATTATAAAATTTCAAATACTATTTAGAAAAGCAAGTATAGGATAGCTTCGAAGACCAAAATATATGGATTGTTGAAGTGTACAAATGAAAAGCCCCAAGTGACTGGACACTATTGATGTAGGCCACGAGTGATCTTATAGCCTGTCAGAAGATGAGGGTTTAACTTTCACTCCAAACGGGACCCGCCTTGAATGAAAGCTTTGCCTTGGGGTTAGGCTAGGCATAGTGGATGGGAATCTACCATGGACTTCTCTTCTAATCTTTAGAACATTTTGAGTTTCATTTTTATCCCCTCTATTAACCAACTGCCTTTTTGTGTTTTTGACTCAATAATCCTTTTAAAGAGTGCATTATAAAAGGCCCAAGTAGAAAGAAAATGTTTTGAAAATGATGAGGGCAACAAATGTACAAATGTCCTTGACACATGGACATATTGATATATGTATGGATTGTGCTAAGAGCTGTATGAGCCCCCAATAAAATGATTTTTAAAAGAGAATGCATTCTTTAAAAAAACATTCAATTTTGATTCATATAACAAGGCCTGTGTAAAACAAAATGTTTTTTAAAAATGCAATTTTTACCTCTGAATGGTATTATAAATTAGATAAAATATACGTATTTTTTTCTTTTTCAAATAGCTCAGTTTTTATTTTATGATACATGCTTACTTCTGAATTAAATTATTTTAATATAATGAAGAATTAATGAAATAATCTATTCTGACAAATTTTTGTATGTGTATATCAACCTTAGAATGCAGGCTTTTACAAGTAGCTAGAATTTGATGTCCTAGAATGTGTTTCATTAAAGGACAAAAAAGGAGAAAAGGGGAATTTTAAAGGAAAGATCAGTTTTCCCACTTTGTTCAGCCTGAGCTGGTTCAGACGTGCAAGTGACTAGGGCTAATTCTAGTGTTTTGAAAACAGGATAAGGAGAAATAGCTGCGAACCTATGGGGGAAGCCAGCCCCCCACAATTAATTCAGTAAGCACAGTTGTACGGTTAAGATATATAAAGATTATAGTAAAGTCACGGAGAAAGGGAGAGACAGGAGAGAGAGAGTAACAAAGAAGCCAGACACATTTCATAGTAGCATGCTCACCTCAGCTCCTCTTGGTGGTACACATGGAGGTAGGAAATGGGAGGGCAGGAGTGAGCAAGAGATTTATTGCTAACCAAGGCTTATATCCCTTTTGGGGGGCGTGCAAGCCTCCTGATTACAGGTAAAGACATATGTCACAGGAAGGGGCTGTACTATAAGCTACACAGCAATGGGAGGGGGACGATCTAGGGGTGCACAAACTGTAGGAAGAGGAGGGATTAGGTGTATACATGTGACAAGTGACCAAGCTTCATGATGAATGACAGTGGCCTAACCTTGATCATCCTTGACCTTCCTGGGCTCTCCTTCAGGGAAACAATCTACCGTGTTTCCCAGAAAGTAAGACATCCCCCCAAAATAAGACCTACTTACAGTTTTGCCTCTCGCTGAAATATAAGGCATCCCCTGAAAATAAGACCTCCCCGAATATAAGAACTCCCTGATAATAAGGCCCCCCAAAGCTACCTCTGGACTCTGGACCGTAGCGGTGGGCGCCCGCCGCACAGCTCACCGTTGGCCGCAGTGCAGCCGGAGCAGACAGGAAGTGCAAGTAAATGTACCATAGATTGTTGTACATGGAAATAATGCTAAAACAAGAAATTCTTGATACTGTAGGATTCACAGTTTGGTTATGCTGGTTTGTGATGACAACTACTACCGTACCATATACAGGTAATAAATTTCCCTTTTTTTTGTTCAACAATAAATGTGTACCGTATTCTTCTTCATGGAAAAATAAGATATCCCCTGAAAATAAGACCTAACGCATCTTTCGGAGCAAAAATTAATATAAGACTCTGTCTTATTTTCGGGGAAACGGGTACTACTATCCTTATCAGAAGGGAGTGGGCCCTACTTAGGGTGAGACAGACTATACAGTCTGATTGTTCTAGATGACTCCTTAGGGAGAATAACCTCTGACCCACTTGCATTGACCTCCAAGTGTATAATCATTTAACACGTGTAGCAAGCAGCTAGGTTTGGCATATATTTGGGGGAAACAACTTGGGAGAAATCTTTGTTTCCCACACTAAACAAAATGTCACCAATTTCAGCCAAATGGCCACTCACAGAAGTGTCAACCTGTCTTCTTCCATTGAGTTCTATAGTCTCAGAAACCTTGGGAAGCGGTTTGTACTTTATCCTATAAGAGCATGGTGAGGCAAAATTGACTCAATGATCAAGTCCATTTACATCAAAATGTAGACATTTTAACAGAACCTAGGAAAGCTAAACTTAGTTAAAAACCAGCAACAACAAAACACCCTTAGAATTATTAACCTTAATTTCAGCACTGTTTTTCTTAAGGTATATAAGGAATTTTAATGGGCAGGCCCTGATGCTGAGCGATTCCCAGGATCCAGCAAAAGGGACCAAGCTTCCAGAGTCTCAAAGACCAGGGTAAACACCCCTAAATGTTTGGGCTGGGTCCAGACCATGCAGCCGCCTCCCCCAGCTCTCCTGAAAGATAGCCTGCTGGACTGTGCAGTCCCTTTCCCCGCCTCTCAAGGCCAGAGCTGACTGTGCAGTCCCTGCCTGCAGTGTTCCAAGGAGCTTATCTCTAGGGGCCGGGTCTGTACAGTCCCTTCCCTCAGTGTTCCAGGATGAATTACTCACAGACCACACCCTGACTCAAACCCTGCCACTGCAGCACCAGAAGGCCTTCCTCCCCTCGGCTTCACTGCCAGGCAAGATTTCCCTGACCTAACTCGTTGGGTCTTGGAACCCACCTGGGGACTCAAGATGCCCCCGGTCCTTCTCTGCTCTCCCTTCCCTCCCTGGAGTTCTTTCCCTGCCTCAATAAAGCCTTTCGCAACTTCACATTCCTGGCTAAACTCTATCTCTGTTCCGTGCCTCCATCTCCAACCTCTCATCTTGGTGCCAAAAGACCAGGGACCGACAGGAGGGGGGGCCTCGGCCTTCCTCTGGCCAGAGCGCAGCCCCATCCTCTGTTTTCAACCTTTCATCTTGGTTCCAAAACCCGGGAGGAGTAAGAGAGGTGTCTTGATGCACTCCGCCCACCCTTGGGCGAGTGTGGCACCCCTCTCTCCTCCATCCCCCCTTCCCTTGAACCAGGACCTCTCAGCTGCCATCTGCAGCATCTACAAGTGAGTACCTAACAGTCACTGCACCTTCTGGACTAGAGTGCAGAGTCTGCCTGAGCTTTTTCTACCTGTTTGTGTGTTTCCTGCTAGCTGTTCTGTGGTGCTTGCTCTCAGAACTTATCTAAAAGACCTTCATTCAGCTAGCCACAAAGCCAGCCCTCTCCCCCTCCCTAGCTTTCTGCAGTGTCTTTCACTGTCACTGACTCAAGGTCCCTGTCTGCCAGTGAAAGCCACAGGCCTGGACCAGGGAACCTTCCTGTTTCGGGGAGTCCAGCACTCTCCCACTGGGCCCCTACCTCTGACCCGAATGCCTCTCAGGGTTACTGGGCCACCTCCTGACTGACAGGTACAGATGGGGATCAGGAGACGTCCTTCTCTGACCATACCCCTTGCAGTTTAAGACACCATGGAAAGCTCCCTCTGGAAGCCTCCCAGGGACAGTCCCTTGGGATGCCTTCTGACCAATCTCACTGAACTGGGCCTGGCTCTGGATATTTGCCCTAAGCAGCTGGCCTTTTTCTGTAACCAAGTGTGGCCACAATCCCAAGGATGTGGCAAGGACTTTTGGCCACTGACATTCTCTGCGACCTCGACAATTTTTATCGCCAGACTCTAAAATGGTCTGAGGATCCGGATGCCCAGGTCTTTTCTTTCTTCGCTCCCATCCCTCTCTGTACTGCCTGTCCCCTGCTCAAGTTCTCTTAACCAAATGCTCTCTTACTGTCAGGCCCCTGACAGGACTCCCCCTCATCGTTCTCTGAACCGCCTGACTCCTGTCTCCACCCCAAGTAAGGCCTCCTCCATATTCTGGGAACCCCTCACCACCACCTCCCTCCACTCTCAGAGGTGACACTTGCAGCTTCCCAACCCCCCACAGTCACCCGTTACCCAGGCTTACAAACCATCTCTCATAAAGCAGTTAATTTTTCTTTTTAATTAAATAATCATTTTATTAGGGGCTCTTACAACTCATCACAATCTGTACATACGTCACTTGTGTCCAGCACATTAGTACGTATATTGACTTCATCATTCTTACAACACCCGCTTTCCACTTGAGCCCTTGGTGTCAGCTCATTTTTAAATGCTTCCTCCCCGTCCCCACGATCATGATCTGAATTCTACCTTACAAGTCTGGCTAGACCAGAGGGTGTACACTGGTACAGATAGGAACTGGAAACAGGGAATCCAGGGCGGATGATCCCTTCAGGGCCAGTGGTGAGAGTGGCGATACTGGGAGGGTAGAGGGAGAGTGGGTTGGAAAGAGGGAACCGATTATAAGGAACTATATGTGACCTCCTCCCTGGGGGATGGACAACAGAAAAGTGGGTGAAGGGAGACATCGGACAGGGCAAGATATGACAAAATAATAATTTATAAACTATCAAGGGCTCATGAGGGAGGGGGGAGCGGGGAGGGAGGGGAAAAATGAGGACCTAATGCCTGGGGCTTAAGTGGAGAGGAAATGTTTTGAGAATGACGAGGGCAATGACCGTACAAATGCGCTTCACACAACTGATGTATGTATGGATTGGGAAAAGAGTTGTATGAGCCCCTAATAAAATGATAAAAAAAAAAAAAAAAAAAGACCCGGGACCGACAGAAGGGGCCTCTGTGCCGCTCCGGCCTTCCTCTGGCTGGTGTGCAGCCCCGTCCTCTGTTTTCAACCTCTCACTAAATATGGGCTCATTGTCCACTTTACCAGCCTTGGCCGAGCAGCTGTCAAGTACAAAGGCCGCATATCCCAATACCTGCCAGAGAAAAACAGAATTGCCTCACAGTATTTGTTTGTCTGAGGTGCCCACAAGCGTATTTGGGGGAAAGCGTGGAGAGCAAGTCAAGGAGCAGCTCTCCTTCAGACTGGGGAGGTGCCTTGGAAGAATCAGGATGTGGTGAAGGAGGCAATGGTTCAGGCAGAGGAAGTTGGAAAAGCGGGAGAAAAACGCTTAAAAAAGGAAAAGGAACAGCTGGCTGGACTTGTGCTCAGGTCTTTAGAAAACAGCAGGAGTGCTCCTGAGGAGGTGCGGTCCGCGGGCAGGAGACCAGGGAAAGACCCAGAAAGAAGAAAAAGCAGATGCCTCAGGAGGCTCCACGGGAATATGGAATGAAAATCCATCTAACTTTATTCTCCCCAAACTCAAGAAAAGAAATCCTTTTCTAAGGAGGAGTCCGTTAGTAGCGATCTCGAAGAGATGGCACTCTCCAAGAGAAAGAAATGTAACTCTCTCCCCAAAGAGGCACCAGCTAGTGATCCTAAAGAGGCAGCAGGAGGGTCCTGAAGAAGAGGCAGAAGCTCCCTCCGAGTGAATGAGCCCATCAGCAGAGGACCCCGGTGGCTGCTGCTAGCAGCAAGAGCAACAGCACCAAGAAAAAGAAAAACATCAAGAACCAGCTCAGGAAGATTAGAATGGACATTCCCTAGGGGGGGTTGCCCCAACCGTAATTAAAAAAAAGAAAAGAAATAATTTTAATATATTTAAGTGATTGGCTGACATTAAAATTGAGTTGACACATGTAATTGAAGTGCACATAACATTTTTTTAAAGGAAATCATTTATCTATATTCAGGTCTGCCAAATAATGTTCATTTTTTAATGTTATTAAAGCATTATTTTAAGATATGCAATAAGAACAATGCTTTAAAAATTAATTAATGAGGGAGGTGGGGAGGAAGGGGGGGAAACGAGGAGTTGAGACCAAGGGCTCAAGCAGAAAGCAAATATTTGGAGAATGATAATGGCAACAAATGTACACATGTGCTTGACACAACGAATTTTTGTATGGATTGTGATAAGAATTGTACGAGCCCCCAATAAAATTATTTTTTTTAAAATATAGTTGATGCTCAGGCATCATTTCTCAGATGATTATAAATTTCAGACAAGTCAAAACGTCATGGAAAGTCAGGTAGCCTAGACTAGGGCCAGAGAGATTTGCAGCTGGAGAACACAATGCCAGAAATATCTAGTATTCACAATGCATTTGATTTTAATTAAATTTTGGTCATTTCTCTTTCAGAAACTTTTTACTGTTGCAAATTTTTTCAGAACACACCCTCCCACCCCCTTCAGTTTATGCAACTCTGAGTCTTAGACTTACTCCCTGTTTTGTAGTTAGCTAACACTGTGCTACATTTGCTTTGTTTTTTTACCTCAGCTGTTGTGAATTTTAAAAAGTATTTTTTATGACTTTCCATATTGCTCTAGGGTAGGCAAATGGTGTCTGGGTAATTGGGCCTTGTGCGTTGTTTATGACTATTTGCCCATAGGTTCATTAAGGCATCAAAAGAGATTGTTTAGGCATCATAAATATTATTCTTAATTGTTTTATCTGATTACTAGGGTAGGCATTTACATCTTGTGATTACTATTTTTGCATAATGTTATAATTTTAACTTTTTAAATTGTTACCTTGTTTCTTTTAAATCTGCTTACCTACAGGACTACTTAAAAGTGATTGTAAATACATGACTCCAACAATTTCTTAATTATACAACTGAGGAACTAAACAAAAGTTTACAAAATGTAAGGTTTGATGTTACATCTGAAACTTTTTAGAATACACTTAATTGTGTTTTAAATGTCCTGTGTTTAATAGAGATATTCATCTGCTCTACATCAGGATCCCTGTTTGTCTTGTGACTATCTGAATTTTGTTTGTTTTTGGTGTTTATACAAGATAGGCAGGACCTGGTCATATTTGACCAATCAAGTTGTATCTGAGAGGCATTACTGAGAGGTGAATGATGGCTAAACATGATAGTGGGGCAGGAGGAAAAAGAGGAAAGAAAAAAATGTACATATGTAAATATATGTGTAGGTTTTTATAAACACGACGTATATAGAGAAAAAATGCCAAGTAAACAGAGGGGGATCCACTGTCATTCGTTTCAGCTTTGCGTTATACCCCACATTCCCATGAGATATTATGAGTGCAATTTCGGGATAATTCTGTCTGCTTTAAGGAACAGATATCAAGGAAAAAGAAAATCAGACCAGTGGGTTTGGGTTTAAGTCAGGTCAGTGATGTTTCATCTGACTCCTAGACAATATTATGATGTGTTTTTATCTAATGCTAGTAATCCGTCACACCTTCACTTGTAATCTTTAAAACCAGTTCCTGAGCAGAGGTTTCATTCACTTCACTATGGGGTCAGTTTTTCATTTGGGTGGAATGGGAGCAGACCAAGCAATATAGTATTGTCCTACAATGACCCTCATTTCCTTGACACTGCCACCACCATAAGTTCAGTGACTTTAGATGGAAATTCATGACCAGAGGAATGAGAATATGTCTGTCTTTCCGAAGGTAACTTCACTTCTGTGGGCTAAACTAGGGAAGGGCAACCTGCCCTTGGAGGAAACACTTCATATTACTTCCCATAGACCCCTGATGGGAGAATTCCCTGTGTGATGTTGCTAGCCCTGCATTTTTGGCTGAATTTCTTTTCTGCCTTTGGTGATCCAGGCTCTTGCTATAGGTTAACCAGATTGTAGCTTTTGTCTTTGGAGATATACAACATTCTTCACAGGCCCCATCAGAAGGACCACACTATGTGAACTAGACTTTATACACCCATTGCAGTAAAGGAACTGAAGTACTCCGTGACTTGAAGCTGAAATGCTCATGTGTGAGGAGAAGCAGAGAATGGCTACCCCAAGGTCAGGGACTTTGAAGACATTGGACTTTGTTTAAATATCTACTGCTTTTGAGCTTGCCCAGTAATTGGCAATTTGAGACTATCATATACTTGCTATTTTCATATTTTTCTTTTGTGTGTAACATGTCTTAGTTCTGCAAGTAGTTCTGCTTTAGCAAGAATGTTGACTTATATCTAACCCTCATTGTTTTCTAAAGTGTTTTGCCACTTGTTTTTAAACATAATATGTGATCCTTCCATGAATTTTAGTCTAAAAAGCTTTCTTATATATGAATATTTCCCTTTTCTCACTAGCATTTTAAATCTGTACCATTGATTAGATTACTGATAAGTCCAATGTTTATTGGAATCACCAAATGTCCCATATTATTTCTCAAGAAGTAATATGTTGCCTCTGAAGTGGACCATATACACAATCTTCAGATATATGAATGATTTTGAACCTCACACTTAATCATAAACCCTAATGTGAGTGCAATTAGCTCTTACGATATGGCCAGGTTTGGTATTTACCCTCATGAAGTGATTACTGAGATATGCATGCAAGAGAAAAGTGTGGTAATGAAATCTGATGGTGTCTGGTTAGGAGAAAAAGTAGTGTCTAAAGTCTTGTAGGCTTGTCTTAAAAGAAGCAGCCATCTAATGAGGTGTCAGATAAGTCTGCAAGTAAGATGCTTACTAACCTATATAAGAAGAGGATTGTTAATAAAATATCCATGACCAGAAGAGGAGATTGTATTAGTACTTAAATTCTGAGTACTAGATTTACAGGCGCTTATAGATAACAATGAAAACTCAAAGTCCACATATGGGGTTAGCTTCTACTGAATTCCTTCTGACCATTAACCAGAGTGTGAACAGTTTTGCCCTCAAAGTGGATTACTACCACCCTCCCAACCAGTCCAGGGAAGCCCAGTCTCCTTTTAAGGCTTGCCTAAATGAGTCCTTAATGTACACTTCCATATTGGGGTAACATAGTTATGAGCCATACCTTGTCTTGGTTGGAAGGCACTAGACCAATCTTGTAAATTCTACTTACCATAATGTGTGTGTCCCAATCATGGTCATGTTTAGGGGCAGATTCCTTTGTCCTCCCATTTCTTACTTAAAGCTCTGATCTCTGTAAACTCTTGAGTGCCATCTATGACTTCGTGCTAATGGTTTCTCTCATCCAGATGATATGTCTTTTCCACTTACGATTTAATATAAGTTCCGAAATTATATCGGAGAGTTGAGATTTCCTTTGTACACTAAAACACCAGATATTGTGCAATAGCTTCACATCTGTGTAATCAAGTACATTAACATTTCTGTAGACAGTCTGACTGTTCCAAGCAAATATTTAATTATATATATTCCAAATTGTTCAGAGGAACAGGTAAGGGATGGAGGTGGTCACGAAGGAGTTGGGAGTGCCCGGAAGGCGGTGAGTGAAGGTGATGCTATTTTGAAATATGCTCACTTGACATCACGTTCTTTATATTGACACCTAGTCAGAGCTAGTAAACGTTTGTTCATTCCTTCTACAAAAAAAGGAACAATACTTGAAATTAGAAATAGAATATGTTCTTTCAGGCGGTAAATATTAAAATTAATTCTTGTAGTTCACATTTTTGGTACTTTTTACAAACGTAGTTTATGAAACCAAGTTGACCACACTATGATCTTCCTCTAGAACATGCCTACATCGACTCTGGTTTAAAATTTCATTTCCTGCCATAAACAGTCCCAAGCTTGCCATTTTAGGGGCTTCAAAGACCAAGCGCCCCAGGAGCACCTGATGGAGGAGACAGAGACCCAGGACGACAAAGTGCATCAGCACGGGGTCAACGCCAGCCTCAGAAGGTGAAGGAATCTGAGCGGTCGCCGTTTTCTTGGCAGGGCGCGAGCTGGCAATAGAACCCCCGTATCCGGCGTTGGTGTTAGATGGTGTTACTTTCCTGTTGCAAAAGCAGGGCCACCTCGTAGGGGCAGGAGCGGCGGGCAGCCGGAGGGCGGGCAAAGGCGCGCTCGTCTCGCAAAGGTCAGGCAATCAGCTCAGGCGTCGGCCGTGGGCTCTGGCCCCTGTCCCTCCCAGAGGGTAAGGCGGCCGCGGCCGGCGCGGAGCCCAGAGGCCCTCGGAGCCCCGGGCCCGGGCCGGGCGCCGCGCTGCCCCCGCCCGCCGGGACGCAGACCTGCTGCGCGGCAGGGGTCGGTACTGCTGGGTGCGGGCCCAGCGGGACCGCCGCCGACTCCGGGCCTAATGGCCCCTCCTTCGGGCGGGGGGCGGGGGCGGGATCCTCGCAGCTTTCGCCCAATCCCCTGCGAGTCCACGAGGACGGGCGTGACCCTTGCGGCTCCTCGTCCAATCGGCACTCGCCGGCGGCTGGGCCCCAGCGGGGCGGCGACCACCGGCGGGCCTGGCGGAGCCAGAGCTCCCTCCCGCCTGCGACGCTCTGCAGCCGCCGCGGAGTTCAGCCGAGTCGGACCGCGGAGGCCCGGAAACCGCGCGGCGCCGGCCCTTGGCCCTTGGCAGTGGTATGGTTGGGCCGTCGTCCGTCTTCCCCTTCGCGGGCATCGGAAAGGGACGCCTCTCGGGCTGCGGGGCCGAGCCGTCGCGGCTCTGGGTTGAAGCGCTCTCGGTGGAGGTGCTCTCCCTCGGCGGCGTCTAGAACGTGCTGGGCGGGTGGGTCCCTTGCGCTGAGGGAAGGAGGCTTGGCCCCGCTTTCCTCTGACTCCGAGCTGCGCCGCGACCCCTGCCTCCGGCTGCGCCCTCCCCAGGACCGGAGGGACCTTGCGTCCTGTGGACCGATCTCACGGGAAACCCAACCCAAACCCACTGCCATCGCGGTGGTTTTGAACCCCACGACTGGACCCTACCTCTTCAGGGTTTCGCGACTGCCAGTCTTTGGGGGAGCCCTGTAGCCTCCTCCTTCTCTGGAGTGACCGGTGGGTTTCGTGGGGCGCAGCTAACTCACAGCACCACCAGGGTTTCTGGTCTCGTGGAAGGGGAGAGCCCCTCTCGGAAACTTTCTATGGTCCCGCGGTAATGCGATTCAGCTCTGGACCTGAGGAAGCTGGCGTGTGTGCTTTCAGTGATTTGGAAAAGCTTGCGTCTTGGTGCCTGCTGTCTTAGACTTTTTGCCTTTCACATTCAGTCACCAACCCAACCCACCACCCCCGTATCAGTTTTTGTTAAGCTTGTTAATTCCTACAGTCACCAGCCTAGTTCCTACTCCCGTGACCCCAAAACAATTGTTGCATGAGGCTGTTCTAAATATGCATTTTAATGCACGGGTGTGTATGAATGTGTGTATGAATGTGTGCCTGTACTTGATCTTGATTCTGCGTCCACTTTCTGTGAGTTCTTATCTGAGTTCCTGTTTCATTGCTTCTAGGACATTCACTGAAATTTAACCTAGCGCCATGATAATTTCCTCCAGAATGTGTGTGTGTGTTGTGTTCATTTAACACCACCCCACTCCCGTCATCAAGTCAATTTTTTAAATACTTTTATTGGGAGCTCTTACAGATATCATGGCATTTCAAAGTTCCATCACCTCAAGCGGTAGTATTGTACAATTGATACCACAGTTTCAAACCACTTTCTTTCTTGATCTCCTTGATATCAACTCCCCTTTTTCCCCTCCCACCCCAACCCCCTACCCCCAAGAACCTTTATTTTTTTATTTTAATTTTTCCGTATCTCACACATCCAATATATCCATTCACATACCATTCTATTGTTCAATCACATCCAGTGGGTTTATGCAGTCTTCAATGCTGTCAGCTCCCTATTTCCCACCCCCCACCCTCTCTTCCCACACCCTTAGAGAAACGTTAATCCTGTTACTGTTTCTGAAGGGTTATCCATTTTGACTTTCAAGTGTCAAATGATCTTAAATATACAAATGAGCCTATGCCCTTTAATATTTTAATTGTGGTGAGGGAATACGCTCACATAGGTAGATAAGATAAAAGTAGCTAATGAATCCAGCCCGAACAGTACACGAGTTCTAAGGTGTCACCGAAGCAGGTACAGCAGGAATTACAGTTACCGGTTGCCACAGAGCCGAATCTGATTCATGGTGACCCAAGATGTGTGACAGTAGAGTTCTGCATTGGGTTTTCTTTTTGAAATTGCAAAGTCAACTTGCTTTATACATAGCTGCATTTCTCCACTTAATTAAAGAACTTCAGCATATTCTAGGGATTAGCACTCTCACTTCCCCCGTCCTGTTTACGGTTCTGATTTCTCCTCCATCTTCCAAATTTGAGACTGCCCTGTTTTGCTGCATTGGATGTGACTGAATAGGCTCAAAGCCAAAGAAAGATCATGGTCTTCCAAGTTCAGATACTAGGGCTTTGATTACTAGGGCTAATTATTAAACTTGAGTTTGAGTTTCTTCATAGAATGCCAATGGATGTTACATTTTAGAAGTAACATAAAAATTTAGAAGATAGTGTATGCTTTGTGTAACATCTAGTGTGGTACATGGCAGAAGGTAGGTACTTAATAAATGATGATGCAATTACACTGGTCTCACATACCACTTCTTCACTTCCAGGACTTGTCTGTACCTTTTTTTTTTTTTAGAGCACAACTTATATGTTTCAAATGGACAAAACATTAGTAGCATGTACAGTGTCTTAAGATAACTTGCCCTTGAATGGGAGCTTCCTGTCCAGTATATTCAGGTCTATAAGACGTTATCTAAAAAATGTACTACCGTGGAAAATGAAGACTGCTTAAATTGAATGGGGGAGGGGAGGGCCTGTGGTTTTCTTGGTGGTTAATTGCTGTAACACTGTCTTTCGGGCGGCTAAGGGAGTTTCATATTTTCTTTAGACATCGTTAGACGCCGGAGCTCTTGCAGGACAACTTTGATGCTGTAGGAATTCTGCCATTTTTCTAGCACTGATATAGCTCTTGGGTCCACCACTCCATTAGAACTATTAACTCCAGTCATATTAATTTTTGTTACAAATCTTACAAAGGGGGGTACTTCTGGGTATTTAGGTCCACATTCTATTGTAAGGCTATATATCCGGTTTTCGTAAATTGTTCTTGGAGACTCAATGATCATCCCTGTCCATCTTGTAAGTGTCATGTCTTCGTCATCTTCTAGACCCCAGCTAACTGTGCCATCTCCTACTCCTTTCTGGCCTTCTTCCAGTTCTTCCAACAGTCGGAAATTGCGAGGGGCTTTTGCTCCCGAGCCCGTGGGGGCTGCCGTCTTGCCTGTACCCTTATTTTTTAAGTCTCTGACAAGATTGTAACCACTCTAAGAATTGGGATCAATTGGATACACAGTTTAGTTTAGTGAATTAGACCTAGCATATATGACTGTTCATAAAGTTGAAGCTATGAATATGTTTCTTTTTTTACTTTAGATTTTCTATTGTGATTGTTACATCATGGAAAATCAAGTCGCTAAATCAACTGAAGAACGAACATTTCAGTACCAGGATACTCTTCCATCACTGCCTGTTCCCACACTTGAAGAATCATTGAAGAAATACCTTGACTCAGGTATGTTCGTAATCTTTTAGTATATACTAATATTATCAGCAGCTTAGATAACTGGAAAATTGCTAGTTTCTGAAGATCTAATTGTTTCTTCCATCTTCATGATAATTAAAATATTCTTTAAGTGCCCATTTTTTCTTTTTCGCTTATAATTTCCCCTGTAGTACATATGTTGTCCTCTCCAGATAAACTGATACTCTTTTGCTATTTCTTGGTTCTTTTTGTTATTGATATTATAAGTTAATTTCCTCAAAAATATGGCTGTCGCTCTGATCACACAACCCCTCTCAACCCCATTCAGCTTATATGCTACCCAATATACCCAGGCTTTACCTCTCAACTGCTCAATATAGTTGTGCAGTTACCATTTGGGATTAAATCAACATTCAAGATTTATGGACATTAAATTCTCATTCATAAGCCAACCATGCAGTGTACTTTGATTATAGTACCTTTTTTGTTTAGTTTCCTTTGTATCTAGAAATAACTTATTTCCAAAAATTTCAACATACTAACAGTCACTGGATATATTTAAAATACTTTAAATATTCTATCAATCTCACTCTCTTGGAGATATCCCTCCTGGAGCCGTCTACTTTTTGTTCCAATCATTGCTAGTTTTCTTGAGCCTGTTAGCATCTTAGAATTTCCCTTTGGTATCCTTCTGACACTTCAACTCTCTCTGTTTCTCAGATTCTGTGTCATTTTATTACTCAATTCACTTCCTTATTTTAGTGCAGCATGTTTTTAGTAGCTACTTGGGAGACAGGATGCCTAGAAGGGAAAATGTAAGGCTTAAAAAAAGTATTTATTTTATCTTCATACTTGTTTATTTGGTTAAGGATAGAATTCTAGTTGGAAATGATTTTTTTTAAAGAGTTCTGAAGAAAATTTTGTTTCCTTGAGAAGTCTGATGTTAATTTTTTAAAAAATTTAATATGTACTTTTCAAGTGTAAATTTTACAGTGTTTATTGTTTTGTAATATTTCAATTCACAAGCAATTGTAACTGTAATACAAAATTGATGGTTAATGAAATCTGTTGTGAGATCTAGATATATATATATATTTTTTAATTTTTTATTTATTTATTTATTTTTGAGATCTAGATATATTTTACAGATCATTTCATGATACCACATTCTTTAATGGTAGCTGCTATCAAATCTATTCTGAAAGAAATGTATTTTTTTATTAAATAATCATTTTATTAGGGGCTCATACAACTCATCACAATCTGTACATACGTCACTTGTGTCCAGCACATTAGTACATATGTTGACTTCATCATTCTCACAACACCCGCTTTCCACTTGAGCCCTTGGTGTCAACTCCTCATTTTCCCCTTCCCTCCCTGCTCCCCCCTCCCCCTAAACACTTGATAATTTATAAATTATTATTATTTTATCATATCTTACCCCATCCAACGTCTCCCTCACCCACTGGCACAGATAGGAACTGGAAATACAGTGAACCCAGGACAGATGAACCCCCAGGACCACTGGAGAGAGTGGCGATAGCGGGAGGGTAGAGGGAGCGTGAGGGAGAAAGGGGGAACAGAGGACAAGGTCTACACGTGGCTTCTTCCGGACAGTGATGTTAATTTTTTATCCTCTACATGTGGCCTGTGATCTTCACTCTCAGGATACATTTAGAAACCTCTTCATTTTCATTCCTAATATTCTTATTTTTTCAGTGATGTGCCTTCCTTCATTATTTGACAACTCACTGGATTCTTCCAGTTTAAAAAAATTATGTTTTTCATTTTTAGGGAATTCAAAAAATATTTCCCTTTTTTCTCTTTGTGATAATTTTCTCTTCCCAGTTGGTTTTGTTCTTATTCTGAAACTCTTTTTTACTTGGACCTAAGTAAAAAGAGTTTCAGAATAATTTTTTAATTAGTCCTCTGCTCCATTATGAATGCCTTTCCCTTTTTTGTTTATTTACTATTTGATTTCATCATCTCAAACTTTCTTTTTTTCTCTAACTCTCACATGTGAGACTTAGTCTTTGATCTTCAAAAGTAAATGCTTTAAGCCCACTTCACTTTTTTTTCAGACATTGGAATTATGTTTAATATGTTTAAATAAATTGAAATTGAAAATCAACATAATATAGGAAGAACAAATAGCTATAAACTTAGCAAATTATATTGATAAAGTACCAAATACAACTTAAATTATTGACAAATATAATAAAGAAAATTAATATGAAAGGTTTGGGTCAAATATTTAAGCTGTGGTAATGAGAAAATTAATAAACCAGAAGATAAAGCTCCCCAAAACACAATACAGAGGGATAAGAAAAAAAGAGAAAAAGAAATGGTTTAGATAGATTAACATCTAGAATGAAAAGTAACAAAACACATCTAAACAAATCACTAACATTAAATAACATAAAAAATAAGACAATCATTTTAAAATTATAATTTATAAATTCCTAAAATTGAAAAAAAAATCAAACAAAAACTTTGAATCTAGAATTTCATCCAATGATAAATGAATAAAGAGAAAGGTCCACGCAGAAATAATTGGCAAATTACCACATCAAAGGAAAGAAAACAAGCAAACTTAAGAGCAGTGAGGAAGAAAAGATCCAACCTAAAATGTCACAGCAAAATATCGATGGTCTTTGTAGCCAAAAGCCAAGCCAAACAAACCACTGTCAGGTTGATTCTGACTCATAGTGATCCTGTCTGACAGAAAATAACTATTGCTTAAGGATTCTGAGGATATAAATCTTTATGGGAGCAGACAGCCTTATTTTCCACCTTTGGAGTCACAGGTAGGTTTGAAACACAGATTTTGGGGGTAGTAGACTGCTGCTTAAGCAGAATGCCACGAGGGCGCCTTATGGTCTGAACAGATGCCAGAAAACAGAAAAATAAAGTTTAACAATGCTGGCAGAAAATGATCACAAAACTAAAATTGTATGCATAATTAAAATATCTTTAATCGATAAAGATAAATATACTTTAAAAAGTAAAAATACTGATTTGATTATCAACAAAAATATTGACGGAGTACATGACAAGAAGAAAGAAGTTTTTCTGTGTGAGGTTCCAAGAACAAAATGAAAGAACAAGGAACTTAAACTTGTGGAAACATTAAATCAAACTAAATAATGAGCTAAAGGGAATAACTCACCCTTGACAGTGTAGATGTTAAAACTACTTAGGTGTCTTAAAAGTCTAATTCCAAACGTGTTAATTGAATTAGAGATCAAAACATATCTTATTTGAAAAATTTAGTTGATTGTAAGATAATCTTTAAAAAAAAATCATTTTATTGGGGCCTCATACAACTCTTATCACAATCCATAGATACATCCATTGTGTCAAGCACATTTGTACGTTTGTTGCCCTCATCATTCTCAAAACATTTGCTTTCTATGTGAGCCCTTGGTATAAACTTCACATTTTTCCCCTTTCCTCCCCGTTCCCCCCTCCCTCATGAACCCTTGACAATTTATAAATTATTATTATTTTGTCATATCTTACACTATTCGATGTCTCCTTCACCCACTTTTCTGTTGTCTGTCCCCCAGGGAGGGGATTATATGTATATCCTTGTAATCCATTCCCCCTTTCTACTCCACCTTCCCTCCATCCTTCTGGTATCACCACTCTCACCACTGGTCCTGAAGGGATCATCTGTCCTGGATTCCCTGTGTTTCCAGTTCCTGGCTGTACCAATGTACATCCTCTGGTCTAGTCAGATTTGTAATGTATAATTGGGGTCATGATAATGTGCGGGAGGAAGAATTTAAGAACTAGAGGAAAGTTGTATGTTTCGTGGTTGCTACACTGCACCCTGACTGGCTCATCTCCCCTTGACCCTTCTGTAAGGGGATATCCAGTTGCCTACAGATGGGCTTTGGGTCCCCACTCCGCACTCCCCCTCATTCACAATGATAACATTTTTTGTTCTTTGATGCCTGATACCTAATCCCTTTGACACCTTGTGATCACACAGGCTGGTGTGCTTCTTCCATGTTGCTCTGCGAGATGGCCCTCTTGTTTACCTTCAAGCCTTTAAGACCCCAGATGCTACATCTTTTGATAGCCAGGCACCATCAGCTTTCTTCACTACATTTGCTTATGCACCCATTTGTCTTCAGCGATAGTGTAGGGAAGGTGAGAATCATGGAATGCCAGTGCTTGCATTGAGGGAGTACTTGAGTGGCGGCTCAATGTCCATCTGCTACCTTAATAATAAACCTATACATATATGCTCATAGATATGTTTCCCCATCAGATATAAATATATTTACATATGTACATGCCTGTATTTAGACCGCTATATGCCCTTTGCCTCCTAGTTCTTTTCTCTATTTCCTTTTACTTTCCTCTGTCCCACTATCTATAATGCTCAGCCTTCATTTGGGTTTCAGTAATTCCTCTCGGTTACATTGCCCTGGATCAAGCCCTACCAGGCCTCTTACACCCTCCTTGCCACTGATTTTGGATCACTTGTTGTTCCCTTGTCCCTGGGTTTGTTAACACCACTTCCTTTCCTTTACCTCCCCCTCTTCCATGTCCCCTTGGAACCATCGGTCTGTTGTTTTCTCCTCCAGATTGTTCATCCAGCCTGTCTTATCTAGATAGACCTGAAGAGATAATGTGCACTGAAACAAGACAGAGCAAAACAAAGCAACAAAAGAAAGCAAAACAACAAAAAACCAGTGACAAAAAAAAAGGAAAGAAAAGCCTGTAAATAGGTTAAGGTCTGTTTGTTGACATTTAGGAGTATTTTCCGGTGGTCGAGTGTGATGGGGTGCCATGCCCTGACCCCAAAGTCTATTTTTTGTACTCCCTCGGGACTTCCTTGCTCTGCTCCCCTTGCTGTTCTATTGTATGCCCTTAGTGTTTTGCCTCAGTGTGGTGGGGTCAGATCGGGCACAATACCTACACTGTGTCTCCAGTGTTGTCCCCTGTAGGGCTATGTATGGGTCAGTGAGGGACGTTGTGTCTCATAGTGGGGTCGGCCTTATGGTCCTCACTGTGCATTGGCTATTCTGAGTGAGGAAATCATCCTCAAGGTTTGGTGGGCCAGGATGTGCTCCACTCTCTCTTTGTCCCCTTTCATTTGCTCCTGTGTGCTCTGATCAGACATGTCCCTCTCCCTGAGCTGTAGCTTCAGTGCTGTCCTCTGAAGTGAATTATTTGGGGGTACGACTCTCCATGTAGTTGGGATTGGGGCTGGACCCTCAGACCTCTCTACTGGTTCCCTGCTTCATGCATTCACATCTTGGAGCACCGGGTTGAAGTCTGGTCCCTCTTTCGCTGTGGAGATTTAAACAATACCCTCCCCTTGGGTGGGTTGGGGCCCTGTTCCCCGGCTACCCATTTCTTTTCTTTTTTCCCTTTTTTTCCCCCCTCCTTTTTAGTTAGCTACCATATGTATCCTTGGATTTGGTCTGGCCCCTGCCATACTACCTGGACCTCACCCCAGTAATGTTTGTATATAGTAGCTTTTTCCCTCTGCCCCTTTAGCATTTTTTTTTAATAAGCTTACCTTAGCAGACTTATGTTGTATTTGTCTTTTTGTGCTTGGCTTACTTCGCTTAACATAATTTCCTCTAGTTCTTCCCATGCGGCAATGTGCTTCATGCATTCATCACTGCTTTTTAGTGGTGCATAGTATGTATGTACCACAGTTTTTTAATCTATTTGTCTGTTGATGAAACTTTGGGTTGTTTCCAACTGCTTGCAATTGTAAACTGTGCCATGATGAACATTGGAGCACAGATGTCTGGCCGTGGTTTGTTTCTTGCCTCTTCTGGGTATATGCCCAGTAGGGTGATTGCTGGATCGTATGGTAGCTCAATTTCCATCTGTTTTAGATATTGCCAAATTGCTGTCTATAGTGGCTCTACATAACTACAGGTCCACCAGCAGGTGGACGAGAGTTCCTATCTCACCACAGCCCCTCCAACACTTGTTGCTTTCTGATTTTTTTGAATTGGGCTGTCTTTGAAGGTGTTAGGTGATATCTCATTGTTGTTTTAATTTGCATTTCTCTTAGGGCTAATGATCTGGAACATTTTCTCATATGTTTATTGGCCATTTGGATTTCTGCCCTTGTGAAACTTCTGTTCAGGTCCTTTGCCCACCTCCTTAGTGGGCAGGTAGTTTTTTTCTTATTGTAAGCTTGCAAAGTATTATAGACTTTAGTAATAAGGCCTTTCTTTGTCTGATGTATCATTGCTAAAGATGTTTTCCCAGTCTGTCGGCTCTCTTATTACTCTCTTGGTGAACTGTTTCGATGTACACAGGTGTTTTATCTTCAGTATATCCCACTAGTCCATTTGTGACTCCTCTGTATTTGTATCCTTCCCTATTTCTGATAGCCTATGTATTCCTTACACCGAAGTTCTCAGGTTGGTCCTAATTCCCTCATTGATGGCCGTAATAGTTTCGGGTTTTCCTTGAGGTCTGTGATCCACCTTGAGTTTATTCTTGTGAATCGAGTGAGATAAGGATCTTCATTTTTCTGCAAGTAAATATCTATTTTTTCCAGCACCACTTGTTGAATAAGGCATCTGCTTCCCATTTGATATTTTTTGCACCCTTATCAAAGATCAGTTGTCTGTATGCTGATGATTTTATTTCTGGGTTTTCAGTTCTTTTCCATTGGTCTGAGTATCTGTCATTAAACCAATACCATGCAGTTTTGACAACTGTGGCTGTATTGTATGTGCTAACGTCAGGTAAAGCAAGCCCTCCCACTGTGTCCTTCTTCTTTGCGGGAGTCCTCTGCTAATTCGGGGCTTCTTCCCTCTCCATATGAAGTTGATAATCAGTTTTTCCATTTCTTTGAAGAAAGATGAGGTTAATTGTATCGGGATTGCTTTAAACTTATATAGTGCCTTTGACAGAACTGACATCTTGACTATATTGAGCCTTCCAATCCATGAGCATGGGATATTCTTCCATTCATTTAGGTCACTCTTGGTTTCTTGTAATAGTGTTCTGTAGTTTTCCTCATATAGATCTTTTGTTCTTTAAGTCAGGTATATCCCTAGATATTTCAATTTGTGCTTGGCTGTTGTGACCACTTCACTTTTTTAAAGCTTTCCAGATAAGATTTTTTTTCCTTGGAGACCCTATATTCCTTGGAAACCCTATTTTAAAGAGACAAAAATGAAACGATAAGGATACTAATGTCTCTTTATTTTCTTGGATGAATTTCTAATTTACTTTAATTCATAATTTAATGCTCAGAACACTTGGTTTCCACTGGCATAACTGCCCTCTATACTCCTTTAATTTTTCAGCAGAAAGCCATCTCTGGCCATGAGATGGCTTAAACTGCTTTGAGTAGGCTTTTACGCAGCTCTGTACTGAGTATCAGTGGCAATATACCTTTAACTCCTTCTCTTACTCAACGCTGTCGTTGCTAGACACCCCTCCCCCCAAAACAAACAAACAAACAAAAATTCACTGCTTTTGGATGGATTCTGACTGATAGTCACTCAATATAGGATTTCCAAGGCTAGTAAATCTCTATAGAAGCAGACGACTGCATCTGTACTTGAACCATCGACCTGTGATTAGCAGTTCAATAATTCTACATGGCAGTGCCACCAAGGTTGCTGTTGTTGTTAGGTGCTATTAACTTAGACAAATCATAGCAACGGAAGGAAGCTCTGCCTGGTCCTGAGCCATTCGTTATGCTTGAGCCTATTCTTGCATCAGCTTTGTTGTCTTTGATGGTCTTGTTTGCTGACTCTTACCAAGCATAATTTCTTTTTCCAGGGACTGGTCCCTCCTGATAACACGTTCAAAGTACTTGTATTCAGACCATCCTACTTCCAAAACAGACTTGTTAGTTTTTTGGTAGTCCATGGTATTTACAATCTTCTTCATATGCATGTCTTCATCTTCTTCATTGTCCATAGTGTGCCTTCATATGAGGCAATTGAAAACACCGAGGGAAAAAAACAGAGAAGAAAACACTGACACCTAGGTCAGGCAAACTTCAGTCTTCAAAGGGACAGCATCGCTTATTGGCACTTTAAAGAGGTCTTTTGCACCAGTCTTTCTCAATGCAATATCACACTTGATTTCTTAACTACTGCTTCTATGGTTGTTGATTTTGTATCTAAGTAAAATGAAATCCTTGAAAAATTTGGCCTTTTATCCATTTATTATAATGCTGCTTATTGATTCAGTTTTGAGGATTTTTGTTTGCTTTATGCTGAGGTGTAACCTGTACTGAAGGCGATAGTCTTTGCTGTTCATCAGTAAATGCTGTAAGACCTCTTTGCTTTCAACGACAGAAGTTGTTTTAGCTACATATTGCAGGTTGCTTATGAGTCTTCGTTTCATCCCAACTCCATGCTCTTTTCAGAGTCCTGCTGCTTGGATTATTTGCTCAGTATAAAAATCGAACAAGTGGGGTGAGTCAGTCTGGGTAGACTAGAGTAACAAAATTCATAGACACTCATTTTATAAGAGAGAGTTTTATATAATGGGTAAATGTACATTAAGAAAGCATCCCAACCCAGTGTTGTCCAGGCCCCTAAGTCCAACATTAGCCCACGTGTCCAACACCAATCTACAAAGTCCTCCTCTGTCTCACAAAACACACGCAATGATGTCGAATGCAGGAGGAAAGTCAAGTCAGTAAGCGTGCAAGTAGTTCAGTGCTGGCAGGGGTCTCCACGTGGCTTCTCCAGCTCCCAAGGCTGCATCAGGGCAGGTCCATGTGGCTTGTCCTCAGGGATGTCTCACAGGAAGTAAGCCTTGCCAGTTGAGGCAGAGAACTAGCTAAGGCAGCCGCACACTGGTCCGAGCATCAGAGAGCAAGAGACAAGAAAGGCGAGGCTTGCCAAGCCATTTCTCTCTCCACCCTTCAATTAAGCCCACATGTGTTCATTGGCCAGGTTGGCACAATAAACCTTACCTATCACATATGGTGAAGGCTTCAACCCTGATAGCGCATATACTCCAATATAAGCTGACCTGAATATCAGCCGAGGCACCTAACTTTACCACAAAACTGCATTAAAAATGTGCTGGATAACTCGGCTTATACATGAGTATATATGGTACCTTTGCTGGTTTTAAACTATGCAGAATTACTTTGTGTTATTTGAATAGCCACCCTTTGGTGTAAGTACAAATTTTACATGCGCACAATTAAGTGGTACTTGCGTGACTCAAGAGGAGCCCTGGACATTCAATGGTTAAGCTCCCAACTGTTAGCTAAAAGGTTGGTGGTTCAAACCCACCCACCCACCACTACACAGGGAAAGATATGGCATTTAACGTAAAGATACGACATATAACCGTAGAAACTTTATAGGCTACTTCTACGCTCTTCTATGAATTGCAATCAACTAGGCATCTAGCATTGTGTGTTTATTGCCTTATTTGTATGTGTGGATAAACAGAATTTGTTTACCCATGTAAATAATTGCAAAATTATAGTCCCTGTAATTGTAACTGATCTAGAATGACTTTAAAATAATTTTTGAGAAAATGGTTATCAGATTATACAGTATCCACTATATCACTTTTTACAGTATTTTGAATTGTTGCTTTTAAGTCATATTCATATTATAAGCTCTGTTATAACTTACTAGATTGCTTTGATATTTATTACCATATTTTAATTATTTGTCAGTGAACACTATACATAATAATTGAAATGTGTTGGTAGTACTTAATGTCAAAATAACTTAATGTGTATTTTTTTCATAGTAAAACCATTTGCAAATGAAGAAGAATATAGGAAAACTGAAGAAATAGTTAAAAATTTTCAAAATGGGATTGGAGAAAAATTACAGCAGAAATTACTTCAAAGGGCAAAAGAAAAAAGAAATTGGGTACTTATGTTTTTGTATTTATAATTGAAAAATTAATATATCATGCATTTTGAAGTCATTTTATAGAAACTCTTGCAATTATTACTATTACCATCCAAAAGAATGAACAAATCATTTAATTCAAGAGTTTTGCGTGTTATTGCATGGCCCACTAGCTTATCAAATGGAGAACTTGTTAAAATGCACATTTTTAGGGTGAGTGAGTCTGACGCAGTAGTATGGAATTGGGGCTCAGAAATCCCCTATCCGTCACCTCCCTCTTTATTTTTAAAAAAACTGTAATAGTTGTTATTCATCATCTTTCAGTATCTGCACTTCCTTCCTATGTCACCTCACGTTATGAGACTGTATCTGCTATTATCTTGGAAGTTGGCATCCTCTCCTGCAGCCCAAAAGTATGCATGTTAATAACACCCCCTGATTCTGGTGCAGGTGATAAGTACTCTGTGCTTGAGAAAACATTCTTGTCTAGATTACTATAGCAAATTTTTGTCTAGATTATTGGTAAATTAAGAAGAATATAGGAAAACGGAAGAAATAGTTAAAAAAAATTTCAAAATGGGATCAGAGAAAAATTGCAGCAGAAATTACTCAAAAGGATAAAAGCATAAAGAAATTGGGTACTTAAGTTTTTAAAATTTATAATTGAAAAGATGAAAGTACTCAAAACACAAAAGGAGCTATATGACATAGGTGATGTAGTAGAGAGGAGTGAAAAGTCATTACAAATGGGACAGAGAAGGGTTTTCAGTGTTGTTTCCATAGACAGACCTAGGGAGAAACTGCTACAAAAGTAAGGTCTCGGTGCTTTTCCACAGGGAATCTTCATTGGCTTCTTCAGCTCAGCTACTACTTTACTCGTCTAGTTTGAGAAAAACTCAGATGAAACCAGATGAATTTTTATAATTAAAAACGTTGCTTCTGTCAGGAAATGATTGTAACTACCTTTTAGAACTCAAACGCTGATCTTTTATGAGCTGCTGGTCTGTGAAGAAGAGACCACTCACTCTAAGCTCCCAAGCCCTTTATTTGCAGTGCTGAGATTTGGGTGGTTCCGTTGAAGAAGGTGAGGGTAAAAAAGTTGTTCAGTTTGTACTCTTGTTACGTATCTTTTTCTGAATGACTAATTTTAGCTCATAAAATCAATTTATTTAAAAATAATCTTAAATAACTTCATAAGATCTGCTTATGTCTGCATTAAAATCAACAGTTAGATAGCATAGAAGTGGGACTGCCCACATACGAGAGGTTATTGAACACATGGAAATTTGTGTTTGAAAAATCTATATTAATCCTCATGAATTTTAGAAATATTCCTGATTTAGTATGTCAGGTTTTTTTGAAAGGGGAAATGTAAATGCCTTTGTCATTGTTATCATTAGATGAGCGTTTATGGACTATCTCTTTCCCCTGGGTTCTTTAAGCAAACACTCAGGTACATTGTTGGGTCTTGTGGCTTCCATATGATAAGATACTGTACACAAGGTTCCTTTTCAGGGCTTTCGCTTATAGTATGCTAAACAGAATAATAATAATGAAGCTCTTATAGTCTTAAAAGGAAGGAGTTAATATCATAGCATTTTTCAAAATCTGTGATGATTTAAAAATAAGGAAATGTGTTTTTAAGTGTTGAGGAGTAACGAACAGAGATGGCGTTTTGTTTCGGTCAGTAGTTATGCATTCAACTATTCTGAAGAACATTAGGCTGATGGTCTTAATTCTTTTAGCTGGAAGAGTGGTGGCTGAATGTTGCTTACCTGGATGTTCGCATACCATCACAACTGAATGTCAACTTTGCTGGTCCTGCGGCCCACAACGAACATTACTGGCCTCCCAAAAAGGGCACTAATTTAGAAAGAGGAAGTATAAACCTTTGGCATAACTTGAACTATTGGCAACTATTAAGAAAGTAAGGACATTTATGATAATTCAGTACTAGATTTACCCCAAATCTCAGATGGCACAATGTTGAATTTACTTATCTAGGGACGAATGCTATAGTTGTGACTGTTTGGTTTTTAAGTTTTTGGGTTTTTCATAATCATTTTATTGGGGGCTCGTACAACTCTTCACAATCCATCCATCCATCCATTGTGTCCAGCACATTTGTTGCCATCTTCATTCTCAAAACATTTGCTTTTTACTTGAGGGTTTTTAAGTTTTATGATAACTTCTTGATAAAAATATGTTTCTGTTTTAATAGAGAAAAACTGCCTGTTCATAAAGTTGGAAATACTCCTCTAGATATGAATCAATTCCGAATGCTGTTTTCTACCTGCAAGGTCCCAGGAATTACTAGAGATTCCATTGTTAATTATTTTAATACTGGTAAGTTTAAATTATGGGTACTTGTATTCATGAAAGCATTAAGATTTGTAGTTTCTACTTTGATACTATGAAACATTATTGTGAGCAAGATGTCTTTCTAGCTTTATAACTATCTTTGCTGGCTTTGGATGTAATGTAAGGGAATGGGTATTCTAAGCTGAACCTTACTAACATGGTTGAACACAGACCTGATGCTTATTTTATACCTTTGAGAGTTTAAAATTTTACTGAAAAGTAGAATTATGAATCAGTATTAATAAAATCCTGATGTAAAGAATCTGTATGCTTTCCCTCCTATCCTTATCCCTTATCTGAATTCTCATTCTGAGCATTTGATAATAGTGCCTCATTTAGTTCAGTGAACAGCCTTTCTTTTCTTCTTTACGTAAGGTTGGGCCTTTCCATCTTCTTGGAGGCCCCTAACGCAGATTCAGCCATCAGACTTCTGTTTCCAGTTATTCCAAAAATTTTTATTTAAACATTTTAATTTTAAAAATATAGTTATGAATGAATATTTTGTTATATAAAATTTTCTCTTAATGCAAAAGTTTTATACCCAGTTGTGCTTGTAGAATATGGGAAAATAAAGCAAAAGTTTTATACCCAGTTGTGCTTGTAGAATATGGGAAAGTAAAGCAAAAGTTTTATACCCAGTTGTGCTTGTAGAATATGGGAAATTTGTTATTTAAAATTTTCTCTTAAAGCAAAAGTTTTATACCCAGTTGTGCTTGTAGAATTTGGGAAATGAAGAACAAATATCAACACACCTGGTTTTGAACTCAGTCTTTGTGTTAGTTATCTAGAGCTGTGGTAGGAGAAATACCACAAGTGGGTGGCTGTAACAAACAACTACTTTTTTCATAATTGAAGGAAGTTTTGCTTAGTGCTCTCTATTTCACTTCCCTGGGTTTTAGAATATCCATTGCAATGGCAAAATACATGATCAAATGGTTTATTAAGGAAGTTAACAAGTTATCATGCCAGGTAGAAATGCTCTGGGTTGATGTGGTCATCAGGACAGGTTACAGAGTTCTTTTATGTATGATAATAAATGCCCCAAAGGGCATAGCACTCTGCTGGAAGCTAAACCTGAAGGCATTCAGCTCAAGCTTCCTGAATGAAGTGCCCAGAGGCACCCCACTCCAGTAAGCCAGAGCCTGAAATGACCCAGCTCCACTTGTGAAGGTCAGAAAAACCAGCTTCCTGAATTAAGTGCCCAGACTTACCCCACTCTCCAAGCCAGCCTCCTGCACAAAAGCCTCCCAGCTTTACTTGCTCCATGGGGTGGGAAGTCCATCGCTTTGTTCCATGCTTGGGTTCTTGGTTCTGTTGCTGCTCCTCTCGTGTTATAGCTATCTGCCGAATCCAGAAGGTTCATTGTACAGGGATCCTAAGGCTGGAGTATGTGCTCCACTCCTGGCTCTTGCTAGTATTGAGAACTCTCCCCCTGCTTCCTGTAAGTCTCATTTTATATACAGTAGGATGGCATTGCAGCGCATCCTAGTCACAGTTACTCACAAGTGAATCCTCTCAGTACTTTCCACACCTCACCAGGTCCATGCAGGAAAAAAAGGTATTTAGGGGAGTTAACAGACTTTGGCTAGAAGAGCCACTTTATATAATACATCCCCCCTGCTGCAGTTTGGGAGTCTAGGAGTTGGAATTCAAGTTGCTGGCTCTAGGACATAGATTCCCAAACTCATTTGGCCTACTGCCCCCTTTTTAGAAAAAAATTTCAAGGGAAAAATGCCCCCCCGGCACTTAAAAATATTTGCACTATAGCCCATCAACCAGGACAAAGTGTAGCTATCTGCTTGCGCAGCCCCTCTGGGTCATTGCAGCATCACTTGGGCCGGGGGATCAATATTGCTCACTGTGTTAGACATTGAAAGAAGAGTCTGTGCTTAGGGGTCCCATATCCAGAAACTCAGACCAGTCTAATATTATATTATATTATAATATATATTATATTATAAGTGGCATCCAGAGACTCCTGCCTTATAGGAGATGAACATATTTCATGGGATGATGTGCATAGAACACTTAACCTAGTTCCGTGTGTATAATGCAAACTAGGGAAATTTATTTCAGTGTCAGTGTTATCTTTTCTATCTCCTTTTTCTTTTGTCCTTTTTTAGAGGGAGGGCACAGAGATCATGTAAGAGTACTTTTGGTAAAGGGACTTATGCCTCAAAAATAGTAACATATCAAAGTAGTCCGAGGTGCACAGCAAGTCAGCAGTTCTCAGGTAGTCATGGTGTGCCACAGGAAGCCTAGGCTGGCTTATCAGTGGCATCCCAGATGTACTCAGTGCTTTATGTAAATGACAGACAGGGTCAGATCCTTTCCCTGTTACTAGAGCATGCATTGCCCTTATTTTTGTTTCTCTTTACTGAAAGTTATTTGGGAAACCATAGCTAGACATTACTACAACTAAATTATCTGTGAGCAATTAACATTACAATAATTCTAGAAAGAGACATGTTCATTCAAATGACTGTCCTGCAGGATTCCTCTGCTACTCTTCTTTCTCTTTGTTCCTTTTCCTAAATAAAGTTAGCAATAGTTTGAAATTTATATGATTCCATGGGGTGCAAGCATTTGAAATGCTTGTGGATTTCTAGATGTTTCACATGAACAAGTTTCACCAGTGTGTGTGTGTCATAATAACTGAAGCTCCATTAAGTTATTACTTTTTGTTCATGTAATATATTTCTAATCAGATATGTAAAATATTGGAGAAATGATTGATTTCTTCTTTTCTCTTGGATATAAATAATTAACTTTGCTCCTTTTTAACTTTTGGAAATTTGGGTCTTGTTTTCTGTTCCTTATTCCAGAGAGCGAAGGGTGTTCCCCAAGCCACATTGCAGTGCTGTGTCGAGGCCGAGTTTTTGCCTTTGATGTAATACATGAAGGATGTTTGATCACCCCACCAGAGATTCTCAGGTTTTCAAACTACTTTGTATGCCTTGAATCTTCTTAGGACGTAGATTCTTGCTTGATTGAAAAAAAATTAATGCACAGAATGGCCTCTGTATTAGGTGACAGTAAGGATTTTTTTATGTTGATTTTTAAAATCACTTTAATTTTATTTCTCATTCAAAATTTCAATTTTACTAGAGGTAGATGAATACATGCTTCTTGGAGAAAAGAAAAAATTTGAGATATTACCCTCATTCCCTGCCCACAATTAATCACTGTTAATAGTTTAGTGTCTTCTATCCTTCCAAACCTCATTCAATGAATTTACATGTACGCATAGCTTAACATTTTAAAAAAATGTATACATATACACAAACATTTGTTATTTATCTGTGTATATATACCATATATACTTGTGTATAAGCCGAGTTTTTCAGCACATTTTTTTATGCAGTTTTTGTGGTAAAATTAGGTGTCTCAGCTGATACTCAGGTTGGCTTACACTCAAGTATATACGGTATGTAGTTTTAAACTTTATTATAGATAATAGCAAAATGAAAGATAATCTAATGTAATCCTCCTGTATGAAAGTGTTTCAAAAAGTTTGTGGAATTTTCTAATTGAAAGATAACGGAAAATTTCCATGAACTTTTTGAAGCCTCCTTGTATTCATCCCTTAGTTCAGTAGCTATTAACTGCTAGTTTCAACAATTAATGTTGTTTCATCTCTCATTGTGCCCCACTCCCTTCTGGATTATTTTTAATGAAATCTCCATTTAATATTATCTACCAAATTATTTTAGTACATATCTCTAAAACACACATACAACACCACCATCATTTCACCTAATGATATACTTCTTTTAAAGAGTTAACAATATTTATCTCTTAATACTGTGTTCAAACTTCCTAGATTGTCCTACAAATGTTGAGTAGTATGTGTCTATATACACATTTTATATAGTTTTGTTATGTGTAACCAACATGTACAATATTGCACACATAATTGTACAACCAATTACTCACACAATCACCATTCAAGTCAACTAATAGAAAATTTCCAGTGGTCCAGAAGTCCCCTTGCACCTCCAACCACTTCCTATGCTTTCCTTTACTTCCAAGGCAGTCACCCACATTGCCGATAGTTTTTACTATTAAAAAAGTACCTGTACACAATTCTGTACAAGTCTGTAGTGCCCATGTGCATGAGTTGCTCTCCAGTATGCATCCCCCGCCTAAGAGAAGACTTGCTGAGCCATAGGGACGTGCACAGTAGATTCAGTCAATTTGCCAGTTTTCTCAAGCGCTTGTTTCAGTAAGCACGTCTACCAGCTTGAGTATTCTAAGAGGTGGTAATAGATTCTGGGTCTCAGCTCCTTACTAGTTCGAGGTGTTGAACTTCACAGAATTGGAGAACATGCTAACTGCCTTTTCTCTTCAAGATGTCTCTTCAGTGTAAGAAACGCTGTACACTACTGAGGCGTCGTACAGGTGTTTTTATGATGAACAGAAGTTCTTAATTTAAATTTAGTTCAAAATGTCAATTTTTTACCATATGGACCAAACTTTTTGTGCCCTGATTTTATTTCCTTATCAAATTCTAAGAAGATAATAAATTATTTTCTAAAATTTTGCTTTGTCTTTCACTGTAGTTCAAAGCCAGCTGCTCACTGGGAGGAAGAAGGGGCTTCTGTTCCCATAAAGACACCCCCAGGGGCTGGTCTCCCCACTACTAGAGGGGCTGTGAGTCAGAATTGACTCGATGGCAGTGAGTTTGAGTTTTGAGTGAATTATAGCTAGTGAAGAATCAATTACTGATTTTTTTACAGTGTTTCAGACAAATTATGATAGCACAATAAGAAATCTTTTACATGAGATTTTCCTTTTTCTTTCTTTTTTTAAAAAATCGTTTTATTAGGGGCTCATACAACTCTTATCACAATCCATACATACATCAATTGTGGGATTTTCCTTTTTCAGCATGATAAAAAATTGTCCTCTTTTGTACAATTTGAGAGCTTCATCAAATTCTGAAAGATTTTCTAAATATTTTATTAATCTATTTCTTACTCTTTAATTTTGGTAAGTAACATTTTCTGATTTAGCAGTTTGTACAGCTACAATTACATGTACAATTCAGTGGCACGGATTATACTCACCATGCTGTGCCACTGTGATCACCGTCTTTTTTTCAAAATGATTGCACCCTCATGAACAGACACTCAGTGCTCCAAGCAATGACGTCCCCTCCCCTCTCACTCCCACCTGGTCACCACTAATAAGCTTTCGTTTCATGCCTATTTCATGTATAGGAAGGATCAGCCACTGTTTGTCCCTTTGTGACTGACTTATTTTACTCAGCAAATGTTTTCAGGGTTCATACATCTATGTTGTAACCTGTAGGAAGACTGCATTTATCTTTTGGGCTGAATAATACTCTGTTGTGTGTGTGTATCATTTTTTCTTGTTCTTTTATCTATTGATGGGCATTTCACATTTTGACTAGTGTTAATAGTGCTGCAGTGAACGTTGATGGACAGTTTCATGTTTGTAGCCCTGTTTTCAGTTCTCTGGATTTGGTAAAATAGAAGGTCAGAGAAAGTAAGACCTTCAACAGGACGGATTGACACAGTGGCTGTGACAGTGACCTTCAACAGAATGGTTGTGAAGCCGGTGCAGGACTGAGCAGTGTTGCATTCTGTTGTACATCGGGTTGCTGGAATAGACACCTATATTTACACAGAAAAATGTACAAAGATCCAACAGTCACTACATGTACAATTTAGTGATGCTGATACGTTCTTCCGGTTGTACAATCGCGCTCACCTTTCCGAGTTGCTTCTCCCTCATTTCACAAACTCAGTGCTACCGAGGGTTCCTGTTAATCTTTTGAGTGAATGTTGTCAATTAGATCCTGTAAAGAGAGTTTTTGGAAGGGCATAATGCCCCAAGGCAGATATTTTTTTTAATAGTTAAGCCATACTATCGTTTGGTTTTAGGAAGACTTGCATTATTTTTATTTTAAGGTTTAAAGATTATGTTAGAGCAACAATTTCAGGATTCATCCACCCATCATGGATCCAGAAAGTCTAGAGTCAATGATAATTTCACATTGTGTTCTATAGTTGCCTCCTTTTGTTCGGTATTCTCTGGAATCTGATCGGAATGTTTAGTAATTGTAAGTGAACATCATTCAGATTTTCTGGTTTTGTGGTAAAGGAGGCACGTAGTTGTTCAGAGATGCAGTTAGTTAAACATTCCAGGTCCCATTTCTCCCCTGTTGACGCGCCCTCCTCCATCGTGTCACGTGGACAAAGACCATTTGGTGTGGTTCAGACGGTCACTGGCAAACTTTTAAGAACCTGGGCACTAACTATCATAAACTGGGAAGTAGCAAAGCATTGAACACTTTTATTAGGCCAGTTATGTGGGATAATCCATGAAACCATGACCCTAAATTTCCGAATCAAAGAAGCAAATTCCATTAGCTATTTGGTTGTATGTAAACAGTTATAACAGCTACTCTCTTTTTTGCTTGTCATTGATGTAAATATACTTATCTCACTTTTGCCAATTTCACGTTTTACAGGTATATAACCTATTGGCACAATGCTTATAATAGGCTATCATCCAACCCTATCTTTGATGGAATTTTTCCTTCACTGTTAACTGACTTTTCCTCCCTCCCTACTGCCCATGTTAACCTCTGAGAAATTTGGTCTCTGTACATTTGCCTTTTCTTGTCTTTTGATATAAATGTGATTATACAAAAATTGTCCTTTTTATTGGCTTATTTCACTTAGCATCATGTCTTTAAGCTCTATCTATACTGTAATGTGCAGGAATACTTAATATCCATAGGCTGAGTAGTATTCCAGTGTATGTATGTACTGCCTCAAGCTGCTTAGCTCTTGTTGACTCTCTCTCTAAATATTCCATAGGCACTTGACGTACATTCAAAAGAAGTGCCATAGTGAACCCAACGGACCTGGGGTAGCAGCTTTAACCAGTGAAGAGCGTACTCGTTGGGCTAAGGTTTTAATTTATCTATTTCCTAATGAACTTTCCCCCAAACAAATGCATTATATTTTCTGGTCATAACATGTTTCACTTGTAATGTTTAGTCATTATCCCCTTGCCTTTTAGGCACGTGAATATCTAATTGGTCTTACTCCAGAAAATTTGACTATATTAGAAAAAATCCAGAGCAGTATATTGGTTTATTGCATGAATGATGGCAGTCCACATGTAACACCAGAAGATTATTCTCAGGTACTTAACTCTCTTTGCTCTATTTTTTCTCACAATTTTTCCTTTTTTAGGATTCTTGTGCATCTTAAACATGAGCAGATTTCCCCTGCTTATTTTATACACATATGTTCTTAGCACTCCTCTTTGTACATCTCATGCCGACATTATTCAACTTTTTTTTTACATTAATCGCACCTATGGAAAACTTGCACGCAACATTGGTTAAGTGAGCTTCTCATACCAGATACAGCATGAGACCGTACCTGTAATCCAAACCTATGTGCCTTGACACCTGGGTTGGAAATGTTTGTCCAATATTTATATAATTCTCATGAATAGCTTACTATATCATATGATTTTATTGAACACACTGACTTCAGTGAGTTTAAAGTTAACTGCAATCTTATTTAGTCTTCCTTTCTTGGGGTAATGCTATTTTCTGGAAAATATAAAGTAGTAATCATATTATTAGCTTCTTAGTCTTTTGAAAACATTTAAATCATTTCAAAATGAAGTTGTCAGGATCAAATGATAGGAATAAAATTTTCTGGAATTAAAACACCTCACAGCTAGAAACCGACCTTTTCTTTATTCAGCTGTTTATATATATATTTTTTAAGTAGGAGAATCATCAAACTTCTTTCTAAGCTGATTTTAAAGTCTGTGCCATTAGATGTATGTTCTTTGTACAAGGAACTGAATATGGATTTTTTTCAAGGTTTACTTTCCTAAAATGACATGCGATATTTGCTCCGTGTTTTAATTGTGTATGGTTCAAACGCTCTTGCAGTCCACCATTAGAGTATATGTAGAAGGAGCCCTGGTAGTGTAGTGGGCTACACTTTGGGCTGCTAACTGAAAGGCCAGCAGTTCAAAACCGACTAGCCCCTTTGTGGGAGGAAGATGAAGCTTCTAGTCCATAAAGAGTTACAGTCTTGGGAAGGCAGGGGGGCTTTTGTACTCTTCCTATAGGCTGGCTGTTAATCGGAACCGACTCAATGGCAGTGAGTGAGCAGCCTAAATATTTACATATATACACACTCATGTGAGGGAGCTTCAAAAATTTTGTGGAACAATACCATTGTCCTTTTTTTCCCCAAAAAAGTTTTATTGGCATATCATTTATATGTCATACATTTCAATAGTTCAGTCATATGAAGGAGAATTGTACAATCATCAGCATACCAGTATCTTTTAATTCTATTTTCTCATAAACTTTCTGAAGCCCCTTTGTGGTAACATGTATAATAGAAGCTTTGTATGACAGTGGCTACCTTAACTGTCTTCATTGTGTTCTGATATGTGTTCTTTCTCTTTTATTACATTTCTTTTTCTGAAGAATACTGAATACGATGTCCTGAATTGATGGTGTGAATCACAGCTGGGCCATGACCTACAGTTAGAAAAGCATATTTATAGCATCACCAAACTTCTAAGTCTATTTTAAAATATACATTGGATATATGTTCTAGGTTCAGGGAACTGGATATGGATATACTTTTATAACTTTCTTAAAATAACAGTGAATATTTGCTCTGTGTGTTCATTGAGTATGGTTAAATAGATGTTCAGACTGTAGTTCGAGAGCGGGATGTGAATATTTGTGGTACTTTCTTCTTCAGCAGACTTTAATGACTGCACGTATTAAGGCCTTGTATATGCCGTTCAAATTGTTAAGGTCTTGCCTCTTTGATGATATGTTCTTTAAGAATCCATCGTATTGGGTCTTCTGGAAGATTTTCCTTAAGGTTTTGAGAAATATCTATCTGAAGTTATAGCTAGATTTATTATTAGTACCTTTGGATATAATTCTATTCTTCCCTCATTTAGTTTACTTGAAGTAGGAAAAGTGAGCTGATATAAATGTATGTGTTTAAGATGAAAATACTTAATAAATCAATTTGGAAAATTATATCTGTTTTAGATAAGTTCAATGATCCTTGCTGGAGATCCAACAGTACTGTGGGGTGACAAATCCTATAACTTGGTTTCCTTTTCTAATGGATTATTTGGCTGTCATGCTGATGTAAGTATACTACTGAATTGATTTTTCCTTTAATCCCCTAGGTGAATTCAAATGGCAGTAAACCATAAGTACTGATGATGCTTTGTGGTAATATAAGTAACCTCTTCTCTAGTTTATGGCATTATAGGAAAAGTGTAATCATGAATTCTCAGTGGAAATACTAGTATGGTACAGCTGTAGTAATTTGTGAAGAGTCCTGACGGTGTAGTGGTTACACATTGTGCTGCTATCCACATGGTTGGCAGATCAAAACCAACAGCAACTCCCAAGGAGAGAAAATGGGCCATCTCTTCCCATAAACAGATACCATCTCACAAAGCCACAGGGGTTCTCGATGGGGTTCACAGCACAGACTCAATGGCAGTGAGCTGAGTTGTTGAGATAGTAAGTTATCTGTAGTTAGGCCAACAATTTGGGGTAGTTTCAAAATGTAAATTGCATGCATTTAAAAATTTAGTACAAGCTCTTTTAAGACCCATCTATTTCTTCAAAATTATAACTGATTTAATTATTGGTAACATTTTATATATGTTCTATCTATAGTGACATATATATATGGATGTATTTCTAAATGTATCTATTTCTCTAAAATGACATGCAATCTTTGGTACTTGGGGTATTTAATTACAACTATTAATATTCATTTTAATATAAAATATTCACCATCTTTATAAATTTTGACCTTTCATAATTTTGTTTTTGTTAATTTCATATTTTCTTTCTTCTCCTCTGAGTTAGTCTGGGTAGACTAGAGAGACAAAGTTCATAGACACATATTTTATAAGAAAGAGTTTTATATAAAGGGTAAATGTACATTTAGAAAGCATCCCAACCCAGTGCTGTCCAAGCCCATAAATCCAACATTAGCCCATATGTCTGACACTGATTTACAAAGCCTTCCTCAATCTCAAAAAACACACTCAATGATGCCAAATGCAGGAGGAAAAGTCGAATCAGTGAGCGTGTAAGCATCTCCACGTGGCTTCTCCAGCACCCAGGCTACATCAGGGTAGGTGTCAGGGTAGCCAGCCCCTAACAAATTATCACAGACCCAGTAGGTGCAATTGTACAGTGATAATAGGCAAAGATGATAGTAAAGTCATAGAGAATATGAGATAGAAGAGAGATTGAAATAATGGAGTCAGACTCATTTCATGGTAGCAGCTCACCTCAGCAACTCTTGGTGGTCCAGGGCAGGAGAGAGAGAGAGATTTATTGCTAACTAAGGCTTACATATCTTTTGGGGACCTGCAAGCCCCCTAATTACATGTAAAGACAACGTCACAGGAAAGGTAATACACTAATGGGAGGGGGACAATCTAGAGGTATACGCACAATAGGAGGAGGGTACACATGTGACAAGATGGGCGGATCCTAGATTCTTGATGGAGGCCTAACCTTGACTGCCCTAGAGCTGGAGACTTTATTTAGCCTGAGCTTTCAGGGGAAGCAATCCACCGTCTCCAACAGCAGGGAGTGAGCTCTGCCTCTTGTGGGGGAAACAATGGTGTCTGCTTGCTCTGGATGGCAGGAGTCTTCAGGGAGATGACTTGACAATCATTTATCATTAGTTGCAAGCAGTGTCCTAAGTCTAACATACATATTTGGGGGAGTCGAACTGGAGAAGACTTTTTCTATCCCACAGGTAGGTCCATGTGGCTTCTCAGGGATATCTCACAGGAAGTGAGCCTTTCCAGCTGAGGCAGGGAACTAGCTAGGCAACTTTCCTCTAGTTCCTAAATGCTTCCTCCCCGCCCCCACTATCATGACTCGAATTCGACCTTGCAAGTCTGGCTAGACCAGTACAGATAGGAATTGGAAATACAGGGAATCCAGGGTGGATGATCCCTACAGGACCAGTGGTGTGAGTGGCGATACTGGGAGGGTAGAGGGAGAGTGGGTAGGAAAGAGGGAACCAATTATAAGGAACTGTGTGTGACCTCCCTGGGGGACAGACAACAGAAAAGTGGGTGAAGGGAGACATCGGACAGGGCAAGATATGACAAAATAACAATTTATAAATTATCAAGGGCTCATGAGGGACGGGGGAGCGGGGAGGGAGGGGAAAATGAGGACCTAATGCTGGGGCTTAAGTGGAGAGGAAATGTTTTGAGAATGATGAGGGCAATGAATGTACAAATGCGCTTTACACAATTGATGTATGTATGGATTGTGATAAGAGTTGTAAGAGCCCCTAATAAAATGATTAGAAAAAAAAAACTGGAAACAAGGAATCCAGGACAGATAAATCCTTCAGGACCAATAATGAGAGTAGCTATACCAGGAGGTTAAAGTGGAGGAGAAAGGGGAAACGGATTACAAGGATCTACATATAACCTCCTCCCTGGGGGATGGACAACAGAAAACTGGGTGAAGGGAGATGTCGGTCAGTGTAAGACATGACAAAAATAATAATTTATAAATTATCAAGGGTTCGTGAAGGAGGGGGCATGAGGAGGGAGGGGAAAAATGAAGAGCTAATAGCAAGGGCTCAAGTAGAATGAAAATGTTTTGAGAATGATGATGGCAACAAATGTACAAATGTGCTTGACACATTGGATGGATGGATGGATGGATTGTGATTAATTGTACGAGCCCCCAATAAAATGATTACAAAGATGAGGGTGGGAGGGGGGAAGGGAGGGAAAAAGAGGAGCTGATATAGAGAGCTCAAATAGAAAGTAAATGTTTAGAAAATGATGGCAACATATGTACAAATATGTTTAATACAATTGATATATGGATTGTTATAAGAGCTGTAGGAGCCCCCAATAAAATGACCTTGTAATAAATGGGAAAAAAAAAAAAAGAATGCAGACAGGGAAGGTGAAAGTAAGTCTATTGGGTCAAGTTTTAATGACAAAATATTCAACATCTTGTTTGTTTTCATTTCAGCATTCTCCTTATGATGCCATGGTTCTGGTAAACATCAACAATTATGTTGATGTAAAGATTTTTGAGAATGAAGGGAAATGGAAGGTATGTTAAAAAAAGATTTTTTCCCTTTACCATACTTTTTTTATAGACAGACTATTTTTAAGTCTTTTCTGTTTTCAGGGTTCAGAGAAAGTCCGGGATGTGCCACTTCCTCAGGAGCTTGTTTTCACGGTGGACGAGAAAATATTAAATGACATAGAACAAGCAAAGGCCCAATTTTTTAAGCAGGTATATTATTTTATCTTAGCTAGTAATTCTTTCTCTTTTATTAATTAACAATATAAAGTTTGGCTATTATCAAATCCATACATTATGACACATTTTATAATTAAAATTGTAATGCCTTTAAATATTTATTTCTGATGATTAATATAAATTGTGATGTTGTTATCTTTGGCATATTCTCCTTATATGATTTTTGATGTTCCCATTTACTAACTCTTTTTGTTAGGCATCTGATCTCGATATTGTGGTTTCTGCCTTTACATCTTTTGGTAAAAAGCTAACAAAGAAGAAGAAGCTCCACCCTGACACATTTGTTCAGCTTGCACTTCAGTTGGCCTATTACAGACTTATTGGACGGTGAGGAACACCCATTTGTCATGTTCAGAACCCTGAAGTCTAGAGGCTTACCCTTTCCATAGCCATCCCTTTCTCCCGCTTCCTTTTCTCACTTCCCTCCAGTTGGTACACTGTCCTAATTGGCACTTCCATCAGTAGTTCTTGGGGGTTTAATCAATCTTTAATAGGTTACAGATTTATGAGTTCATGGAAAGTTATGAATCTATAGATTATTTAGTCTTTCTCATTGTTAGGATGTTAGGACTGGCCGTTGTGACTGTCTTACATCTAAAGCATAAGTAGAAACTGCTTCATCTTTAAATTGATACCTAGGTCATTTATGTTTAATGTCATTACTTATAAGATGAGGTTTAAATCTACTCTCTTGCTGTTTCTTTTTCTCCTGTATGCTCTTGGCCTCATCTTTTTTGTATTTTTTCTTTTGCATTCATAGTTTGCCTTTTTTTGTTTTGTCTATTGTTCCACTTTATATGCAATACCAACGATACGTCTTTTAATGCTTTTATCATTTTTATTTTTAGTAGAGCTTGTGAAATACATCTTTATAAATCAACCTTCCCCCTCCCCAACAAACAAACAAACAAACACAACAAAAGCTCCTGCTCTCAAATGAGTCCCCTCCTCACAGTGACCCTATGGAGGGTCTGAGCAGACTGACTAATGAGCCAACATCCGCATCTTTCTCCTCGGGAGCTTCTAATGGTTTGAATTGCCAACTCCTTTTAAATAATATGTGCCACTTCACAGGTAAGAAGTCTTAGTATTGTGTTTGGATAATTGGCTACTAATGAGAGTTCAGTGGTTCAAACCCATTAGCAACTCCTCAGGAGAACATGTCTCTTCTAGCAAGGCTTGTCACTGTTTGGTTGCTCTGAAGTGAATTCAGCTCAAGGGCAAAGAGCCTACCTCTACATACATTTTCCACTTCACATGTAACTGAAGAGCCTTAAAGCAATATGCTTCTATTTTTCTTTTGCCATTTGTTTGTACTATTATTGCCATATATTATACGTCTATACATGTTATTTTTGACTCAAGCAATGATCTGTTTTATTGTGGTAAAATATACCAAATATATATTTACTATTTTATAACTATCATAAATATGCAGTTCAATGGCATTGATTACATCCACAGTGTTTGGGGGGGAAAGTGAAGATAGTTGCACACCACTCTATTCCTATTAAACAGTATTTTGTCATTCGCTCTGTCACAGTCCTGGGAGCATGGAATCTCTCTGTCTCTGTGGAATTTTACCTAGTCCAGATACTTCCTGAAAGTGGAATCATATCCTCTTTGTCCTGATGGACCTGATTCTTTCCACGTAGCAGGATGATTTCAAGATCCGTCTCTGTTGTAGCTTACATCAGAACTTCCTTTTACGGCTGGATAATTTCCATTGCATGCACATGCCACATTTTGTTTACCCATTTATTTGTTGATTAGCACCGTTCGGCTATTGTAAATGTTTCTATGAACATTTCAGTACACTTGTCAACTGGAGTCCTGCTTCCACTTCTTTTTAGAGTGTGCCTTCGTCATAAGGTCATTCTGTCGCCAATGTTTTGAGGAACTGCTGCACATTTTCCATAGTGGCGGCACCTTTTTTTATTACCACCAACAATGCACATGTTCTAATCTGTCCATGTCTTTGACAACACTGGCTCTTTTCTATTTATTTATTTGTTTGAATAGTCATCCTGGTAGATGTGGCTATTAAAATAAAATCATCATCCTAATAGGTGTGAAAGGATCCCTGGGGCCACAGTGTGTTCAGTGTTGGGCTGCTAACTGCAAGGTTGCCAGTTCAAGTCAACCGGCCACTCTTTGTGAGAAAGAAGAGGGTGTCTGCTTTTATTAAGATTTACAGGCTCGGAAACGCTACGTCGGGTCACTATGATTAGCAGTAAACCTGTGGGCAGTTAGTTTGGGAACTTTTAGTAGATGTGAAGCTGTATCTCAAGTAGTGGTTTTACTTGCATTTCCCTACTGACTTGTCATGTTAAAAATCATAATGATGTTATGCTCATTGGCTGTTTATAGATTTCTTTAGAGAAATGCCGATTCAAACCCTTAACTCATTTTTGTAGAGGGTTGTCTTTTTTTATTGCTCAGTTATAAAAGTGCTTTTTATGTTCTGGACACTAGATGCTTACCAGATAGATGATGTGCAAATCTTTTCTTCCATTCTACGGTACTATCTTTTCACTCTTGAGAGTATCTTTTGTGAAAAATTTTAATTAAATCTAAGATATATCTTTTCTTTAGTCATTGTACTTTTGTTGTCATATTTAAGAACTTTGCCAAATCCAAGGTCATGAAAATTTGCCCCTGTGTTATTTTCTAAGCATTTCATTAAGCATTGATATTTTAATAAAGGAATAAAAGAATAAGGATTTCCTATTGGTTTTCTACTGCTGTCGTGGCTTAAAACAATACACTTTTTATTTTCTTGTTTTTGTGGATCAGGAATTCAGACATGACTAATCTGGTGCCTTTTGCTCAAAACTTCTCTTGAAATTGTGTAGGCTAAGGGCTGTGTTCTTATCTGTACAAACTTGCTTACTTAGTTCTTAGAATGTAATCCTTCTATTGGCCAAGTCCTCCTTCAGTTTCTTGCCATTAGAGCCTCTCTGTGAGAAAGCTTCCAACATTGCAACTCGCTTTTACATGATAAGGTAGTGAGGAAAGTAAAAAAGGCTCTTTGTATCCTAATTTCAGAAGTGAACATTACCTTCATTTTTGCCCTATTCTTGCCATGAAAAATGAGTCAATAGGTACAGCCCACATTCAAAGTGAGAGGATTCTTTTTTTTTTTTTCTTTTTTAACATTTTATTAGGGGCTCATACAACTGTTATCCCAATCCATACACACATCAATTGTGTAAAGCGCATTTGTACATCGTTTCTCAAAACATTTTCTCTCCATTTAAACCCCCGACATTGGGTCCTCATTTTTCCCCTCCCTCCCCGCTCCCCCCTCCCGCATGAACCCTTGATAGTTTATAAATGGGTATTTTGTCATATCTTGCCCTGTCCGACGTCTCCCTTCATCCACTTTTCGGTTGTCTGTCCCCCAGGGAGGAGGTCACACACAGTTCCATGTGAGAGGATTCTTTTTTTAAAAATTATTTTATTGGGGGATCGTACAATTCTCATCACAATCCAAACATACATCCATTGTGTCAAGCACATATGTACATTCGCTGCCCTCATCATTCTCAAAACATTTGCCCTCCATCTCAGCCCTTAATATCAGTTGCTCATTTCCCCCCTCCCTTTCCACCCCCCGCCCCCTCCCTCATGAACCCTTCATAATTCAGAGAGGATTCTTTTAAAGGCCTGAGTAATAGGATGTAGGGGGCGCTCTGGTGGCACAGTACTAATGTGGTGGGCTGCTAACTAACCACAGAGCAGCAGATAGAAGCCACCAGACACTTGGAGGAAGCAAGATGAGCCTTTCTACTTCCATAAGGAGTTACAGGCTCAATAACCCACAGAGCCAGTTCTACCCTGTTCTCTAAGGTACCCACGAGTTGGAAATGACTTGATGGCAGTGAGTTTTGTTTTTTGGTTTTGAGGGAGCTGTGAGGACATCTCCAATACATGGAAATTGACCATTGCTAAGCCTTTTAAACAGCTCATATTTTAGCAGGCCTGTCTACCAAAGCATTTTATGCTCTTTGGTTTTGAAAGTAGATTTTTTGGTATTGGAAGTTCCATCTCTAATCTGTATTTTAGGGCTTAGGCAGCTTTTTTAGTGAATTCTGTAATGATATTAAGCATTTATTAGATAAAAGGGTAAACTTTTTTAGTAAAAGAGGTACAATTGCTTGAAAGTTTAAGATGGTGCTTTTTTCTTTTTTTTTAAAACATTTTATTAGGGGCTCATACAACTGTTATCACAATTTCTTTCTTAGCATATATTCTCATTTTAATTTCTTCTTTTAGCCCAGGTTGCTGTTATGAAACAGCTGCGACAAGATTTTTTTACCACGGTCGTACTGAAACTGTGCGATCCTGTACGGTAGAAGCAGTCAAGTGGTGCCAGTCCATGCAAGATCCTTCTGCTCAAGTGAGTATTTGTAAAAGAAATGCTCACCAGATTTAATGTTTCTAAAGAGTTCTTGACCCTTGAATAACGAGCTTCTTTGCTTCAGTTTCCCTGGAGCATTACAATACTGTGAGACTCCCCCATTAAGTTTCAAAGCATTTGTTCCTTTGTTGGTGAGGTATCTGCTTGGAAAGAATATGCTATGGAATGTCAAGGGCGCGTAATGTAGTCCATCCTCCTCACTGTGTGTGGAAGGGCCTATCACTGACTCAGAGAGGATTGACTCGCTCAGGATTTGAAAGAAGCCCACGGAGCCATTTTCTAGACAAAGTTTTTCAATTCATTGCTTTACTGATCTACCTTCAGAACGGTACCAGTCAAGTGCAGATTCTCCCAAAGTCGTCTTGTTCTGACTGATGTTTCTGAGCCTCTCTTTCATCTCTTTGCACAGGTGTAGTGGATTTGATATCTGTGTATTTGATATAGTGGCATTCACATGAATAGTTTCCATTTACCTTGAAAAATATTTCCAGCTACCAATCCTCCTTTGTTTACAGTGGTCACTTTGTGGTTACCAGTAATTAGCAGTATTTCTTGATTTCCTGTTTGATAGATTTCAGACTGCAGAAGTGAACAAAAGTCTTAAGTTTCTTTATCTAATTTCATAGAACTGCGTTATTATCTCTTTGCACAGCATTGCATTCCCTTTTGAAATCACAGTTGCTTTTTCCCCTGTACTTGTTAAAGTCATAACAGTGCTGCTCTCACGTTTCCGTTCTCTTATTATATGAAGTGATCGATAAGCAGGGCTTATCGGAAAGAAACAGGAGCCTGGTGGTGTGGTTAAAACACTGGGCCGCTCCTTAAAGCGTCAGTGCCTGGCACCTGCCAGCTGCTCCAGGGAACAACAACCTGGGTTTGTGTCTGTCCAGATTCACAGCCGTTGAAATGATCTAAAGCCGCCCTGCTCCCTCCTGCAGGGTCTCTGAGTTTGAATGGACCCAATATCAGTGGACTTTGGCTTATAGGTAGAAGGGAGTCCTTGGGTGGTGCAAATGGTTAGCATGCTCAGCTGCTAACTGCGTGGTTGAAGATTAGTGTGTGTACCTCTCACGTTAGACCTGGCACCCTATCTGAAAAATTCGCCATGGGAGCCCGAGGGAGTACACTTGTACTCTGCTGAGGAGAGTCAAGGCAGTGCCACCGGGTGTTGCTTTGCAGATAGGAAAGAAAAGGCCGTGGAATAAGAAAAAGACCTGTAAGTGTGTAGCATAGATTATCTTAGAAACATTTTTCTCTTCCAAATTATCTCAATCTTATAATGAGCTCAGGGTTTTTATTTGTTTGGCTTTTTTAATTGAAGCATCTTTTGCCTTTTGTTAACACAGCTTCTTGAGCGGCGGGAAAAGATGCTGCAAGCTTTCACAAAGCATAATAAAATGATGAAAGATTGTTCGACGGGGAAAGGTACTTGGACTGGAAATATTCTGATTGCCCCCACTGAGTCTTATGTTGAAACTGTTTTCTAACTTCAGATTTGGGGTTTCATGCAGGATTTGACCGCCATCTTTTGGGTCTCTTACTCATAGCAAAAGAGGCAGGGCTCCCTGATCCAGAGCTCTATACAGACCCGCTCTTCTCCAGAAGGTAAGAGAGCATTGTGTTTATAATGTCATCCGTTTTTCATGTGAATGTTTAAAACACACCTCAGAAACATTATGAGCATCTCTAGGTCTATTAAAATAGCCTGTATTTGTGCCATTCAGTGGAGGAGGTGGAAATTTTGTTCTCTCAACAAGTCTCCTTGGTTATTTCCGAGTCCAAGGAGTGGCGGTTCCCATGGTGCACAATGGCTTTGGATTTTTCTACCACATCAGAGATGACAGGTGAGGCTGCTGTTTAATTCTTGTGGTGCTATAGTATACGAAAGCTATCGCTTTTCTTGTTTGCATATGTTTTTTCTGCGTTGTGAGTATGATTGTGTTGTCATCTGTCACTTGTCTCGTTTGACTATTGTTCCCTCCACTTAGGCAGCTCGCTCGGTTTGTTTCTCTCTTCTGCTTCCTTTAGTGGACCCTTTAAAAAATCATTTTATTAGGGGCTCATACAACTCTTATCACAATCCGTACATACATCAATTGTGTAAAGCACATTTGTACATTCATTGCCCTCATCATTCTCATAACATTTGCTCTCCACTTAAGCCCTGGCACCAGCTCCTCATTTTTCCCCTCCCTCCCCATTCCCCTATCCCTCATGAACCCTTGATAATTTATAAATTATTATTTTGTCATATCTTACACTGTCCAACATCTCCCTTCACCCACTTTTCTGTTGTCCATCCCCCAGGGAGGAGGTTATATGTAGATCCTGTAATCAGTTCCCCCTTTCTACCCCACCCTCCCCAGTGGACACTTTTCAAAACTGTCTTATAAGTTCTTTGGTGCAGAACGCAGTTTAAGACTGACTCGGTGACTTTATCATTCCCCCAAATCAGGGCACGTTTGAACATAGTTGGTCTATGTCAGAGGAAAGCAGGCTTGGAAGCACTTCAAATGGAGTACATATGATATATTTCACTTTTGAATATATTGCTTTTGTACTTTTAGAGTCTTTTTACAGTCTATTGCTTTTTCAGATTTTTATCAGCTTTCATTTCACATGTGATTTGTGCTGTCATTTAAACCAGTAATATATATTGTTGACCAATCAGTCTTTGAGATATGTCTGTTCGTAAACGTTGATGTACAAGTTAAAGGTTGCATTTTATAGGTTAAAAATGGGTTAAACTTTTTCACACAAAGAGGTCAGAGATGTAAAATCATTCCTGCTCTACAGAAAGGGAGCATTCTAACAAATTGCCCGACGAGCAGTGGATCTTGCAGTGAGAAGAGTTCAGGCCAAGTATACCGTAACTCTGGCATATTGTAAATCTACCTGCCCTTTTTACAAATCCATTTTCACTTTTTATATTTCAGGCAATTCCCAATGCCATTAAATATGTATTAAGAAGCTAAGAATGTCCAATCTTATAGATATCCATCGTGTATAATATTGGTTCCCTATTCCAGTCTTCCCATCGTGTCAAATAATGTCTGATGTTGTATCCTTCCTTGTATTATCAGACCATTACCAATTCTTTTTTTAAACCAATTGTATTATTTTTTTACTAATTATTAAAACTTCCGATTTGATGGCAGATATATCACAGCATAACTTCAGTTCTCTGTTTGCTTAGGAAGTTAAACACATTTTCATCATTTATCGATACTGTATTTCTTTCTTGAATTGTCTACATGGAGAAAGTATGTTATCTCTCTTTTTTATTATTAAAAAAACACCTTTATGCATGACTGGTGGTTTAAAGATCCAATCTGGTTTTCTGGTCAACAATCCATGTGCACTTTGATCCATATTGTTGATTTTAGTCCCCACGATGTAACCCTACTCACCCCATTTCCTCCCTGGACTTACTGTTTGCAGTCCACCTCCTTTCCCGACCCCTCCTGCTTTCTGAAAGTGGTTTACCATTTAGCAAGTTAATTGAATTTTGCAAACTCATATTCATTTATAGAAAGAAACATATGTTACTACACATTTGAGAATTACATGCACAGTGTGGCTGAAAAATAACTCGTGATTACAATCAGGAGGTGCAACAAGGCAGGGCTTCTTGTAGGTGCTTTCGTCAAAGAGAATCCTTCTGAGTATTGGTTTTGTCATTATATAGTGAACTAGAGCACGTTTTTACTTTATCTGCTTAATTCAGAGGACATGCTGAATGCATAATCTACTGTCCTTTTCGGTGATGTGGACATTGCATGATTTTCCAAAGCTTTACGGTGCATAACCATGCAAGTGGAGCTCACACCATGCTATGCCAAGGAAAACTCTTAGTGGAAAGGCTACTTCCAAGGCAGTTGGTAGCCTCCTTGCTCTTCTGTGCCCGCAAGAGTCAAGGATCACTTCTCTGTCCTCCAGCTTTCTGGAGTTACTGTTCACTCCTGCTGAGTGTGGGGTTTCTTCCTTAGGGAGCGACGGAAAAAGATAGTGGGGGTTTCTCTCTTTGACTTTAGAAACAAACTTTCCCTTATCCTATATTGTAATTTCTCAGCCTCTTCAAGATTTACATACATATTTTTAAATTTTATTGGGGGCTCTGACAGCTCTTATCACAATCCATCCGTCCATCCACATACCACTGTGTCAGGCACTTCTGTACATAGGTTGTCGTCATCCTTTTCAAAACCTGTTCTTTCTACTTGAGTCCCTGGCACATATTTTTTTAAATAAAATAGTTCAAATTTCATTGCAATCAGTGACATGAATTCAAGTTCCATTTTATTTCATTTAGGGTTCTTTAGTAGGTTGTCTTTTTATTTTAGAACACAGTAAGACCTTAATCCAGATTACTCCTGGGCTCTGACAAATTTTTGTTCCCTCTTAGCCTCCGATTCTAATGCCACAGTAAATCAGATATTATCTAGTGTCTTGTGTAACTCTAACTTTATCTCTCTCTGTGGTCAGATTACATTTACTCAATGTCAGCAAGAATCGACATTTCTTGTGTGAATGCCAGATAGAGAAAAGGTCATATTACCATTTGGAGCCTTTACATGTTGGTTTTGCGTCATACTTAATCATGTATTTGTATTTCACAGGTTCGTGGTGTCCTGTACAGCCTGGAAATCGTGTGCAGAGACTGATGCACAAAAGCTAGTCCAACTGGTTTTTCATGCCTTCCATGATATGATTCAGCTGATGAACACAGCTCAACTGTAGAAGTAGTCGTTTGTTATCCCCAATCAAACCCATTTCTGTTGAGTTGATTCCACCCCATATAGTCTCGCAGAGTAAAGCTGCCCCTTAGGATTTCCAAGGTTGCAATCTTTACTGAAGCAGATGCCACATCATTCTCACCAACCTTTCTACTAGCAGCCAAGCACTTAATCACTGTGCCCTCAGGGCTCCTCAATCATTTATTAAGCATTTATTGATCGATGTCATTGAACAGGCTGCGGGGAATGAATGGTGACAGGAGATGGAAAGGAAGGAAACGTATTAGATGTAGCTACTAAAAGACTCATGTTCTCTAAATATACTCTGCCATAAGAGGTGGAGACTACTTTTAAAGCTTCCCCTGATGCAGCGGTGGTGCAAATCATGATTCAGTGAATATAGAACTACGCATTGTGTAAGGTATGCCTCAACTACAAAGGTATGCAAAACTACAAAGTTTAACACTGCAAGTCTTACTCTGATGCTAATGTGTTTTTGTTGGTACCTGTACAGGTTATAAATCATCTTTGAGCAGCACTGTAGAGTACCCCTTGTAAGCACTTTAACACTGCCAAAGGATATGAACAAGATGATTGGATGCTAGTTTCCCCCAAATCATTGCTGTCCACATTCACCACAGGGGACACAAGCTTACTATATTTGATGGGAAAGAACACTTCAATTTAGTAATGATCTTAAAAATAGAATTTCTATTGAATAGACAGAAAACTTTGGTTGCATTAGGGAAGTTTATGCCCCATCACAACAACAACCAAACTCTTAACAAAGTTCTAATAGCAGATCGATGCTATCATCAGTCTTGTGAATATAAGGATAAATGCGTGTTTAAAACTGCTTGGCTAGTTATTTGTAAAGATTTAAATGTTCAATCACAATCTCAGGACTTGCCAGGGTTTTCTCCCTGCTTTCTGTTCAATCTGTAGTTTATATTTTCAGAAAATAAGACAACAAATCATACTAGCTTGGTTTTCATTTGAATGAATGAGTCATTCTTGTTTAATCTCATGTCTTTTGACCTAAGTTATCTGTTACTGTGTAATAAAACATTACTAAAACAGCAAAAGTGTATTTCTTACAATTGTGTCAGTTGACGTTCCACTGTCTGGACATAGTTATGTCTGAGGACTGAGGTGGCTTCAGTCACCCGTTCACTGGACTGAGGCTGGAAGCCTAAGATGGTTGCACCCACTGGTGTGGGGACTTGCTTTCTGGTCTCCCGCTACATGTGGTCTTGGATCATTCAGTTCGAGAGTGGTCGTCCTTGGTGGAAAGTGTTCTAAGAGGTGGACGTGGGAGGGGCAAGACCCCTTGAGACTTAAGCTCTGAAATCACATGGTCATCTCTGCTGCATTCTAGTGGCTAAAACAAGTCAAGGGCATCTCAGATTCCAATCCTGGAAGGAATGGCTCATCTAACTGGAGGGGGTAGCAAGTCAGTTGGCAAAAGGGAGTGAGCATAAGGGGACATCATTTGAGCCACTGTACAGCCTATCACACATTGAAGCATAAAAGTATGGCATAGCTAATGCACTACTTTATATACCACCACCCACCTTTTCATTGTATGGTTTGAAATGGGTGAATGGTTTATCATCATCATTGTTAATCATCATAATAACCAGCACTTGAGCCCTTACAAACTGCATACAGGCACTATCCTAAGAAATAACAAATACACTTTCTTTGTGGAGAACACTCAAGAATTGGTGTTTCTGGCATTTGGTGTTTGAGTTAGTTCATTGTGCCAACCTGGTCCATAAACACATGTGGGTTAATTGAAGGGTAGAGGGATAAATGGCTCGTGAGCCTCGCCTTTCTAGTTCTCAGGTCTCTTGCTTTGTGATGGTCGGACCAGGGTGCAGCTGCCTTAGCCAGTTCCCTGCTTCAGCTGGCAAGGCTGACTTCCTGCAAAACATATCCGAGGAGAAGCCACATAGACCTACCCCGATACAGCCCTGGGTGCTGGAGCACCCGTATGGAGACTCCTGCCAGTGCTGAGATGCTTACACATTCACTGATTGGGCTTTCCTCCTGCAGTCGGCATCATAGTGTGTGTTTTGTGAGATGGAGGACTTTGTAGATTGGTGTCGGACATATGGGTTAATGTTGGACTTGTGGGCTTGGGCATCACTGGGTTAGGATGTTTTCTTGATGTGCACTTAACCTTTATATAAAACTCTCTCTTATTCATATGAGTTTTTGTGGATTTGTTTCTCTAAAGTCTCCAGACTAACACAGTGTTCTTCATAGTTAGGAATTAAAAAAATGGATCTGAGGATCTATTTCTTCACCAGTGCAGTTTTGTAGACTAGACTGTTGTGGCATTTCAAATAATTTGATCCACTGGTTTTAAATGCCCAAAGGGTTGGGTCATTTTGGAAGCGACATTGTTCCCTGCAGAGACCTCACTCGTGCTTGAACATGGATCTAACTTGCTTGAGCTTAAAACACATGCACTACTTTAAAAATAATTTCTCGGACCTCAGCCTAGACCTGCTGAAGCAGGATTTCCAACTGTATCCAGGCAAGCCTGGGGATAATTACAGGAGTCATTGAAGCCTCACTTTGAGTAATTTTAGCAATGTGGATACTTCTTACCTCATTTACTCTTGGCTAATCGGATATTCAATTCACTCATACACAATCACATTTGAAAAATTATTTGGTGTTAACTGGTTTATCACAAATAAAAGAACTTGGTTTTGGGGCAGTTTGCTCAGCTAAACAACCTGTCACACTGGCATTGTTGCAGAAAAGTATGGGGGGGCGGTGCGGAATGGTACTGAAAGGACAATTCAGCGTGGTTGGTTTTCAGTAGAAGCTTAGAATACAATTTCATTTTGTTGGTTTTCAATAGTTGCTTAGAATATGTATTTCATTTAGTTCTATTTCCAAAATACCTTATTCTGAGGAAAAGGGTCAGTTAGGGTGGGGGGAGTTGGGATGTTTGTATAAGTAATGTAGTTGGTATAGAGACTCAGAATTGAATTGTGACCTGTTTCCAGTTTCAAATTGCACTGGGAGAGAGTATGTGTATTTTAAATTAATGACAAGCTTTTCTCCCAAGAAATACTTCTTGGAAAGTTATCTAGCCTAAAGGGTATTTCAGAGTCTCTTGAAATTACATGATAAACCAGGGGATACACTCATTTTAACAACAAATTTCACAATATAACAATTTGGAAATGTATCAAGTGAGAGACAACGCTATTGAACACTTTTATTTTTCATATTTGGAAAAATTGTTCCCATTGCCACCCTGCCATCTACTTATCCATTCAGAACCAGGAGATTTTCCCTCTGTGACCTCTGTTGGATCTGCAGCTGTACGTGCTTGAACTTTGCTCTTCTTGCTGTGTATGTTGCTGATAGTTACTCAGGGAAAGTGAGGCAGTTTTCATACTTCACCAAAGCAGGTCTTGCTTCTAACGCTCAAATTTCAAATGCTGGAATATCAAATACCTATATGGATGCTTTAAATTGACCTGAAATCAGACATACCTATATCTCATCATAACATAAACTGGACACTTCTGTTACAAGTCAGGTAAGGTTGTAGAAGGATTTAAATGTATTATTAAGACATCTTGTAGTAAGAGTTTATGAGTTCTGTGTCCCAGCCTGAACAGTGACCATGGAGAAGTAGATGCCTTTCTGCGCCAGCAGCTGCTGGTGCGTGCCGTGCTCCTTGATTTTGCCGTTCTGGAACACCACGATCAAGTCTGCGCTCTGGATGGTGGAGAGGCGGTGGGCGATCACAATGCAGGTGCGGCCTTCTCGGGCTTTGTCCAGTGCTTCCTGGACAATCTGTGGATAAAAGACAAGCCTCATCTTAAAAAGGATTTACCTAAGTTAGAACATTAAAGAAATTGTAAGGCTTTGCCATCTTCTCAAATCAACTATTTTCTCATCTCTGAGTCTTCAGTGGTATGCCTATTATATTTGATAATTTACATCTTGGTCTATATTTGATTACACTTTGCTTTTTAATTATAAATGAATTCCATGCTTTAAATTCTCGTCACAAGTAAGTTTTCCAACCACTACATATTTGCTTAACTAGTGCCCCTTTGTTGAACATTTTGTTTTCCAGTTGTTTGTGTCAGACTAGTATGCTAAAAATGTGATATCTTGTTTACAGTTTAATTTTTAATGCTTTGATGTTTTCCAAGAGTCAATATATGATTATTTTAGAAAATTTGAAAGCACCATAAGGAATAAAAGGGAAGAAAACGAGTGCTCAGATTAGTATACATTCTGTTTGTCATCTACTATTTCATACAATGGAAAAATAAACATGGGAGGGACCAAAGACAAAAAAAAGGAATAAAACAAAATATTCTATTAAAATAAATACTGAGCTTTTGTATTTACATCCACCCCCCCTTATATTCTATCTTTCTATCTGTTTCCTCCACCCCCTTGGCTGAAACTAAAATTATTTGACAAATGAAATGGGATGTGAAGCAGGAGGCCACACTACCTTTTCGCTTTCGGTGTCCAGCGCTGATGTCGCTTCATCCAACAGGAGAATGTGAGGGTGTCTGATGAGGGCTCGGGCAATAGCAATCCTCTGTTTTTGACCTCCCGAGAGCTGAGTCCCCTTATCTCCCACTCGTGTTTCATATTTCTGCAAGTCAGCCATGAACAATGTTCTCAGCCAAGAGCATTACTAATGGCATAGTGCATACACAAAAAGTTCATAGTTCTATTTACAAAGGAACATACTTAGAATCAATCAGGGGTCCTGTCACAATAGAGGCCCTTTTCAGAATAGTTTTCAATGAACAGAATAGTCCCCAAATCTGACCAGAAACCCAGTGACTAGCTCTGCACATGCTCTCCAGCAGGAGTCTGATAAATCCTCAGAGTCCTGCCATTCGCATGACACCAGCAGATCGGATGCCGCTGGAATCTTAAGGAAGATCAGTGTTAATGCTTTCATGTTTTAACTTTTTTTTTAAACCTTGAAATAACCCACACAAAGCCTGGTTTACTCTCTTAAAATTCATCCATTCACTTGAATATTAGTATATTTTATGCCAAGAACGGTTGGAAATTAAACACTGAATTCAGATTTGTACTTGCCCTTACAGAAGGAATTTATTACCCAGGGTGGAAGGGGGCACTGAAGCAGTTCTAGACTGCAAACGAGATCCAGCCAGGTTCGTGTGGTCTTATTTAGCTTTCAGTGCCAGAGAAGGCACCAAGCCTTGTCAACAAGTCAAGGTGATGGTGATGAAGAATTTATTGTAAGAATTGGTTCAATCATTTGAAACGTAGGGGTAATTTACAAAGTATTACTTAACTGCGGGGTGAGTAGTTAAGTCCGACATTTTAACCCAAGGAAAGCGCTCTAAATGAGGTCAAGTATGTACCAAATGAACAGAATACACTCCGTGCTGTGAGAGGTCAGACAGGGAGATAGAAATGGTGAGGACTGAGGGGGAGGAGCAGGATGGAAGGCAGGAGAAAGGGATGACAGATATCTTAGTTGCAAAGCTGGGAAGCTGGACTTTAAGTCGTCTACAGTCATTGGCCGGCTTTCACACTCAGAGGAGGTGATTGAAAATAGCATGGCTTGCTTTTTAGCACCGTAAAGAAATCTTTTGCGTGGATTTGCCCCAGGCATGATGTCATATGACTTCCCGACTGCTGTTTTCATGGGCACTGTGGTGGATCCAGGTAAAATGAAATCTTGACAATTGCAATCGTTGCTCCTTGGGACCATTGTGAGAACATTCTTTTTCTTTGGGTGGAGGTGTAATCCACATTAAAGGCTGTAATCTTCACTCTTCATCAGTAAACCCTTCACCTTCATTAAGCAATGGTGTGTCATTTGCATATCACATGTGGTTAATGAGCTTCCTTCTGATCTGATGCCTCATTCATTATCACACAGTCTAGCTTCTCATATGATTTGCTCAGCAGACAGATTAAATAAGTATGATGAAGCATAACACAATTATTACCGTGGAAACATAAGATTTGCTGGATGGGGTTTAATCCTTAGAGGTTTAAATGGGTGTGGGCTCCTAGGACTAGCTGGGAGTGGGTCAGTGGGCGCCATGCTGATGAAGTGAGGAGGCATGCACGGGACTGGATGGTTGGCTTTATTGTACATAGGGTGCTGTGGGTCGGAAGCGCCTCGATGGGGCCTGACAACAAAAGCTTTCTGTGTAACGTACATCATCCCATGCTTCTCAGGTTCCAGGACTCACCTCAGAGGCAGCCCCATAGGACTGTTCCCTCCCCTGGAGCCACAGACTGCAGTTCTGTGCTTGATCACTTCCATACTGGAGAAAGCTGGTAGGTTGCTGCCATTCCAAATTGCACGGCCGATTAGGCCAGGATTTGCAGTCAGGAGGAGACCTGCCCTATTCCAACCCATGAGGAGATTTTGCTTTCCATGGGAACACCAACCCCTGTGGGGTTGCTGCCCACCAAGCACATGAGTGATGGAACTGAGGTCTGTAAGGAAGTGACCACCACTGTCCGGTCTGCTCCTCGTGCTGCTTTTTCACAGTCGGAAGTCCACTTGGACGGAGGGAGGAAGGCAGCCACCCTCCAGCCTGTGGGTCCATAAGGGTTCTGTGAGTGAGGTCCAGGAGCATGCCTGAAGGTTAGAAAGGCCCTAGTGTGGTAGCTACATAATCTGGTGTCAATTTGGGACTTGAGAGGATTAAGAGTGAAGGGATGGAGTCTAGTCTGTCAATCAGCTCATAGCCAATGAGGTCGCTGTGTAGTCATGGCCTTCCCCTGAGAATTCTGGGAATTTCCTGGATTTCTTCCTTGGAAGGGTGAGAGACTCTTGTCTCTTTGCTCGCTGCCTGAAGACACTCTACAGACAAGGCACATGGCACTACACTGATAGACCCAGTGCCCTGGGAACTGGAAGAGAAATGTGGAGACCCCTGCCAGCGCTGAGATGCTTACACCACCACTAGATCCAAAAACTTTCTACCAACTGGCCTGTGATTGTCCTGCACTCAGTGTCATTGCATGTGTTTCGTGAGTTTGAAGAGGATTTTATAGATTGGTATTGGACATAAGGGCTAATATCAGACTTAAGGGCTTGGGCTGCAATGGGTTGGGATGCTTTCTTAATGTACAATTACCCTTTATATATAACTCTCTTATACACATATGCATGTTTATGAATTTGTTTCTCTAGTCTACCCAGACTTACACACCTAGCATCTAGCCTGTTTGTTTTTATTTTGTTCTTAAACCTTATATACATCCTAGACAGGGAAGAATAGTGGGAGGGAAGGATCAAGGACTTAGGATTCAGGAGGGAGCACAGTCTTTCATTCAAAACACATGGGTCCTGATCTAGTTTTAAGATGACTTAAGTACCGTATATACTCGTGTATAAGCCGAGTTTTTCAGCACATTTTTTAATGCATTTTTTTGTGGTAAAATTAGGTGGCTCGGCTGATATTCGGGTCCGCTTATCCTTGAGTATATATGGTAGATTTTTTACTGCTGTAAATGTGAGATGTTAGATAATGAGCTATTCAATCAGTGAGCAGTAGGTGAACACTCACACTCAACTAGCAGCAAGTAAAACTGCTGAGATCTGATTACAATCCATGGATCGTTTCCCTGTCAGCAGCATAGTTTTGATAATATTCTGAGGACGCGTACAATGTTATCATTGGAGGAAATGAGGCAAAGGGCACAGAGATTTCTGCATGATTCCTTAGAACTATCTGTGATTCGATGATTATCTCAAAAAGCAATTAAAAAAATTAACAATATGACTGCAGACTGAATGCAGCCCACACCCACCAGTTATATCTGAGAGAGGGTGCTTTGGACATATACCAACCACCTTATTTACTTATCACAACGGTCACATGAAGAAAGCAATATAGCTACTATTCAAATTTGGCAATGAGAAAACTTGGCATTGTGAAGTTAAGTGTCCTTCCCAAAGCCCCAATAATCATAAATAAACTTACATTCTCTTGCAAGATATTATTGTTGGTATCTAGTTTGGGGAACTAATTTTGGGGGGAAAAAGTTGGCAGCAGATTCTCGTTTTCGCCTAAGAAGCTATCAGTTAACTTACCTGGGGTAACGTCTCGATGAAGGGGTGTATGTTGGCTGCTTTGGCTGCGCTCACAATTTCATCGTGTGCTACAACGCGGCTATTGTCTCCGTAGGCGATGTTCTCGGCAATGCTGCAGTCAAACAGGATGGGCTCCTGGGACACAATGCCCAGTTGCGCTCGGAGCCACTGCACATTGAGTTTCTTTGCTTCTTGACCATCTAGGAGCTGAAAACCAAAGCCCACAAACTATAAGCATGAGAAGAAAACATAGATACCGTGCACAAGAAGTTACCAAGCTGAGATGCTTCCACTGGCATTAGAGCCACATCTGGAAGCCCTTTGTCTGCGTACCAACAGCAGTGATGAGCTGGCAAACCTCAGAGGCTCCAAGCATCTACACTGTTGAAGGTCAGCAAGATGTTTCTGATGGCGATTAAGCTATCCCCATCTTGATCAAAACTGCAATATGGTGAACGGATTTCTGCTGTTTGCCTCTGATTTCCTGCACGTTCTCCTGTTGTCATTACTTCCTCTGAGTCTTCTGTGCCGTCAAGATGTCCCGCTCAGATTTGCTGTTCCCTGGCTACCCTAGCCCTTCCTCAAGCACACGAGGAAAGCTGATCGGAAGCATGCCCTTGCCTGTCCCACCTGCCCATTCTGAATGAGTGCTGGCTGACGCCCATGCTACTTCTCTGCTCCATGAGAATTGCGGCTTAGCCTTAAACCTTTCCCTACTTATGTTTTGTGAAAGGCAAGAGTTCAATACAAAGTGAACAAGCCCAAAGGGCAGTGTCCTGGGGAGGGGAGTTTCACTCTTGGCGGCTCTGAGGGCTTTTTGTTTTCTTTGCTACAAGCAGGAGACCTGGTGCTTCAAGGGGGGCTTTGTGTTTTAGAGACCAAGGAACCAACTTCTTTCACAGTAAGAGAGGTTATTGGTGGAGAGATCACTCACTCATCCCTGCCATGGAGTCCGTGCTGACTCATAGCGAGCCCCTGTGGGTTTCCAAGACTAACTGTTTAAGGGAGTAGAAAGCCCCATCTTTCTCCCCAGGACCTGCTGGTGGTTTTGAACTGCCAACCATGGGGATCACAGCTCAGTGCATAACTACTACACCACCAGGGTTAGTGTGGTAATTACATAATCTCTGGTAATTACATAATCTCTTGATTTAGAATGATGGGGTAGAATCTAGCGTGTCAAACAGGACACAGCCTGATGATGCTTCCGTGTGGGCGTGGCCCTCTCATGAGGATTCTGGGAGCTTCCTCTCTTCCTCCCTAGAAGTGGGATGCACTCGCTCTGTTTCACCTTCCTGTTGAGGAGCCAGCGCTGAGATGCTTCCACTGGCATTAGAGCCACAAGACTTTGCACCCCCCAGTCTGTGATCTTCCTGCATTCAGCATCATTACATGTGCTGTGTGAGTCTGAAGAGGAATGTATGGACTAGTGTTGGACATATGAGCTAATACCAGACTTATGGACTTGATCTGGACTGGGCTGGGATGTTTTCTCAATATATAATTACTCTTTGATCTAAAGCTCTCTCTTACACACAGATAAGTCTCTGGAGTTGTCTCTCTAGTCAATCCGGATAACACAGCTAGATACTAAGAGCCCATCTCGTCTTATATCTCTTTTGATAAGGATATAATTTCTATCATAGTATTAATTAGCACACCATACCTGAAAAGTGTTGCAAAGCTGGTTTCCCTGTATCTATATCTGCACAGTAATTGTTACCGTGAAAGCCTAAGATTTGCTGGAACAACGGTTAATACTCAGGGGTTTATTAATGGGAGTGGGCTCCTAGGACTGGGCTAGGTCGATAGGTGCCATGTTAATGCAGCAGGAAGCAAATGTTACCAGTACAAGGAAGGTCTTCCCTCCTGGAAGAGAGTCTGGATACCAGAAAAGCAATGAGTAAACAAATATGACAAGGCTTGAAGTTGAGGAATAAGGAAACCTTAAATTCAGGGTTAGAGAGAGGAGACAAAGTCAAAGCAGATGGGGCAGGAAGAAGGAGGCACCAGTGTCGGAGCCTACTTTGAATTCTAACAAGAATTTGTGGCTGATCCTTATAATGTAGTCACTGAGTAGTCACTTAGGATTGTCAGGCTGGTTTAAAAAGATCCACCACAGGGCTGACATCAGCCTGCGAGCCTGCATTTCTGTCTGAGACTAACTTCTAGACATTCTGCCCGACTGTCCCCATGAACTTATCCTGCGATGGGTGCTAACTCGGAGTTTATAGACTGTGCTGATTATAGGGTTTGACTACTCCAGGTTTTTCCATTACAGCACTATTGTAAAATATGACCTAAAGCAGGCTTCGAAGAAAATGCTCACCACTGTCCCAGTCATGGGGTCGTAGAAGCGCTCCAGAAGCTGGACCACTGTGCTCTTCCCACAGCCACTGCTGCCCACCAGGGCCAGCGTCTGGCCCTTCTTCACCTCAAGAGTCAGCCCCTGGAGCACGGGGACATTCGGCCGGGTGGGGTAGCTGAACACGACATCACTCAGCGTCACATTTCCCTCAAATTGACCCTTTAAGAAATGTTAAAGGTTGCTGAGACGTTCGGTCTGATATCACTGGAATAAGAACTATGATTTAAGGGAACTGCACCAAACACCAGAGAAGAGAAACATATAATTCACAGACATTGCAGGGTGGTAAGGGTTTATATTGGCAACACTCTTGTTATATAAAATGAAGATGGGGCATGAAGACATGTTAGACTAGATTTAAAAAAGTCACAGTACAGAGAGTTGTTATAGAAACTGTTTCTGGTTCATTGAAGACAAACATTTTCCATCTGGAGTCTGAGGCTGGAGCCATGACAGTGGCCAAAGGCCAGCAGCTGCGCCTAGGTATTCGGGGGTCGGTTTCACCTTTTATTTCAGGGATTTGTCTCAGAACATGAAATACCTAGGCAAGGCCTGCAAAGAGGGTGTACGTAACCTAATCTCTTTATTCACCCTATCCCCCCACCATTAAAATAAGCAGCAGCTGTGTCAGGCAAAAACCATTCAGGTCGGAGTTCAAGTTAATTTGGTAGACAACTTCATTGCCATCCAGTCGATTACGATCCATAATCCCTGGTGGACAGAATCGAACTGATCCATAGGGTTTCCAAGACTGTCAATCTTTACACAAGCAGGCGGCCTCGGCTTTCTCCAAAGGAGTAGCTGGTGGGTTTGAACCACTGACCTTGCCAGGAGCAGCCCAATGCTTAGCCCAGTGCCACCGGCCTTCCTTTTTTTTTTTTTGTTGGGAGTATAGGATTATTAATTTCATTGTGAATAAAGTGTCTTTTTTAATAAGCATAACTCCACCATTACAAAAAATACTAATTGCATGTACATGACAGAATTACACGTATTTATCTTCATGTAGAAATGACTGACAAAAAAAAAGAAATGACAATTTTCATGGAAATTTATGTGGTTCCAGGACATTCCTTTTTAAAACAAAAACAAAAACTTTTAAACTTTCAACTTTAGAATCCTTGACTCCACCTGTAAGATTTAGTTCAATTCAAACACTGACTACAAAATACTATCCTCCTTATTTGTGGAAGACTATAAATGACAGGAAAATTGGCCAAAGATCAGCCATGTCAGGAGCACGAGGTAAGCTCACTATGTCTTAGTGTCATCACTGCAGATGATCCTTGAGCCACCATGTAGGCAAAAGCACACCTTTGGGGGAAATAGGGCCCACACGTCAGACACCGAGCAGAACTCACAAGCCTTAGGCCCTCTTCACTGTAGCTGTCAATCAAAGGTTGTCTTTCAAACAGCATAAATAAGTGGGCTGCGGACAGCTTGGCTTTGGCATAGTCTGGAGCAAATGAACTAGCATGCCCTAGAGCCACTGCACCAAACACAATTGCTGAAAACACCCTAAACAGAAGTAGAGAAACATTTTAAATTAGCGCATAATCACGATTTGCCAGTATCTCCTGAATCCTTTCAATCATCCCCTTTTATATTTCATTATGTCCTTAATCACAAACTCTCTCTCTCCCCTCATACTTGCTTTCTATGAAAATCTAGTAACAAAAGAAATCAGAAAAGCAAGATTTACTCTCCAAGACTGTTTTTTTTCCCTCTCTCTTTATTTACCTTCTGGTTTTATTTTGGCACCTCTTCTACCCAATAGTTAATATAAACCACCCACATGCTTTGCTTTCAGGAAGTCATTTATAACTGAATCTGATTTGTCAGCTCCACTAATTTTGTAGAACTGGTGTAAGTACACAGTGCCCACGTGGCTGGATCAGTACCACACTAGGGCTCGACGGCCCACTTCCAGTTTGTGGTTTCTTCTACAATGACCATGATATCTTTTATAGTTAACATAATTATTTGACGGAACTCTGAAACATAGTTCTCCAAAGGGAAACATCTACATCTAGCTCAATATAAAGGACTATTTAACAGGAAGAGCCCTGGTGGCATAATGGTTAGTGGTGGCATAGTTGGGCTACTAACTGCAAGGTCAGCAGTTTGAAACCACTAGCCACTCTTTGGGAGGAAGATGGGGCTTTCTACTCCTATAAGAAGTTATAGTTTCAAGACACACAGGGTCAGTTCTACCCTATCCACAGGGTTGCTATGAGTCGGCATCAACTCAGAGTTAGTAAGTTGAATGAGCAGGAAAACTATACCTTGACAAAATTATTATTATTTATGATACCAGAGCTCCTCCAGAGGAAAGTAGGCAGGCCGGGAGAAAGATCTGCTATTTACTAATATTAAAAATAAATTACATCTTCTTGAACGTCTAAAATTAAGACATCAAAATGCATTTTTTTTTGCACACAGGAGGGTATATAGTGAGGCACTCCCTAAGTTTACACTTGATGATAAGGTTGGCTATCAAATAATGAATTTTTAAACAGTGGTGAACTACCAATGTGTGGTTGCCTAGTTTCCCTGTTTAGTCTGTAATCTAGTTTTAGTATGAAAGCTGTCTGGGAGGGGAGGGGGTTGGCAGGGCCAATTTTCTCAATGGTGTTTTGCTAGATACTAAGTTACATTCTAATTGTAACTTCCAGCTGGATATTTCCATTTGCACCTTCAAAATCACTTTCCACTCTCAAGCTTGAACCATTCTACACTAAGACTTTGCAAGCTGAACTTCATCAAACGGTTTTCTTGTCCTCTGCCTTCTGATGGGACTTGATCTGAACTGGGCTGGGATGTTTCTTAATGTACAATTACTCTTTTATATAAAGCTCTTTCTTATACACCTATGAGTGTCTATGGATTTGTTTCTCTAGTCAACCCAGAGTAACACACCTGGTTGTGAGAGCGAGACAGAGACAGACTGACTTTGCCAGATTTCAGTCCAACATTCCTGTTTGGTTGCCAAGGACAACTTTCAGTTGCAGATAAATAGTAAATTATTTAACTCTTTGACATTGGTTCATGGTCACTAACCTTGTAATGATGGTTTATTTTTGCTAACCTTTTGCAATGAGGAAACTTACAGGCTTCCCAACTGGAGTTCTATGTCTCACTAAGATTCTGGTTTATGGTTGTTTTTGTGAATTTGACTAAAGTTAGTCCACTCTGATGAGTGAGTTATTCTTGGAGTGCTGGCAGATTTCTGTGCCATTGAGGTCAAAGACTGTAGTCAATTCAACTTCCTGAGCCCACCTTATGACAAATTTTAACATAGTTTTTTTTACTCCAAACTTTCATATAGACTCATGGAAAACATACTACTGAATAATTGTCATATTTTTAAAGTTACTCACAGAATAACATCTCTGAAGCGCATGTGTCCATTCACAATGAGATAGGCACCAAATCGAAAACAGCCGGCATAGGAAAAATACATAAATGCTTGTGAAATACTAAACATAATGCCATAGATGTGTGCCTTTTGCACAGAATTCCTGAAAAACAAATGACGAATACATTCATAGCCCTCTTTTCAGCCTCCCGTATCACTGTATCCTGTATTTAGGCAAATAGCATGCACATCTTGCAGCTTTGGGCAAATTGCACCTCCCTTATGCAGTAGTTTCCTATGCACCTTATCTGCATGTACACATTACAGGTGTAGGTCTGCTTTACATGAAAAACACTGTAGTGGAAAGAGGACGGAGTCTAGGTCTGGGAAACCTGAGTGTAAATTCCACCTCCAGATATGTGACCTTCGGTAAGTGAATTCACATCTCTAAGCATTAGTTTCCTGATCTGTACAATGGGGATAACAAGTACAATTCAGAATTATCATGAGAATTAAAGAAAGTACCATAAATACCTAGCAGAATGCCTGACTTGTAGAAGTTGTCCAAGTGATAGTTGCTATCATTATTACATATTAATATCTGATGAGTCAAATATTCAACCCCTGTACTGTTAACTACTTGTTCAAAACTAGGATGTCAAAGTTAAAATAAAAGTGGTCTTATATGTGATTTTGTTAATGCTCAGCATCTCCTAGTGGTAGCAACATAAATATTTTAGATTCACACAGCAGGGTTGCTGAGGTTTATGTAGGCAAATAACAGAAGTTTTCCCATTACCTAAATAGATCTCTCCACTTTTATTTAAACTTGTTTTGCACCATTTCTAATTAGACCTCACATTGTATATGCTTTATTAGACCTCTAAGTCTTCCTAAAGAACTGTAATTTATCTACTCTCAGATTAGAAGGAAGGCATTTGGCAGGAGAGAAAATGCACTGTATTATTAATATGGATGGTTAAATGTATGTGCTCTGAACGTGGAGTTGTCATACTTTCCAATAATGAACATTCTACAATGCTACTGACTCTTGAATTATAGCTAAGTTAATAATTCACTGCAGCTTTCCATTCTTAAATGTCTTTAAGTTCGAAATAAACCATAAAAATGGCATAGGTAATCATCCATGTTAAATAGTAATCAAATAAATGTACTTGCATTCTTTCAACCTCATAAGAATTAGACATACATAATCAAGGAAATGGAATCCACCGATAATTTCAAGATTCTCTCCTCATCACAGTTGTCTGTTTATAACCATTCTTCCATGCCACAAAGCTGTGCTCAAGTTGTATTCAATTTTGTGAGTGTTAAAATAAATCCACTTATAAAAACAAATGTTTCTTTTAATTGATCGATCGGTGAGACCGGCTGAGTCTTTGTATTCAAAGTGGATTGGATCTGATTCAGGAGACCCAAATTACTTTACAAATAATATGTCTCATCTTTGGGTCAGCTCACACAATCCAAAGAAAATATCTGAAGACAGTAATTCTGTCAAAGAAGGTCTATCCGGAGAGACTTAGATGGGCCATTCGTGTTGCTTGCAGTGGTGACCAAGCCTCTGTGCCTTTTCCCTCCTGGAGACCCAACCTATGCTGTCTTTACAAGAGCTGTAAAACCCAATCCTGTGGCCCAGTTGCATAAAAAAATATACTTTATATTCAGTGATATGATTGTTTGGAAAGGGGTAGCACTAATTACCGTATATACTCGAGTATAAGTCAACTAGAATATCCACCGAGGCACCTAATTTTACCACAAAAACTGCATTAAAAATGAGCTGAAAAAACTCGGCTTACACTTGAGTATATACGGTATATCATTGTTTGGCACAAGCCCACTTTTATTCTCTTTTGGAGATAATAATTCAACTTTAAGAAAGAACTAGGTTCTTATTAACAGTCATATTTACTTACCTGTAAGGCCCATACAGTTTTTCAACATACATTGATTCAAATTTTCTTTCCTGAGTTAAGGACACCACTGTACGGATATTTTCTATTGCCTCTGTTGCAATCTGTAACACAGAACAGGACTTCGTTAGGAGTGGAGCTTTGACTTCTGAAGGAAATCACAAATATAATATTTAGGATGGAGTCTAAAGACTCCTAAAGGATATATTGATGGGTTTTAAATGCCTTCAATTTGGAAAGTAAAAGTATACAAGGGGGTATCCAAACTAAACCAGACTTTTTTTTCCAAAGCAATGTATTTAAAATTTTTCACAAAACCACCTTATCACCTTCAAATACTCTCTATTACACTTAATACATTTGTCAAATCTGCGATTCCATTCTTGGAAACATTTTTCAAACTCATCTGTTTGGATGGCTGACAGCACCTCCCTTGTTTTTTTCTCCACCTCTTCTATGTCATCAAATTGCTGTCCTTTCATTTCCCTCTGCATTTGAGGAAACAAAAAGAAGTCGCATGGAGTGAGGGCAGGTGAGTAAGGAGTGTGCAGCCCGAGAGGTAGCCTGATTTTTGCCCCAAAATGACACACTAAGATAGCTGTGTGAACAGGTATCGTGGAGGCAAAACCAATCCCGTCTGCCACAAATCAGGCCTTTTTGTTGCACACTGTTATGTTATGTTATCTTTCCATAGCTCCTAAATAGAAAGCTTGATTATCAGTCTGACCTGATGGAAGGAACTCCAAATATACTGTGAATCAACATTTTCATCTGTTCAGGAAACTGATGACGAAGTTTGTCATCAGTCAACATTTCATCTTTTTTGAAGAGAGATAACCATTTGTACACTTGAGTTTTTCCCATAGCACTGGCCTTGTGAATTGTGTTCAACATCACAACAGTTTCTGCAGCATTTTTCCAGAGCAGGAAACAAAATTTCACAGTTGTGTGCTATTCTCTTAAATCAGCCTTCACAAAAAAATGCGGTTTGATGGAAACTGCTCTTATGGGAAAATTCACTGTGACCGGAGAGAACCTTCCCAGGCCACTGGGGGCACTAGCTCCGGGCAAGTTGCTTGATGCTCACCTAGCAGGAAAAATGTGCACAACTTAGAAAGCTCCACCCAGCAGAATTTTTTTTGGCGGGCGGTGAGTAACCTCCTCGTATTATGATCTTCAAGATCATAATAAAGTTAATAATCTTAAAAGCATTTCTAATTGTGCCAAGCCTGATAGACAAGTGTTTATTTGCTTAGTCACTACGGGAGGTGAGACAGCTTGTAGCAAGAACAGGTGATTGGTTCTATTTCCAGCCTGACAAACAATGAAGTCACAATCATTGGGGGACTTTTCTTTCTTCATTGGGTAAGTGTAGGGGCCTTGGGACTAAGTGATGTCTCATGGGCTATTGGGAGTCTGTGGGTAACATAAATGGCTAAACATTTGACTACTAGCCCAAAGACTGGTTGTTTAAACCCAGCCAGAAGCATCTCAGGAGACAGGTGTGCTGAACGCCCGATGGAGAAATAGCACTCTGTGTACCTGGGCCTCTCGGAGCTGGCGCTGACTCAATGTTAGCTAACAATAGCATGTAGGAGATAGGACCAGTGCCTTCCTGGCCCTGCCCTCTCTTGGAGAAACTGTCTATATAAAAACAATGTGGCCTGGCTCATCTTGCCCTAAATGACTAGCATGGGAAGGTGCACCTGGCAGATGCTGGACAACCAGTTGGACTCCTAGACCCGGAGCAACTGTTTTAGTGGGGGGGCCTCCTGTGGCTGTAGGGCTTCAAGTCACCCCTGGGGAGCCGTGGTGGGTGTGTGTGGACAGCCGGTCTGAATAGGCAGCAGTTGGCACAGAACAGAAGGGTCAGAGAGACGCGGAGCTGAGAGAGCTTCAACTCTGAGGGAGGAGCTGCCAGCCAACTTTCCAGTTAACACAAATTTGGGTGTATTTCCTGTTCTTCTGCATGGTTTTATGTTAAATCCCTTTTATCCAAACCAGCCAGACCCGTTTTCTTAACACCACACCTCTTCTGACTGATGTTAACAGGCTGTGACTTAGCTATTCAGGCTAACTTCTATTTCTGAAATAGACTCAGCTCAACCACTAGTACAGGGAGCATAAGGTTGTAATTTAATTTTTTTATCACCTTGGCGATAAAACTTTTCCTTCTCTCCCAAGCTGCTGTAACCAAGTGAAACTCGGTAATTCTTTAGGCTAAATAGCTTTAAAACTTTATTACAAATGAAAAGCTAATCTGTAGCACTAACAGCCAGAGTCAAGAATTCTTACTGAGCTTTTGCTATGTGCTAAATGTTACCTCCTCTGCTGCCACGGGTTCATTTAGCCTCTCAGCAGTCCTGTGTGAGAAATAATATCACTCCTCTTTTTTTGTTTTAAATGGATGCAGGAACTGAGAGAATGAATAACTTGCCTAAAATGCAAGAGTTGGTTTGTAGAAGAGCAAGGATCTGAGCTTATTGATCGATGACTTCATAGTCAACTATTGACTTTTCTGGTCATGGACTAAGTGCTCTGTGGGTTAGAAGAGGTTAGCCCTGGCACAGAAGGCTTCTGGATCTCAATGTTAAATAGGGTCTGTGTCCTATTTAATTTTCTCCTAAGATGAAAGGTGCCTGGCGACGCTATTTGATAAAGGTTGGTACAAAGGCACCAGCCGCTTTCTTTGCTGGAGAAAGAGTAAGCTTCAAAAACTGTACACCTGATTGCTCGAAGTCGGAGTATACTTAATGGCTGTGTGTGTGTGTGTGTGTGTGTGTGTGTGTGTGTGTGTGTATCTCTGATATCACTGTGGGCTAGGGACTGAGCTGCTAAACACAAGGTTTTCAGTTCAAACCAACCAGCTGCTCTTTGTTTCCAAAAGATTTGTAGTCTTATGTCTATCTATATAAGATAAGCAGAATAAACAATCCTGAGGAGAAAACAATGGGACTGGTGGCTCTGGGGGGAGATGAGAGAGGAGGGGGTGGGGAGGGGGAGCGGGGAGCCAAAAAACTCAGGGACAAGGGAACAATAAGGGACCTGTAATTGATGGCAAGGAGGGCATAATAGCTGGTGGGGTTTGACCAAGTGCAATGTATCAGAGGGGAATTACTGAGAGCCGAATGGAGGGCGAGCATGACAGTGGGACAGGAGGAAGGTAAAGGGAAATAGAGGAAAAAACTAGGAGGAAAAAGCTACTTATAGAGGTATAGCTATAGGCATGCATATATGTAAATACATTAACTTATAATATAGTGATATAGGTCAATGTACATATATTTATGTTATACTTAAGACCGCAGAGGACTTTGGACCTCTACTCAAGGCCTCCCTAAACACAACAGCACTTTATGCTAATAAGCTGCCACTCTGTGATACTCCCCTTCCTGACACAGTCACTGAAGACAAAATGGGTACATAAGCAAATGTGAAGAAAGCAGATGGTGCCCGGCTATCAAAAGATATAGCATCTGGGATCCTAAAGGCTTGAAGTCAAACAAGTGGCCATCTGGCAGGGAAGCAAATAAGCCCACATAGAAGAAGCACACAAGCCTGTGGTGATCATGAGGAGTCGACAGGACAAGGTATCAGGTATCAAAAGATCCCTGAGGTATTTAGTTTATTATGCCAGCCTGGCCAATGAACACAAGTGGGCTTAATTGAAGGGCGGAGAGATAAATGGCTCGGAGAGCCTCACCTTTCTTGTCTCTTGCTCTTTGATCATCGGACCAGTGTGCAGCCACCTTGCTTGTTCTATGCCTCCATTTGCAAGCTACACTATCTGTGGGACACCTAACCTGTGGACGGTGTCGCTGTAATTTGAGGTTCCTTCAAGACCTGCTTTGTCACACATTGGAATTTACATCTCTTGAGCTGGGGACTGTCAAATCCTGTCACCTGGCTGACTGTTGGTGACCTATGTTGCTGGTTGCTGCCTGTGCCTGGATAGCCAGAATTGCTCTACAGAGGACTACCTGGCGGCCCTCAAGATTTGAAGGACTGCCAGTGTCTCACAACTGTCTCATGGGAGTGAGTTGCACTGAGTCATTTGTACTGCTTTATAATTTAATTAGCTGTTTATTTCTTATGTTATCTATCTATCTGTATAAATATATATAAAATTATTAACAATCTGGTTTTGTCTCTCTAGAGAACCCTGTCTAACACAATCCCAAACAAACAATTATATTGATGCAAACAAGGGGATCGGAATGGAGACTCAAAGCCCATCTGTAGACAATTGGACATCCCCTCACAGGGTCACAAGGAAGGGACAATTTAGTCAGGGTGCAGTATAGTACCGAGGAAACACACAACATTCCTCTAGTTCTTGAATGCTTCCTCCCCATATGAGCTTTCGACACAAAGAATCTAGGACAGATAAACCCCTCAGGAACAGTAGTGGGGTTAGCAATACCAGGAAAGTCGGGGGAGGAGGGGAAAGAGAACTGATCACAAGGTTGGATGTATAACTCCCCCCCTAGACGGACAAATGATAGAAATGTGGTGAGACAATGGATGGGAGCTACAGAGGGTCGCTGTGAGTCAGAATGAACGAGATGGCAGTGGGTGTGGGGTGACGATGGTTAACACACCCTCTTCATTACTCCTACACTGCCCAGCAATCAGCACACTCCTGGGAAAATGGGACTAGGGATATAGCTCATTTTCAAAAATTTTGAAATTCCAAAACCTGACTGCCATTGAGTCACTTCTGACTCATAGTGAGCTCACAGAAGAGGGAAGAATTGCACCTGTGAGTTTCTGAGTGTAACTCTTTATGTGAGTACAGAGCAGCTGGTCGGTTTGAACTGAAGCCCCAGAGGACTGGCTGGTGGTTTTGAACTGCTGGCCTTGTGGTCAGCAGCCCAACCCATAACTACTAGGTGACAAGAGCCTTTTAGCCATGGTTAATCTACTTCCAGGTAAATATGATTCTTCCCTCACCCCCCCCCCACCCCCAACCAGTAGTAATTTAGCAGGTTTTCCAGGACTTTCTTTAAAAACCTTCATTAAGTGGACCATACTATGAGACACGACGTCCCTCGTTGACCCAGGGCCCTGCGGGGGACAACACTGGAGACTCAGCATCCACATTGCCCTGGACTGATCCCGCGACATCAAGGCAAAACACTAAATGCATGCAGCAGAGCAACGGGGGAGCAGAGCAGGGAGCTCCCGAGGGAGTGCAAAGGACAGACTCTGGGGCCAGAGCATGGCACCCCATCAGACTTGACTGGAGGACATGCCTAGAGGTCAAAAATCAGACCTTGATCTATTTACAGGTTTTTCTTTTTAAGTTTTTTCTTCTTTTTTAAAATTAATTCTTTCTTTTATGGGTCATTGGTTTTCTTTTTTGTTGTCATCATTGTGTTCTCTTGTCGCTTTGTCTTGCTATGCCTTGTTTGTTGGTGCATATTATTATCTGTGCAGATCTATCGAGATAAGATAGGCTGGATGAACAGTCTGGAGGAGAAAACAACGGGAC
>NW_022103920.1:53634874-53644728 GCF_000313985.2 Echinops telfairi
TGGTAAAGATAGGAAATGGAAAAACAGGGAATCCAGGACAGATGATCCCTTCAGGACCAGTGGTGAGAGTGGTGGAAGGAAGGTGGAGTGGAAAGGGGAAACCAATGACAAGGATCTACATATAATCTCCTCCATGGGGGATGGATAACAGAAAAGTGGGTGAAGGGAGACGTCAGACAGCGTAAGATATGACAAAATAATAATTTATGAATTACGAAGGGTTCATGAGGGAGGAGGGAGGAGGGAGAGGGGGAAAATGAGGAGCTGATATTAAGGGCTCAAGTAGAAAGCAAATGTTTTGAGAATGATGATGGCAACAAATGTACAAATGTGCTTGACACAATGGATGGATGGATGAATTGTGATGAGAATTGTATGAACCCCCAATAAAATGATTTTTTTAAAAACCTTCATTAAAAAAATCAAGTATTGATTAAGCAAAATTGTGCTGTAACCAAATTGTTGATAGTTAATATTTAAGATTTCCAATTGCATGGAGTGTTACAGTGGGCTATGCATTGATCTAGTACTTTCAAGGTCAGGGGGTCAGACTCACAAGTAGCTCTGACAGAGAAAGAGCTGCTTCCATAAAGAGTTCAAGTCTTTGAGACCCACAGGGGCCGTTCCACTCTGGCCTATAAGGTTGCTAGGAGTTAGAATCTACCTGATGGCTGTGGGTTTCTATACATTGTGTGTGTGTGTGTGTGCATATCTATATAGGGTCATCATGAGTTGGGATCGACTCGATGGTAGTGAGTGTGTTTTGTTTTGGATTTTACGTACAGATATATCTCATACATATTTGAGTTATACACGCATAGCATCTATTTAGTCAGTGTCTGGCTATGTAAATGTGTCTGTGTGTTTGTTTGTTTTTAAGGGAAAGCAACTCTCCTTTTGTGTATTAAAAACACAACAAAACCCTAATGGTTTTAAAGCCTGCAGCTCTAGACCCTTGCAGACCTGGACCATGGTCCCTGGGTGGGATGGATACACACACAGGCAGGGAGGCAGAGGATTCGGCTGGGGGGGAGGGGGGGCTCTCAGGTTTTGTCCCATAGCCAGGCAGCGGCAGCAGCAGGGGGATAAAACCAAAAACCAAGCTCGTTGCCATTGAGTCAATGCTGACTCATGGCAAACCCCTGTGGGTTTCTAAGACTGTAACTGTTTATGACAGTAGAAAGCCCAGCTTTTTTCCCGCCGAGTGGCTGCTGGTTTCGAACTGCCATGTGGATCACAGCCCAACACATAACCCCAACATCATCAGGGGAGACGGCTGCATCCGAGACACTTGCTCCTGATGCTCAGGTAGGAGGAACAGCAGAGCAGACAGGGTCTGCTCCACTTCCCCCTTTGTCACTTCCCATCTCTCCACTCCCACAATTGCTGCTTCTGCCAGTCCCTCCAGCCTCCCCCAAGAACTCCCGCAGCATTAGCAGTGTCAGCAGTGGTGCCAAGGACTGCTGGAAGCCAAGTCGCATACCATCCTACTTCTCAGAATACATCATAGATGTTAAGCAATGCATACCTGTGTACATACATATACCATCTACTCCTCACTACAATCTTGCTATTTGACATTTATGTTAACAGTAGAAGACTACTGTCCAACTATCTTGTACTCACAATATACTTCAGTCAGTATATTGGAGCCCTGGCTGAAGAAAGACTACTGTTCCTATTCTTGTAAACAGTTTCAGTCTCAGGGACCCACAGGAGGTCGCTATGAGTCAGGATGGGCTCAAGCGCAGTGGGTTTTCTGTCAGTTTGAAGGACTGAGGTGTGAGGTGCCAGTAATGCTTCCCGGTTAAGGTTCTGTATCAACTGGGCTGGGCTGTGATTCTCATTGGTTTGGCAGTTATGCAGTGATATAATTTGGCAGTTATGTAACGATGTAATAATCCTCCATTTTTTTATTTGATGTCATCCTAGAGGTCTGATGTTGTTTAACTGAAGCTAATCAGTTGAAAAGGGAATTTTCTTGGGGTGTGGCTCTCTCCGGTTTTCATCGATTTTTGAAATGTACAACATCAAGTTTAAGGAATTTAATCAGTCATCAAGAATCATAAGATTATGATTATTTTCATCTGTTCATGTTGTCTCATGCACAGTGCAGGGCAATTAATTATTTAATATGACTCTTCTAGCTGTACCATCAAATGACTTTTGTTTTCCTGGTGGTCCTGAATAAGAAGATGAGGGGAGATATTGATTGGATTATATGATTCAGTTGTGAGTGTTGTTCACAGGGTTCATTGTGATTACCACCTTGCTGGATATGAAGTGAGCCTTCCCTGAATCAAGAAGTAGGAGCTATTACTGCCAGCAAAAGGAAAGAGACAGAGTGGAGTGTGTCCTTTGGGCCTCAAGGTCAATACACATTGAACCTCCTTGATCCAGGAGACAGCTGTGAGGATTAGCAGAGGAGCTGCAGCCGACACAGGAGCCAAAGCATGAGACAGAGTAGCTGATTTCTGAACCCACAGAGCAAATAAAGCTGAGTGCTTTGGGGCAGAAGGCTGGCTTGTGGTGGTGCCTTTGGCCATTTAACTGGGGTATATGAGTTTGCTGACCCACAGAGCTGGAGCTAAGTGTCTATAGACCGAGGCTTATGATTGAGTGTTATGCCCGTTGAGCATGCATTTGCAATCCCACAAGAGCTTTATAACACTGCTGAAGCAGGGCAAAGGCCAGGGGAAATGGCTGAGGGCCAGAGAGGCCTGACTGCAGAGCTGCGTCCTGAGTATTTCTCCCTGAATAGTAGCCGTTAACTTCCCTGATAAGCCCCTTAATGGTGAGCAGCATTTGTGAGCTCTGCATGGACAGGAGCCCCCCCACCCCCACCCCATGGCATAGTGGTTATGATTTGGGTTGCTAGCTGCAAAATCAGCAGTTCAAAACCACCAGTAACTCTGAGGGAGAAAGATGGGGCTTTCTACTCCTGTGAGTAGTTACAGCTTCAGAAACCCACTGGGGCAGTTCTGTCTACTCTGCCCTATAGCATCACTCTGGGTAAGCATTAAGTCAGGCGTCCTCAAACTATACGGCCCGCGGGCCACATGCGGCCCACCGAGGACATTTATCCGGCCCGCCGGGTGTTTTTGCCCCATTTTGTTTTTTACTTCAAAATAAGATATGTGCAGTGTGCAGAGGAATTTGTTCATAGTTTTGTTTTAAAACTAGAGTCCGGGCCTCCAATGGTCTGAGGAACAGTGAACTGGCCACCTGTTTAAAAAGTTTGAGGACCCCTGCATTAACTCAATGGAAGGTGAGTTTCAGGCATGAGTTTTGGGTTTTTTTGGTGTGGGCATTGTAATGAATTATTGAATCCAGTCACAGAAGTAGAGTGAATAGAACAAAAAGGGATGGAGGGTGGAGATATATTTGACCTCTACCTTGTGGCAATCAGCTTTGAGAGCCAGAAGTCTTACGTGGACCCCACATCATCATTCCGTCACATACTGAGTATGATTGGCTCAAGGAAACCCTCAAACAGAGCCCTTGTTAGGCCCAGGCTACTATAATTTTTGCATAACTCTGGTTTTTGCACAACAAGCAGGCACTTGGAACCTAAACATGCCAGTAAGTGAGAGCAGGTCCATATGAGGGTGTGCACTCCCCCCCCAAAAAAAACCCCAAAAACCCAAAAAAAACAAACAGAAAAAGCTCTGCTGGGCAAAGCTTTCGCAGTGCACATTTTTTCCTGCTAGGCGAGCATCAAGCTACTCTCTCGAGCTAGTGCACCCAGCAGCATCACCTGGGAAGGATCTCTCTGGCCACAGTGAATTTTTTCATAAAAGCAGTTTCACTTAAACCACATTTTTTTTTGTGTGTGATGGCCAATTTAAGAGAACAGCATGCAGCCATGACATTTTGTTTCCTGCTCTGGAAAAATGCCACAGAAACTGTTATGATGTTGAACACAGCCTACAAGGACAGCACTATGGGAAAAAGTCAAGTGTACGAGTGGTTTTCTCATTTCAAAAAAGGTGAAATGTCGACTGATGACAAACTTGGTCTGGACGTCCGTCAAGTTCCTGAATGGGTGAAAATGTTGGCTTGTGCATTTGGAGTTCGTTCCACCAGGCCAGACTGTTCATCAAGCTTTCCATCTAGAGGTTCCGGAAAGACAGCATAGCAGCGTGCAACAAAAAGGCCGGATTTGTGGCAGATGGGGGACTGTTTTGTCACCAGGACAAGGCACCTGTTCATGCAGCCATCTCAGTGTGCCAGTTTTTGGTAAAAAACAGCATGCCTCCCTTGCCACACACTGTACTTACCTAAGCTCCCTCTGTGTGACTCCTTTTTGTTTCCTGAAGTGAAGACGGACATGAAAAGACAGCAATTTGACGACGTAGAAGAGGTGAAGGAAAAAAACGAAGGAGGTGCTGTCAGCCATCCAAACAGGTGCATTTGCAAAATGTTTCCAAGAGTGGAATCGCAAATTTGACAAATGTATTGAGTGTAATGGAGAGTACTTTGAAGGTGATAAGGTTGTTTTGTAAAAAAAATTTAATACATAGCTTTGAAAAAAAAAATCTGTGTTGGGGGATACCCCCTTGGATGCATGTAAATGTATACACATATGTCTATTAGGTTATAATGAGCACCCAAAGGGCTCACGCTGCGACATTCATCCTTAGACCCCATGGAACAGCAGAGGTTTAGCGGGAAGGAGCTTGGCCCATTATCTAGTATAAGGTCTCCTTTCACAGAAGGAGAAAGTGAGGAGCAGAGAGGTCAGGGCCTCCCGGTACTGCACACTGAGTAGCAAGGCCATGGCTAAGGACCCACTGTTTGGGTTTTGTTTGTCATAGTGCTGAATTCTAACTGCTTTACTCATGCCAAACTTCTGACCATTTTCTGTACTGCTAATCATTTTCAATGCTTTCTTTCATGTAACTCGTCCAAGAAAAATGGGTTCTTACTTCCACCTACTTAACAATCTTCCCTTCTGAACAATGGGGCAAAATGGGATTCAGGGGGGAAGGATACAAAATGTATTTCCTTTTTACTTCAGGAGTTTATTTGTGACAAGTGGAAGCCAGGGATATGATGCCCGAAGGTGCCCACAGCAAGCAAGAGGACCATCAGGGATTTCACAGACCCAGAGATGCTTCACCCCTGGAAGCACCACTGTCCCAGGGAGCTCTGTTCAGGAGAGGATGCTTGGCGGGCAAGAGAAGGACACCCTCTAGTCGAAACCTGGGGGTGATCTTAGCACTGCCTTGAGTGGCAGCTCATGCCAGTAAAGAGAGATGGGAAAGGGGCTTCAACAGACAGTGCTGACGCACAGAAACACGTCTTCTCTCAGGTCACTCAACTTGCGACTGCGTCCTTCCCTTGTGAGGGGGAGGAACGTGCCCTAATACATAGCTGCAGGGAAGGTCCACTGCAGTAATGCTGTGAAAGGACTTTGTAAAGTGTGGTGGTCTTAAAAACAATATCGCCATGTATAGTCAATATCTGCTTTACTTTCTAATGCTGTTTCAATAGAGCACATGTGCACAAATAAGAGTAAAAATATTCATGACTGCAGTCTGCATGTAAATATTTAAATACATTTATATGTAAACCAAATGTTTACAGTTAGACACATTTAAAGACATTTGAAGAGATCAGATGGTGTAGCTCCTAAGCCGCTGCTACCAAGTGGGCTCTGGCAAAAAGCAACCCTGTCGGGCAGAGTGGAAAGGTCCCACAGAGTTTCGAAGACTGTGAACCATGTGGGGGCAGCCCACTGAGTGGCTGGTGGGTTCAAACAGCTCATCCTTGGGGTAGAAGCCAAGCTCTGAATTTGTCATACTTGGCCTTGAATCCCCGTCTCTTACTTCCGTTTGAGACTCAGGCATCATCACTTGTAAAACCAGGTAATACCCGCTTCACAGGGTTAGTGGGAGGATCTAATGAGGTGGTGCATTTAAATACTTGGCACAGCAATTGGTACACAGTCAGGGGCAGATGGACTGGCACCGCAGTTGCAACAACGGGCTTACACATAACTAGTGTGAGGATGGTGCGGGGTTGAGCGGTGCCCATTCTGTCCTACACAGGGTTGCGATGAGTCGCAACCAACTTGAAGGCATCCAGCAACAGTAAAGGCGCAAACAAATGGTCTTCACTTTGCCATTGTAAGCAGAACAATCCAAAGTCCAAGGCCTTACTGCCACCTGATGGCCGCACACTTTAAATACAGAAATCCCATCTCAGAAGGGAAAAAACCCTCTCAAATACTGGCAAACGTTTTACCTTGCACGATTCACTTATATTCACAAAAGATGAAATGTACTTAAAAAAATCAGAAGTTCATTCTGAAACTACATATTAAGTGCTTTTTATAGGCTGAAAAACAATATACATGAGTTGCATTCATATTTTAGGCATTAATGCTCTAAACTAAGTTGTGCAGAAAGTGATAGCGAGCACAAATATTAAATTACCAAAATATGCACGTTGTGCTAAATACCTCAAATGGAAGCACGTCTAAAGACACGTCTTATTCTAACTGGAGTCTTAGGTGACTCACCTTTCCAGCAGCTTCCAGTTCTTTTTTATCCCTTTTGGCATTTCCCGCCAGCATTTTCATCTCAACAATTCCTGACACGGCAATAATCGGAACAACCAATAACAGCAAAAGGGTTAATTGCCAACCGTAAACAAATGAGATGATAATGCCAGTTCCGAGGTTAGCGGTATTCTGCGCAATTAACGCCAACCTGGTTCCTGTGGCCTGGGAGAGAAGGAGGGAAGAGCAGCTGTGTGCTAAGTTCCAAGTCCACGAGCCCCCGTTAGGCTTCTTAGTGAGAATTATGGTGAGAGGTGTGTGCCTGCTCTGTCCTTTGCAATAAGCCTGTCCCCTGGGCTTGCTGAACTCATGAGATGCTCTGGCCGACTTGCCTTTAAACTCTCGTTCTTCTGCTCCCCGCGTGGTGCACACCGTATGCAAGCACGCAGTCAACTGCTCGACAAAGAGGCTGTGAGACATACTTTTCCTTGACACTTAAAGAGGTCATGACCCCCAAGGTGCCCTGGGAATTGTAAAGACCCTTTGCTTCAAAGGCATAAGACATGTTTAAACTTACACAACCCCACCAGGAAGCATACACATCACGCCAATGCTCGTTGTCATGTTGTGGACCCTGACTCACAGTGACTATGGGGCAGAGTAGAACTGTATGGTAGGGTGTCTGAGGCTTAAATAGTTACATAGACAAACACCTCATCGTCCTTCCTTAGAGCAGTTAATTGGGTTTGAACTGCCCACCCAGTGCTTAGTGCACTGTGCCACCAGTGTTACTAGCAGCACGCATGGGGATGAATTGTTGCTTACATCACTGAGAAGATCAGGGCGATTACAGGGGCCATTGCTGTTGCGTCTTCCCCATTGGAGGAAGGGGCAAGTTTCAGCAAACCAGGCCTCAGGTACAGGAGTGGGGACCTAGGCCAGCCAGGGCATGCCTTCTCTGATTCAAAATTGGGCAAGTGAACTAAATGAGCCAAATTAGATTGAGGGGAAGGGTTTGGGTTCGGTGGTTGAAGTAGGAGTGTATACTCTTTCTCACAGGGTGGGAAACATGGAAGCTTATAGCTCTGATTATGACTTGTAGCATTCCATGACCACAAGGGAAACCAGCCTGAGGATGGAGCCAATACTGAGGATGGGCAGCCACTCAGAGACAGCAGGACACTGGCTCCTTGATGATGCTGAGGCAACTGTTCAATCAATCCTGCAGTCTAACCCTGAACTCTCTCATTGTTTGGTCAGTTTGGTTGGGTATTCTGTTATTTCCGGCTGAGTGCACTCTATCTGTTATGTTGCTTAACACTGTGCCAAACGGAAATGCAGTGTGCAGTCTACATACTCCTTGGACTTGGGAGGCATCCGTTGCCAGTCTTGTAGAAAGTGCACCAGTACTGTTTTTGTGGTCATCAAACCAGCTCATGTCCTAAGGCACAAAATATACCTTTAAATTAGTTCAAAATGAAAACAAGCCAAGGAAAAGCAAAAGAAACCTCTCACAGTTTCAACCCTAAGGAAATAGCCACACTGAGCCTGCATATGCAGCTACAGAGCCCTGGTTACAGCCTTCAGACTCGAGCAGGACCTTCACTTCCAAGCTGCTCTGTTGTGAGGCAAAGAGCATCGCTGATCCGGGAGGGGAGTGGGGTTCATACAGACTGCAGTTTGGCTCCCTGACAGCCTCACCTGACGCTCTGGGACATGCAGACACTCACCACCATCTGTGTGACACACACTTCTCCCTCATAAAGGAAGACAACCAAGGGCTGGGGCATTTGCTAGACTCTGTTCACTCTTTTCGACTCTGTACAGGAGAAAAGAAGCCTTGGCTCTTGGTTTCTCCCTGTGCTCTTTTTGAAAACAAGGATCGAAACACTATGTGTTTGACACAATTTTAATGATAAACAACTCATTCATAGCACCTTTTTTCATAGAAAATACTTTTCTCTACACAGCAGTCATTAACATAATTCTGAAAAGATAGTTGTGAACTCAGATTTGCTTCCAATCGGTAAGACTGGCTGGGCTCTTTTGTGAACAGGATCTTAATCACTTTGTGCCAATTGAATGGATTATGAAAACAGAGAACTCACGTCTGCCCCTTTCCCTCACATCCCGCACTAGACTGCGAACTTCCCAAAAGGGCAGGCGACGCATCACAGGCTCAGTTACCGGCTTCCATAGAAGGGAATGATTAAATGAGTTAATGTGAAACCGAAGGTCAAGTAAGACAGAAACAAAACCCAATTATGAGCATCTGGGGAAATCTACAATTAGTATACTTCAATGGTGCCCATCAATGCAACCAATTGCCCTTTCCTTTGTTTAAGGGCATCCTGGAATCTCAGTGGATGAGTATCAGGGTTTGTGTAGGACACAGAGTAGAGATAGAGGTCCTCACAGTTCTAGCACCCACACAGAGAGATAGATGCAGAACAAGCCCGAAGAAAAGGCACACATTTAGCTCATTCCCATGAAAACCTTGAGTGGTCTTGGGATATTGAAAAACAAGAACAGGTGGATGGATCTAAGCATGGGGCATGCTCCAGTGCCCACACTCACCTGTCTTAGCATTGCTTTAAAAGCCATCAACCGAAGTCTTGTGGTGAGGATCTCTCCAGCTTTCCCAAACGTGAAACCCTGGTGGAGAAAAAACAAAAAAACCTACTGGTCCCTTTTGGTCATCACCAGTAAGCTGACACAAGTGTGTATATCCATACACACTTACAATACAGACAATCAAGATTAGTATTTTGTCACATACTCTTTGACAACCAAACTCTGGGAGCAAATACTAATCCCAAATCCCAAATGTACAAATTATTAAAGCTACTAATAGTTGTTATTCTGAGTCATCGAGTTAATTCTGTTCCGTGACCCTACCAGACAGAGTAGAACTTCCCCCTAGAGCAGTGGTTCTCAACCTTCCCAAGGCCGACCCTTTCATTCAGTTCCTCATGTTGTGGTGACCCCCACCATAAAATTATTTTTGTTGCTACTTCAAAACTGCAATTGTGCTACTGTTATGAATCGTCATGTAAATATCTGATAGGGAGGAAGTATTTTCTTTTTTTTATGAAAAAATCTTTATTGCACTTGATGATACAACAACAAAAATAGTAAACATACATCATGAGTAAATCCATTAAAAAAAGTATAGATACAAAATAACTACCATCTATACTCAAGTATCAGCAGAGTTTTTCAACACATTTTTAAAAAAACATTTTATTAGGGGCTCATACAACTCTTATCATAATCCATACACACATCAATTGTGTAAAGCACATTTGTACTTCATTCTCAAAACATTTTCTCTCCACTTAAACCCCCG